>NC_139986.1:21085150-21685150 GCF_963993115.1 Abramis brama | reverse complement strand
CCTGGGTAAACACACACAAACACACAAACTTACAAAGGTTAGATGCATTCAAATAAAAGTAAGCAAGCACAAATTAAATAATCAGTTTGTTTAGCATTCAATGGCACAGTCACAAAGACAGGACAATACTCAAGTGGTGGCAACTGGTCGTCTGCTTAGCGTTTGACCACAGAATGACTGAATTCCCACCAGGAGCAGTATACACAGTCCCACTGAAAGCCCTACTGCATAAACAGAGAAATTGAAGCTTTCTAAAGCTGATCTGATGGGACCAAAGCCATGGCCCATTGCCCAGGGCAAGCATGTCCCCACCTAAGCCTGTCCTGCAACGGAGCTCTCTCCAGGGGCAAAACCTTACCTCCCTCCTTCACTCAAATTCTTTGTTTTTTTGCTTCCACATTTCCAATTTGAGAGGCACCAAGGAAAGATTCACAAAGAGCTGCATTTACACAAATGAACCAGTTCAATAGTTTACATACCCTTGAATCTTAACACTGTGTTGTTATTACCAAGATGGTTTGTTTTCATGTTCTGTGATGTTGTCCATGAGACCCTTGTTTGTCCTGAGCAGTTAAACTCAAACTAAAGTTCAGAACGATCCTCCAGGTCATGCACATTCTTCGGTTTTGACTACATGTCATATTAGCCATTAGGTATTAGTAGTCTTTTTGGTTAATATCTAGTAACACTATTTTGATGGTCCCACAACCGACATTCAGCTGACTATAAGTAACCTTGCAAGTACATGTCAACTTGTTCTACTAACCCCAACCCTAACCTAACAGTCAATTAATACTCTAATAAGAGTTAGTTCACATGTAGTTGCAAATTATTGAGAGTTAGTTGACATGTTGCAAAGTTACTTATGGTCAGTAGAATGTCTAAAGTGGACTTTCAAAATAAAGTGTAACCTTACACGTTTCCCAGAAGACAGTTACTCTGTTCAAACAAAAAAGTTGGACAAGTAGTCGTTTTTATGCATTTGCCAGTCTGTTAGACTTTCAGATGCCAGATGTATAAAAACAACACTGTAAAAAAATATTTTCATGATTTGTTATCACAACTTTTAACCTTTTGTCAAATCAACTTAGATAATTAATGTGGTTCAGATAACATAATATTTTGAGTTCTATTTATTAAACCAATCTCTTTGTTGTATTAACTCAATTTTTTAATTTCAATGAACTCAAAATTTAAAATTTTAAACAAAATCTATGACAACCAGGTAAATTAGTTTTTAAAGTTAAACCAACAATATTTTTTTACAGTGAACCTATTTGAAGCAACTTACATGTCATTTAAGGTATATTTTATCAGTTGCTAATACCATTCTTGACTTTTTGAGGTACAGGAATGCTAAGGGTATGCTATACGTGGAAAGAGAGGAAACTCATTTACAAAGCACCCATGCCGAAAAAACCTGCAGTCCTGCTTACATAAGAATCTGAGGGAGCAAAAGCCAGTCAGCTGGTCATATGTCCTGGAGTGTTCCTAAAACACACGTAGCCTCTATGGGAAGCCGTCTGTCCTGCCCATCAGTCAGTCCATCATTTCCCCTCTGGCTTAACCCACTGACATGTCTGCAGCAATGTGGTGATTTATCTGACAGGCCCGGAGCAAGATTAGCTGTTGCATTAATACACTCATGTACTGTTGTTCCAGGTGTGTGTACAGTCAAAGAAGAGCTGTTTCTCTTACATTTTTAATGATCTGTCTGACAGCAGGGGAATCAGGAGCATACAGAATTTTGCCCATCAGGAAAGGCTTGACTGAACTCCACACAATCCTTGTGACCGGATTGGACTCCAAATCCTTCATGAGGTCATTACAGAACGGAGCTGAAAGAGATATGGAGTTATGAGAAACACAAGAACATTCTCTTCTCCTCTTTTCCTCTTCATCAGTCTAAACTAAAGTCTGTGTAAAGTACAGTACTCACTGGCCGTGTGATCGTAGTTGTACTTCCCCTCTCCCCTTGTGCTGTTGATGCCCAAAAAGGCTTTGTAGTTGTTATCCTCGTACCAGTTGAAGGAGGTGACCCTGGAGAAGGCCCCTTCAGTGTAGCCACAGAACAAGCTGGAGGTGGCGGCCATTAGTTGGCTGAAAGATGGAGTCTCATGGGACTGAAGCAATAGAGAGACCACTTGCAGGAGGTCTTTAGAGCTAGTTCTGTCAAACAGCTGTTGAAAAAGGGGTATAGGAGGTTTTTTTTTTTTCAAAATGAATCTGCATTTTTTAATTTAGCTAAAAAAAAACAAAAAAAAAACAATCAATGTGTTTAGAATACAGTGGCTCCAAAAAAGTATTCAGACAGTTAAGTCACATTTAATGTATGAATGACATTGCGTTACTTATAATATCAAATACCAAACCAAAATGTTTTATATTCTATATTTCTGTTTTAAAACACAAGCTCACTTTTCAAGCAAAACGTTTCATAAAAATGTTTGGCACAAAATTGGACAGTTACAAATTATGCTAAAAAGTATTTGGATACTTTCTGGTTGTCTAACTTAGAACATGGAGAACATTTCATTTCAGTTGGTTCATTTTTGTATTTAATGCAATATAATTCAAATTCCGTATGTGTGACTTCAATGTCCAGATTGGGGATCCTGTGGATTTAACTACTTCCAACTTACAGAACAATAATAAATAATTAATTGTACTAAAATATTTCTGATGAGGTTTGTGCCGAAATCACCGTAATCTGCACATCTTTCAACAAAGTAAGGAGTAAGAATTGCATATCTGTCATGGAGTCAGAAGGCAAACCAAATCTTTTGGCACCAAACTAAAATCCCTCTGGGTGGGAAAGTCCATTATCCTCTAAACTCAAACACATCAAAGCCTACAGACACAGGACAGATAATCTGAGCCTCTGGGGTCCACAGTACTACAGCAGGTGAAGAGAGAGAAAAAACAGCGTCTAGAGGATGTCAGATAACAGCAGTCCATTGATTCATACAAACTCCTTCAAACAAAAGCCAGCAAGTTCTATAAAACACATTTGTTTCCTCACAAGCTAATTAAAAGGGATATTTTTGGAAAAATTGAGACAGTAAATTCCTGGATTTTTTCATGGCCCAGTGGTGTGGAGAACATGATGAAAAAGGAATTCGGAAAATTAGTAATTGGCGTCAGGATCCCTGTTAGCCGGGCGACAGACAAAAGAGCAGCCCCACCGACAGGAAGTCCCTGACTTGTAGAGCTGCAGGCACACTGACACACTTTAACCAGCAGACATTGACGTATAACATCCGTGCTGCGTTTCCCCCTTTTCATCAGGGTATAAAACGTCCTCAACTGTCAATTAACCACATGTGAACCTCAACCTTATTTACAATGAATCTGACTGAGCAGTGGCTGAAATTAGCTTTCCGCACACACACCAATGATATCTCCATATCCGTATGCTTGCGTAAAAAGTCACGCAGAGGAAATCGTGATTTCCTGATCGCTAAAAATACAGTTGAACTTTTGTAGGGCCCTGAGGTCCATTACGCACCGCTCTCAGCTTCTCAGACACGGCAGGCAGAAGTCGGGCCCAGAAGTGAAGGTCCAGTCCATTGGAGTAGTTATCAAGAACTAGAGGAAGCTGGGAATGAGAGAAGAGAAGGAAATGAGACCATCAAGTTAGATGGCATAGGCGAATAGATGTACAGTGCATTCAATACATTAACAGTTCATGGGCCAGATTTACTAAACAGGGCAAATTAGCATGAGAACGCAATACCAAAAAAGCGTAAATGAGAGTGGAAAGTTATGTGCTTGATCTACTGACGACGTGCAAATTAAAGAACACAGACACAGCCGGATCATTTTCATAATGACCAACGCAATCTACCAAGAGCAGCGCAAATTAGAGTCTGGTTTAAGACATGCTTTTTTAGGGCGGTAAATAATGGAGCAAATGAAAAAGCATTATTACTTAATTATTTTAGTAATAATTAACAATAATAACACTGGTTTCAGTTACATTTATGTCTAAAATATATGTATAAAATGAAATGAACATTTTAGACAGTGTCCAAATCATTTTAGCTGAAGTAGCAAAGCAGGGTTTGGGAAATGCGTGTATAGCTCACATCCTGTCTTCCGAGATGTAACACTTCCAGAAACAATCTTTCTTCTACAGAGTCCAAGCTACTTTACAATGGACCAGCAGGGACCAAGTTCAGGAAATGCCATGTGTGTGTGTCACAGGAGCAACCTCAAATATGAGACATCCTTCCTATCAGCCTCTCAATCTATCTCTAATGCTAAAAGTGACTTATAACATGTTCATATGGATCCAGCCATCAGTGTTTGCATATGACTGACAATTAGAGTCATTATACTTGCAGTGTTCAAGTGTAACGTGATGCTAACAACACATGAGTGGCTTTGGATAAAAGTGTCTAGCAAATGAATAAACAGTAATGTGTTTATGTATCTGTTCAGAGGGGGAAGCTTGGATAAAGTAGTCTTTAGTACAGTCTATCAGTATTATTATTTAAAGCTCTCATAGCGTTTAGTCCAGCAGAGGTATGTTGACTGTAATCTAATTAGTGAAATAGGCCAAGTCGGTTCCCTTCACTAACACTGATCGGGTGACTCAGGCTGTCCTCTCCCCACGCTCAATTAGAAACCATAAACTACCAAGAACAACCAGGAAGGGTGTGTGGGGTTACTAACTCTACAAAAATGTAAGAGCTATCATCAAACAGGAAGTACAAAAACATGCACTTGCTGTTACTATAATCAATCATTAATCTTCCTTTGTTCAGTTTCACTTACAAATGTAAAATTTAACAAATTTAACAAATTTAACTGTCAGGAACGTTAAAAACATTCCTTAAAATATCTTCTTTTGTATTCCACAGAAGAAAAAACAGGTTTGGAATGACAAGGGTAAGCAAATGATGACAGAATTTAAATTTTGGGGTGGACTATCGCTTTAAGCTGGCCTTTTTGGTGTATACTACATTCTGAACCATAATTATTTGTTGCTTCCACCCAAAACATGAGCTGATTTGACTTCCCTAATAGTTGGCATAGCTATCCGTGTCAGCACTTCCTCTACACCCAAACCCATTTCCAACATTTACAGATGATATTAGTGATTTTATTGAGTGTATGAGTAGACTGACCAAGCGGAAAAGTTTGAAGAAGTCGAGGTTAGCATAGAATTTGTCCTCAATGATCTGAAGACGCTGTGGTGTGAGAACGCACATGGCATTGCGCACATTATACAGGCCCCAACGGCTCGGGAAAATTAGGAAACGCTCAAGAAGAGTCTGACTGCAGGCGATGTCCTTCAGATGGAGATCAGGAACTCCATATGCAAACTGAGAGAGACAGACAGTGAAAAACAGAATGAAAAGATTAGGAATTGAGGGCAGTTAATGCTATGTTAGTCTGAGCTGGACTTAAACATTCAGCAGTAGTAAAATGTTGCTGGAAATAGATAAAAATAGATAGTTAGAGTGAGCTCTAAAACTATCTATCATGTATCAGTCTGTGATTGACATAGAACATATCAAAACCGCAACATAACAAATCAGTTTTGTTGCTGCAATGTTTTAGTAGTGTTGTTTTAGCACATGGATTAAGACACTAGCACCAATAACACTGAAAAAGAGACATCAATGCTAATTTTTTTAGCATCAACAATTTTTTTTAATTAGGCTGAGATTTTTACTAGCTAAAGTTGCTATGCTAACATTCTCTGCACCCACTATAAAGACATATTAGCATTAGTGTTATATGTGACAAGAATACATACTATTTCTATGAAAAATTACTGGTTTATTTATAATTTTAATACATTTTTAATGAATGCTTTGAGTACACACAGATCACTCATATAGGCCAACGGTATGTTATCTAGCTAATGCTATCTAAATTAGCACAATTCACAGTACTGATGATGATCAATGTATGATGACAGAAAACAAAATAGTAAACATTTGAAAGACATAAAAATGCATGAGCAACAAAAGACCCCATGTGTTTTACCATTAGGATTGAAAATGCTAAATAGCTAATGTGCTAATTTTCCCTTCATAGTGTATGACATGCACAGGTTAAAGGTTAAAACAACATACACACATGCAGATAGTCAGCCAAACTCAACCTGTACTCAACCTTCATCAAACATCTATTAAGAAACACCACCAGGTTCCCCATGGAATAGCATTTCAACTCAAGGAAGGGGCACAAAAGAGGATGGCAACAAAATTGGAGGAAATCATTAACATCCAAGACATCCTGGAACAGCTTTAACCATTGGCTTAAATCACAAGAAACACTTCTGAGGTGTTGCTACCATTAGACAATACAACATCTGCTATTTATATAGAATGACATATATAATAGTACAACATGTATGTTTACATAATCCTTATGCTTTTAAATTATCTGTATGTGTGTAAAATATAGATATCACATATTTGATATACTGTATGTGACATATTATAAATAATTTGAATAAAAATAAAATTATACTGTTCAAAGGTTTGGGAACAGGAGTTTTTTTTTTAAATTAATGTTTTTATTTAAGATGCATGAAATTTAGCAATTGATCAGCAAATACATTTACAATATAGTGCTACAAAATATTTATTTCAAATAGATGCTGTCGATGCACTTTCTATTCATCAAAGAATCCTTAAAAAAAGTATCACAGTTTCCACAAAAATATTAAGCAGCGCAACCATCTCCTTCTTACTTTGAATTTCTTTTATGTCTTTTATCATGAAACAAGCAGGGGAAAAAACCATGGTGACTTACAGTATCCACAGTATGTATAAGCAGCTAACAACAATATTCAGACATTATAAACAACTTCGCTGCATCTGAAATCGAATACTTCCCTACTATATAGTATGCGAAAAACAGTACACCAAAAAAGTAGTATGTCTGAATACATATATTTGAAAAATAGTAGGCGAATAATACCCGAATGACTTCGGCCGAGATTCTGAAGTGTGCATTTGATGGACACTTTACAATCCCATGAGGCTCTGGGAGAGGATTTATGAATGGAAGTGAAACAACGTAACTGACGCTGGTAGGTCACATGACAGAAACAAAATGGCGGATGTAGTACGTCCAAATTTCATTCATAATACCCATTTTCATACTGTATATTTTTTTAACGTTGACGAAGTAAATTCACATTCAAATGTAGTACCTACTCAGACAGTACGCGATTTCGTAGGCTGCACTTGTGTGTCTTTGCCTCAACAATGGGCTACACACTTATAGATGCAAGCAATGGCTCAGAACCAATGTGCAAAAAAACCCAACTGGAAAACCTCCAGCTTCATGCATCCTCTCTAACCAGCTTCCTCTCTCTTTCTCTATTTCATTGGTAGCTAAAGACTTATCCAACCAGGACATTCCCAACTTCTTCTGTACGCCCCTGCTGGCTGACTGGCAGCACCTCTGAGAAAGCCTTCAAAATGCCTTGCATTCCTCTCCCTTACATTTCCATATGAAAGTGACTCGGACCCTGATGTTCTTGTGTTCATGCAATCACTTCCTCTAGACCTGCTCTTCTCTTTGTCCACATCGCTGCCCTCAAGATCAAAGGAGACAGGGTCTCGTGCAAATCATCATCGGTGCTTTGTTCTCACTGGAAAATAAACCCACAAAGAATCTCGGGGCATGGTAACATGGGGGCGAGGTTCCGCCAGAGACGTTCTGCCATAGGTCGGGGGTCTGATTACTCACAGGGCCCTGGGATGACAAATATATACATCACAAAAGGTCTGTACAGAGAGCTGAGAAACCCAAACATGCAGTCTGATGCTGAACAAACGGGCACTTGAGAACCGGCCAAGATTCTCTCAGTCTCAAACAGAGACATTCAAGTCCACCAACAAAGCAGCAGAGAAAGCAGATGAATTTTTGTCTCTGCGGCGAAATCAATCTGCGTATCATTCACGATTAAATTAGGCAATCACAAAAAAGAAACGGTTCGGGTTAGTGACCTCTCTGAGTTTTGGAGGCTTCAAGCTGAACCCTTAGCTGTAATGTAAATAGATGCAATGATAGTCTGGCAGTTACAGATTAAAATGACTATTTTCATATTGTAGGCAGTAAACGGATGATTTTTATCATCTTAATAAATGATTACTGTTTTGTGTAAATAATTTAAAAACAAAACTCTAAAAACTAAAATAAACCGTTACTGTTATTACTAAAATATACTGCTACAAGTGTATTTAGGTATCACAACATTATAATGTACAGCATGAGAAATGGATATTTTTATTTTGAGATTTGCTAAAAGATTACATTTAACATTGTTATTAAACTATAAGTGTTTTTAAGATTTACTTTAAGGGAGCGTTAGATGACAGCAATGGTCACCTAAAAGGAAAAAATAGGTGAAATGAGCATGCACTTATAAATAAAAAATTCTCTAATATCACCCATAACTAATATGGTATTAATATATCGTCCATTTCCAGAGCCAATTTCAATTATAATGGCCTAAATGTGAGTTTAACCTTAACTTTTTTACAAATTTTACATGCAAAGAGGCTAAGCAATCTTATTACATACTCCTCTGGAATATTTCATTCTAATGGATATATTTATAAGTCTTAAAGGTACAGTAGTAAAAATTGTTTCATTCTAAGGGAGGTTTTTTTTGTCTTGTTTCCAGACAAAATTTCTAAAATCACTCAAACAAAATGTATTTACTTGATGGGCAACATAGCAAATATTAAGACTTTTTTTTAAAGATTGTGTCTTTAATATAAGCGTAAACAAGTAAAAAACGAAATTAATATTTTATTGTTTCTTCTCAAGTAAACTTATCTTCTTTTAAAATTTTACCTGGAAAACAATAAAAATAATAAAAATAATTAAAAGCGAATTAAAACGCATACTGTATTTTGCAGTGTGGTGGGAAATGGACATATAAAATTATTCAAATTATTCCAATATTTATATTGGATATTTCTGGATCATATCATTTAAGCAGTCCAACACAGTTTACCTGTTCAGGTCGGATCTGTGAATGAACCAGCTGATGCACCACAGATTCTGTTAGAGGAACATCTCTGAGCAGGTATGAAGTGAGAGTTTCGTCATCCTTCAAAATGTCCTCCACTTTCACGCCTCGACCTGCACACGAAGTGAACAAAATGTGTGAGAACAGAATTCCAGAGTGAAGAATTTCAATAGGATGAAAGAATGTAGCACTTCAACATTTAAGAGATGCTCAGCTGGAAGGATTTCAGCAGCATGACAATCATTCTAATGAGATGAACAGATAGAAAACAGCTCTGGTATGCCAGGCATCCATGACCTGCTGAAATATGGCCAATATATCACTCTGTTTATACTTATTTTTGAAAGAAAGTGTGAAGAGGATGTGATAGAGGAGAGAGATTCCGGTGTGAATCAGTGCCAGGAACCTAGAGGAGCCAGAGACCATTTCACACGACACAAAAAACAAGTCATGAGCCTTTTGTTCTCAAGGGCCACGAAGCTATTAGCACTTTGAACGCTAGCTGCTGCACGTAGGACTAAGCTTAAGACAGGTTCTTCTGCCAGGAACCAAAAGATCATTCATTCCTGCCCTCAGCATAATCCACTGGACAATTATTCAGTCAATCACCAGAGAACAATCAATCACATTCCACTGAAGGCCATAGACATTTGTTTTTCAAGCGAGGACAGGCCAATTAGAGCTTTCAGCGAAGGAATGCCAGACTCAAACCCAGACAACTTCTATTTGTGTGTCCCGTCATGAGGTAAACAAATGGAAGTGCTTTCTCTAAAAATAATAGTATGGAAGGAGCATAAGCTTCTTAGCATTCCCCATGAAAGGACCTCTTCAAGGCAGATTGAGCATGTGATGTAATCTGAGAGAGTGGTGTAAACAGTGAAGGAATGGCTGGGAAGCCGAGGTGACGTGAAGTTTGCTGACCTGCGATCAGTTCAGGATTGGTTCGGAGAGTGTCCATGAAGTTGCTCATGGCCATGAGTTCTCGCCATAGCCGTCCCAACTGCAGGAACTCTGTATCTTCAAACAGCAGTTCCTGCGCGTCCATCCAAAACCGAGCCAGTCTGAACAGAGAGGGGTGCATGTGTATTAGAGCAACGGAGGACTAGATCATCTGCATCATCTGCACATGAAACATATCAACTCACATTGAGTTGTTGTAGTTGGACACCAGGCCTGGAGACTCTCCACGGGTTGAGTGCTGGAAACAGGGGTTGTTGGCGTTGCAGAAGATCCCTTGGATCCATGGAAGGATGCCAGTGGAGGGCATGGCTTTGTTTGGAAAATGACCTGAGGTGGAGCAAACTGGTCATTAATGCCAACAAATGAACATATGCATTACAAACATCAACCAACATCAGTGAGAACGGTTGCTTTTTGAATATGACTAGAAATACTGTAATACAGAATTTTTTTTTTTTCATTATTAATATGATAAAATAATATTATCTATTTTTTTTACTAATATATATATATATATATATATATATATATATATATATATATATACAAAAATGCACAAAAATATATACTACTTTTTTTATTTAAATCATTTTTTTTTAATGAAAATAAAATGTTTAAAAATGTATTTCATCTTCAACCATCCATACATTCATGTTGGCGGTAAAGAGGGTTCGCTCTTCTCAGCCAAACCAGTCCAATGAATAGCACCACAGGCCACATAATCTCCATAAAGAGCCGAGTCTGGGGTTAAAACACAAGAAAATTCATTAGAACGGCTCAAGAAGAAATGCAGACAAAGAACATCTATCCTACAGATCCTACAGTAAATATACAAAACTTTTGAGCTTGTTCAGCTGTTCAGCTGAAGTTGTTCAGCTCCTAGTTCAACTCTTAACCCATATTCATTGCATAACGTGATTGGAATTTCCTTTTGCTGAGTTAAATGTAGTAATTTCCAGCTTTCCTATGTGTATAGTGAAGGAACAAGCTGGTCACCTTCTGCCTCTTTCGGATAGTCCAGTTTTTCCAGAGGAGCAGCCGCACTTGGCTGTTGGTTCCCATGACTGCGGCTCTTCACCCCAACAGGGGTCACGTACAGGTGACCTACCTGGACAAAACAACCAAAGAAAAGACACATTTTATCTCCATCAGACATGTCAAGATGTTTATAAGTCTGATTAATGCAACAAATATGAGTTAAACGCACCAGTGGTCTAATCCCATTCTAAGAATCCATATATGACTTCATTTAGTTCCAAAGAAGTTTTACAGAAAATAGTGGCTTGCAATCCACCAGTGAGCAACCCAAAGGCAGCCGGGAAAGAAAACCAACCTTTCTTCAACCCCTCAGAAAAGTACAAAATAAATACACTACATCTAAGTCATGAGACATAATGAGACAAGAAATGATTTGTGTGGGCTGTAAATACAGTTCAAATACACACAGTGCTCTTACGTAACAGGCCTGCATGCTCCTTTATGCAACACTCAATAACCATTCATCCGGAAATGGCTAAAGGACACATGCAAAACATAATTAAACAGACAGAACTCACCTCAGGAGAAGAAGGCTCTTTTACGCTTACATCTGCTGAAGCTCATGGCCGTCTTAACTCGACTGACTGTAGGCTTGCTGCAGACGCTAAGCAGGTTTGTAATCTGATTGATTTAAGCTCCTTTCACCAATGTGAGAGCCGGTGCTCTGAGCCCAATCTATGCTGCGTTGGACCTGTGACCTAGCTAACAGTAATTGGTGATGAATAGGAACACGTATAAAATTCATTTTCATTTACTAATAGTAAATATATATACTGCCCAGCCCCCCAAAAAAGTCGCTGTTTGGATTTAAATAGGCAAATGCTTAAGAGTCTATGATTGGATCATTATTGCAGTGATTATATATAAAATGTTATATGTTTGGCAAAAGTTCTTCTAATCCTAATTGATGGAGTGTGTAGCTTTTCTTTTCTCAAACAACCATGTAGGAAGACGCATCATGACCATATTCCAGGATGACAATGTTAAGATTCATCAGGCTCAAATTGTGAAAGAATGGTTGGGAGGGAGCATGAAGAATCATTTTCACACATGAATTGGCACCAGACCTTAAATTCATTGAAAGTCTTTGGGATGTGCAATACAAGATCTTGACTAAACATTGATGCACCTCTTGATGGAAATAAAAGTTGTGATGGTTTTTGTTTACTCCTAAGCATTTGCCTATTTAAATCCAAACAGTGACTTTTTTGGGGGGCTGGGCACAGTGCACTATCTAGTGGAGACCAGGGCAAGTTGTCACTTCTTTACGCCAGTGAATATATCAATTATTTCTGTATAAACACATACCTGTCTGGCTACAAAGAGAATCTATTGGACATTTCCATCGTCACTGCACAGGAAAAAAGTTTGATCGATCTTTTGTGACAACATGCCCCAATGGTGCACACAATGGCGGAAACTTCCCTCCAGCAAATAAATGCAGTTGCCGTTCACAAAACGTTTCAATGTTGCCTCAGTTTAGTATTAGCATTTTAAAAACTTAGCAACATAGCGTACATAATCAAAATTAGCTAATAATTCATTATTATGCCTAAAATAACTATTTATATCAGGATGCAATACTAATATCAAGATGCACCACCATCATATTAAATGCGGTTAAAACAACCAATAATAAGTGATAATAATTTTTAAACAATTTCTTATGTTACAATAGTCATTTTCATTATCCATAACCTTTCTTTCTTCTTAAATTATCATATTTAATTTTGATTATATTTATGGCTGGGGCTTCAAAAACATATTTATATGCACATATAATGAGGATAACACATCTAAGAGGTACATCAGAACAATTTCAAGTAAAAACATGAACTCAAATATGACATCAGCTGTGGTTTTAATAAGTTACAAGTGTGTATTCTCACATGTACCTGTTTTTACACTTGAGGGAAGGTAAGACATCTTGAAAATGCTGTTAAAAGAATCAGTTTATAAAGTATAATCACATCAGATACATGGGTGCCATTTACAAAAGCCACTGATTGAGTGTTAAACTGGTAAAATGTAGTTTAGACCAGCTAATTTGTGTTGGACAACCAGTCAGTGGACTATCATAAATGAAGGCACTTGCTTTGGCTTGACTTGCTTGTTTTGGGTATACTGACATTTAAGTTGTTGTTGATATGACCATTAAAAATAGTAAGAAAAAGGAAACTTTGGGCAAACTGTTACAATATGTTATGTACACTTAACAGAATGTGGGCCAAATTGCATTTCTGAAAGCTCTCTAATAGACTTATAAACAATAATTAATATCAGCATTTTTTGTATTAAAAAAGAAACAAGACAAAAAAGAAAATACCTTTGCACACTTTAACAAAAAACAAGTGTACATCTCTCAGACAGGTCAGATTACATCCGTCTGTTGTTCTTGAAAAACAAAATTAACACTGCATGTAGTTGAACAATTCAGTAGCGTGAAATGTGTGGTTCCAAAGTCTAGTAAGTGCATTTTATGATTATAATAAAGTGACGATACTCAACTGTAACAGCTTGGTCATTTTGGTTTTGGTGTAAAACATAAAAATACAGAAATATACAGAATATATATATATATATTTATATTTTTTTTTAAACAAAAAAATCCATATACAGTGTAAATGAAATTGCACGGTGACAGTGACGTTCTGGTGTTATAATGCAAAAACGGGTTGTTTTGACTTTGTGCATAAGTGATGCGATAAAGTAAAAAAACATTAAGTGCATACTGTGTGAATTCTTGTCCAAGTGGTTTGTTTGATTATTACAAACAGCAGATGCACAATATATTAATATAAAGATATATACCATGTCCTTGCATCTCTTCACAGTTATGGAAAACCTTTCCACATACACAAAATGGGGCCGTTGCTAAAATTCACAGGTCCGAGACAAAATCGTAAAGACAATGACCTCGTCCCGGGATGACATTCCCGGTTGTCCCTTAACCAACAGTTCTGGAGTCATAAGTGTCCAGATCTCAAACAAAATGTGCCTCCCTGTGTTCGAGATCCTGCATACGGTGTGATCTGAGTCTCTGGTACACGGGTTTGGTCTCGTTTTGTCCGAGTTCCTCCGGGCTGGAGCCGGGAGACTGAGGAAGCAAAAGTGGGCTTGTATTGTGGGCATCCAGCTCTGGTGATGGTTCTGGATCCAAATCTGTCTCAGGTTCATCAACCGAGACTTCCACCCCAAACCCTTCCTCCTCCTCCTCATCGTCATCGTCATCCTCCTCTTCTTCCTCGGTGCTGTTTGCGGTTGCTCTACTAGACTTAAGCTCGACCTCTGTTAATGTTTTGGTTTTGCTACCTGGAGGTTTGTAGAACGTTCCAGGAGGAGGTTGCAGAGTTCTAGGAGGCCTGAAGGCTGTGGGAACGGGGCAGTACTCGCTAACGTTTCCTTCCCTGCGTAAAGTCCGTCCAGGCCTCACAGCAATGGTGTAGGGTCTATTAGCAAGAGCAGTGCTGACGGTTTTGGTGTGTTCTGAAAAAGACGATGACGTGAGAGAAGAAGTGTGAGCGTTGGCATCATTGGTCCCGGAATCTGAAGGATAGGTGGTTGTAATCACAACGGTCTTTGGAGTGATGTCGTGATGCTTATACTGCCTGTCCCATGTCCGCCGTAGGGTCTGCGTATCGATATAAGATTTCCTGTAATGGTTTCCCGCTCTGGACTTGGGCTTCTCCTCTTCGGACACCTCCTCGATGACGGGATCACGACCGTGGTTGTCACCCTGCTCTACGGAGTTCTTCACGTTACATTCGTCCACCTTGGCGAGGTTGAGGAGCCGCTCGGCTGGCATGCTGATCGGTCGAGAGGCCAGCTTGGGTCTCGGTGGCCGAAGCTGAACTCTGGAGACGTGGTTGCGGCGGCTGAGGCCGGGCGAGTTCCTCATTTCAGGAACGCTTGATGAGAGGTGCCTGTTGATGTCCACTGTATCGCCAACTGCATGCAAAGACAAAGAGAGAGAGAAGTAGAAGCTTTCGTCGTATGACAGTATGCCACTTTATGTTTTTTTAGCAAAGTAAAACAATACTGACCTGCAGCGAAGTCTTTGTCAGAACTTATCTTCATCTCATCCACCAGGTGAGTAGAAGGTATAACAGAGGAATGTCTTTTATATGTCTTAGCCTTTGACTGTTGCTGCTTTGAGAAATGAAACAAAGATGGAAAAATGAAGCAGATACTGTTTTATTAGACTCAAGGAATTTTCATTTGGTTCATTTAGACATCTAAGGTTGGGTTTGATCTATTCTCTGATGGAAAAACCAGTTGGTGGACTTCCTTGGACCCAACACAACAAAAAAAAACTATTACTGGCCAAAGGCGGTCAAGATAGTTCAAACCAGCTAAACTACCATTTTGACCAGGTAGTGACTAGTTTGGGCCAGAAGTTGGTTTCTGATGGACTTTCCAGCAGGGTAGCGACTTTGATTATATTGAAATAAACAACATTTTTTAACCATTATTATAATCAACATCATAAACATCAACAAACCGCCTCACCTCCTTGATGTCCACCATGGACTTGGAATGTCGGCTAAGCTGTTGTTGCTTCTCCCGTGAGGTGAGACGTGATTTGATGGGGAGCGGAGAGCTCTCAGCTACAGGGGAGGAAGGAGGAAGAGGACTCAGAGGAGTGTCGAAGATCATCTCGTAATGGCGGATCAAAAGCTCCACGATCAGGGCCTGGTAGG
This sequence comes from Abramis brama, assembly GCF_963993115.1. NCBI lineage: Eukaryota > Metazoa > Chordata > Actinopteri > Cypriniformes > Leuciscidae > Abramis > Abramis brama. The sequence goes on along the minus strand of NC_139986.1, from coordinate 21,669,442 downwards.
GGTAATCTACCAGAGAGGACAGAGAGACCTCCGCATCGGCCTGTCGGGGCTTGATCAGTGTGGGCCCAAAGATGATGCCCAGATTACTGGCAGTCATCTTGTTCTCATCTGCCCTTTCTGACACCCTATTAGAAAGAAAAATGTGATTACAAACTGTGTTTTCTGACGCCGTCTTCATCTATATGCTAATTAAAACATATACTCATTAAAACACCTGTGCAAGTGTTGAATTAGGAACTGCAGGGTTTTGTAGTGGGCTGGAGGAAGCTGACGCAGCAGGTCTTTAATCTTGAAGAGGACTCGGTTGAGCTCCACGCTGATCTGCGGGTTGTCGGATGCGGGACTTCCTCTTGACGCCTCTACTTCATCAACAATGATGCTCTGACTCTCTTTGGCCAATCCGATGAAGTCGTTATAGTATCGGAAAAGAATGAGGGGCTCTGGGAGCTGAGGGGTATAACATTATCATTTTTATTACACAAAGGTATACATCTATTTTTATTTTATTTTATGAATGGGTAAATAAATAACATTTTATAAAATGAAATAAATTCAATTAAATTTAAAATACTGCAATAGGGCGGAAAATGCTTTTTGCAGGGCAAATGTTTCTTAAATAATTTTGTTTAATATTTGATAATAATAATAATAAAAAAGTCACAAAAACATGTAATGAATTTATAAATGTATTAAGTTGCATTTAAAAAACATAATTTTGACATATACCTGGCGTAGGTAGAGTTTGAGGACGTTGCTGATATCGTGAGGGTAGAGATCCGAAAGCTCAACCAGGTCTTTGCCATTTTCAAATGCCTGGCAAAGCTTCTCCACTCGTGATTTGGCACCGTTAACACGATAAATTCCCTTTAAAAATACAACAAAACATCCCCTTTCAGTCTCCCTCAGCATTTACATTTCATATCCTCCTGGAAATACATATAGACATAGAGAGGAAGTAGCTTTCCTGTAGCTCAAACAGTAGAGCGTTGACGCTTGCAACGCCAAGGTCATGGGTTTGATTCCCAGGGAAAGCAAGAACCGATAAAAATGTAAATGTGTACCTTGAAATGCAATGTAAGTCGCTTTTGATAAAAGCATCTGCCAAATGCATAAATGTAAGTACACACCTTGATATTCAGAGCCCTGTTTTCGATCTCTGAGGTGCATTTTTTGATGATGAAGGGGATTCCATCATGACTGTTCTTGGCTGCCTGAGCAAAGTCGATAGCAAAGAGATGAAGTTTTCCCTGTAGCTTCTTATGCCCACACTGGATGGCTAGAGTCTCCAAACACTTCTTATGACAAGCGAGAGAACACTGAAAATAACACAAGAATGAAGAATTGATTACAAAATTAAATTCCCATGGTGCAAATTCTAAAGTTATTAAGGCATGAATTTGCATTTGCAACACAAAAACATTAAATAACATTATCTCACAAAAATGTATTTTAGCTCATGCTTTATCAATGACTTGTATGCAGTGAGCTGTGTGTGTTCATGTAAAAACTCACCTCCTCGCATTCAGCACCGTGAAATACCACAAGACTTTCACACTCCCGGCACTTGGATGGAGCACGGAGCTTCCTCAGCTTGTGCGTCTGTGCTGCTTTAGACATCTGTGTGTTGCGAAAAGGTCCAGGAGAGCTGGCTGCCTCAGTAACCATTTCACTCAAACCTAAGAGACAATGTTAACAGTCTTTATTTTTGCTCTGTTCATTCAGACCTTTCCAAAAGATTTTGAAAAATGTTTCCAGCGACAATTATAGCACACTGTTAACATGCTTAGACTACATTCTGTACATTGTCTGTCTGTTACAGTACAAATAAAAAAAAATATTTGTGCAATGTCAAACAGCCAGAGAGCATGTTTGGAGGCGTTATTCAATGTACAAAAGCTCACCATTATCTGAAGGAGATGGCGGTTCTCTCTCATCCAGATCATCCGCTGAAGACATGGTGCCTGTGGATGGGGTTCTGGGAAGCCTTCTCTTAAAATCACCTGGAAAATGGCACAAATGGATCATTAGTTTATATTTACAATCAATACAAAATCATATACAGATGATGCACTACTATTCAAAAGTTTAGGGATGGTATTATTCTTAAATATTCTTTACTTATGCTTGCCAAGAATGCATTTTTTTTAATCAAAAATACAGTAAAAACAGTAACATTGTAAAATATTATTACAATTTAAAATAAGTGTTTTCTATTTTAATATATGTTAAAGTGTAATTTATTCCTGTGATGGCAAAGCTGAATTTTCATCATCATTACTCCAGTATTCAGTGTCACACGATCCTTCAGAAATCCTTTTAATATGCTGATATGGTGCTTAAGAAACATTTCTTATTATCATCAATGTTTAAAACATACTGCTTAATTAGTGGAAACCATGATACTTTTATCAGGATTCTTTGATGAATAGAAAGTTCAAAAGAACAGCATTTATTTGAAATAGAAACAGCATAATAATAAATGTCTTTACTGTCACTTCTGATCTATTTAATGCATCCTTGCAGAACAAAATTATTAATTTCTTTAAAACAAAATCTTACTGACCCCAAACTTTTGAACACCAGTGTCATTCTGGGTAATTTTGTAACAGAGAGCGTGACTGGTCTGTTTACCATCACTATGCTACACACTCATGACAAAGTACCTGTCAATCAAGTGTGTTTATTTGCCTCAAGCAAAGAGAGATTTATAAGCGTGACTGTTGCTGTACCTGGGCTTGCCGTAGGGGAGTCCATAGAGCGAGATTCACTGCTTCCTCCAGCGCTCTCAGAGTCACTGCACATGCCTCCACCCTGACTGCTGCTCCTCCAGACCCGGAACGGACCCTGGATCCTCAGAGCTATCGAACACGACATAACATTCAGAAACTTTGATCTGAATAGTACACGAGTTCTATTTTGATGTATATGTCTATCCTTGTGTTTTACTATATAACATAAGTGACTGATTCATGAACAAATGACTCTTATGAACCAGTTCTTTTTAGTGAATCATAACAATAGAATTTACCAGTGTAGCCTGATTCCCGAAACACGACTCTTATGAGCCGGTTCTTTTAATTAATAGCTTTAATTAAAGTTACCAGGTTTGAATCAGTCTAAAACAATGTAGTGTAAAATTGACAGGGTTAGCAGAGAGAAAATTACCATCACATGTACTTTATGCAAAATGGACATTCTAACTGAAATATACCCAAATGAATTGAATCCAATCAGAATTCAACTAAATCGAGAGCTTATGAATCAGAATCAAATTGAACATCCTAAAATAAAATAAATGTTAAATCAAGAAATGGACGAAAAATTGGAAATAAGAGTCAAGATCAGTTCAGTGCTGTGTGTGTATCGGCCGCCCACTTCCTCTGCCCCGTCTTCAGCTGATGCTAGTTCACACTCTCGTAAACCTTAATGAGATGTCTTAAAACACTAATGTGTCCAATTGATCTCTGCTAAAAGCAGGTCTGACAGGCGTATCTCCGAGCGGAGGTTTCATGTGTCATTCGTGAAAGGAAAAACTTTTTCATGAAAGAGATAAACGAGGGCGCATCCTGAGGGAGCGATTCACTTTTAGCATTCCAGGAAAGTCAGCCAAAACCCTGCAGTGATGCAGCCTCACCGGACCTCACTGAATCGTAAAACGTGCTGCGCTTAAAAGAGAAGAGGTGTTTGATGTGCTACCTTGAATATCTGAACTGCTGTTGGAGCGTCCGTCCGTCATCTTTCCAGTGCGTGCTTGGACGTGACTCTCCACATCGTCGGCACTCAGGAAGTCTCCAGGTGCGAGAGACACCTGGGACAAGTGAACTTGGGATGAATGACCACTATTCATCACTCGCTTTGAGAGGGGCAACCTGCATGAACATAAAAAAGTATTTCAGAAAACCAGTTAAAAGTAGTTTGGACTAGATTAGTCAGTTTTTATGCCACAAACCTGATATGAGAAAGAACATAGTTGGCCATAATGACTGTGGCAATTTACTTTAAGCATGTTAATGTTGGTATATATATATATATATATATATATATATATATATAGTGACCCTGGATCACAAAACCAGTCACAAGTAGCATGGGTATATTTGTGGCAATAGCCAACAAAACATTGTATGTTTATACAAAACCTGTTTATGCCAAAAATCATTAGGATATGAAGATATATGAAGATATTTTGTAAATTTCCAACCAGTAAATATATAAAACATTTATTTTTGTGAGTGAATGCAACACAATCGCACACATAAATGGACAACTTTAAAGGCGATTTTCTCAATGTTTGTCTCGGCCAAATATTGTCCTATCCTAACAAACCATACATCGATGGAAAATTTATTCAGCGTTCATATGATGTATAAATCTCAATTTAAATTACTCATGTGACGGGTTTTGTGGTCCAGGGTTACATGTTTAAGTTTAAGTAATTTTATGTGCTTTTGTCAATTTATTTAAAAAAAATTTAATCGTTTTTAATTATTCTATTTAATTTATTATTTCAGTTTTGTTTTATTAATTTTTGCAACATTTCTAAGTTCCAGTTTTAATTATTTTTCTTATTTTTTTTCTTATTTAAATGTGATTTCAGCTTTATTTCAATAAACAAAACAAAAAAACATATATTAAAAATACTACATATAAGATACAAATTAGAACAACATGCAGGATGTTTTTTGCAAGATACATATATTTTGCCAATATACATATACATATATTACTTTTGTACACAAATTACGCATATCCACATGCACCTCAATGTATGTGTACTTACTGGGATGCTCTTTATTGACATTTAACAGAGAGAAACTGCTGAAATTCAGTTTTCACCACCTCCACCTTTCAAAACCTCTTAACAGTTCAAAACAAAAGGTCTTCAGCTATCACTCACCGAGCCACGAATAAAAAAGGACCTTGTGTTAGAACATGGGTGTTTTGACTAGACTGCTTTTGAGTTTCATTTCAGGAATGAGAGGTGTGTTTTTAAAAGAGGTTGCTCTGAAATATTGTCCCCAACACAACACAGGATATCAACAACCCAGAGTCATGTGCCAGAAAGAGCACATGCGAACGCGAGATCTGTTGAACAGAAACAACACGAAACATTCCTCCCTTCACTCCCTGTCCCGTTCCCTGTATCCCTCTCTGCCCCGACCACAGCCATTTCCTCAGGAAGACCTGAGGGCGACCACACAATTGTGTGACATTCTCACCAACACAATTCATTTTCTCTCTCTTTCTCCATCACTCAGTGACTTAAAAGTCAAAGATCTGGGAAAAAACAAGCAGGCCTTTGCCAGTTTTGAGAAGCGAAACTTGGAAAGGTGATCCCAAAACACAGATTTTCCTGGATACTCATCTCGGTGGGAATGTTCTGAGCTGGGAAAAAGTTACGGATAGGGATGTAGACCTACCCTGTGTTCTGTGTCCCAGAGATGTCAAAGGAGAACGATTCCACTCTGGTCCTGTCTGAAGGCAGACTCTTCACAAATTCAGTGTAACACAGACCTGGCTCGTACAGTTTAGCGTTCTCGCATAGTGACTGGAAGTTCACAGGCAGGGACACTACCTGTGCCTGCTGCATCTGAAACCAGTTCACCGTCACCTGCAAACAAGAAAATAAATAATTACTATCAAATGAGTACAATTGAGGCCATTGACACAAACATTTAGTCCTAATTGTGCCAAAAAAAATGAGATGTTTTGTGCCAAACAACAATATGTTTGAGGAAAGTTACTGGTCAGAGGTAGAACAATATAAGGATTTTTTTTTGTCATGTTCATGATCCAAACTATAATGTTAATCCGTTTTAAAATGTTTACATTTTTGAATTTTTAAAATGCAGTTAAGTGGAAAAGAATTTCGGACCAACTCAAGTGAAAAGTAGAAGTGTTGCCATAGCAACATATAACATTTTATATATATATATATATATATATATATATATATATATATATATAGCACATAACAAAATTACTACAACTGAAACTAAAATTAAAAACTGTAAAAATAAAAGCCAATTCAAAAAAATAATAAACATTATAATAGTACATAAATGAAAAAAATAATGCACTGGCTACACAGATAACATGAAAAAAGTCAAATCAAGCAATTGTCAAAAAAACAATTTAAAAGATTTATCGCTTGACCATTGAGTCATTCCTGGTTAAGAAATTGTGAAATTTAACCTGTAGCCTGAGGTCACTTTGTTGAAGTGAAGTCAACCAATTACAATCCGCCTCAAGGATCCCAGGTGTGCCTGTTTTTTTTTTTATCTGAATGACCAGTAATAAGTTAGATTATATCTAATCGTGTGTGTACATTATTACTCACTGCTTTCAGGGTCAGGTCGCACTGAAACACAAGCTCTCGTATCTGAGTAAGAATCTCGCTCTTGGTGCTGGCCAGGTCCACTCTCTTCACTCCGACATCTGTAATGCAATGCTTATAATGTTCTTGGGCTTCCTCTGCCTAGAAACGGACACATACAGACACAATTATATTTAGACCAGGATATTTCCTGTTTCTATCATTTCTGGCCAAAATCATCTTTGTGTCTAAAACAACAGATTATTTACAGCAGACTGGAGAAAACGACTTTTGAAACTATTTTGCCGAGCCACAAGAGACTCATCATTTATAGTTTATAGTAAAGTATATAGAGTAAACTATATAGTAGTAAACTATAGTTGTGACTCCTTAGTATTTTGGAAAAGTAGCTAGCTACAAATAAAACATAGCTGCAACAATGAAACTTCTTAAGGGTGCAATCTTATTTTATTGTATTAAATCTAATATTTATAAAATAATTTATTATGACGAACAATTTTTATAATTTAATTTGAAAAAAAATCAGAGTTGAATTTAATGGCAATTTAACAACAAGGATCTCAAAAATATAAGGTGAAAAAATAAAAATACAACTAATAAAGTAAAAAAAACAAACAAATAAAACAAACCTCCATAATTTATATAAATTAATCAAAAGTAAAGTGCAGCTACAAAATAAAAGTCTTCGGAGTGCTCATTTAAATTAATCAGTGAATTATTTTTTGAAGCGGTTCATTTCAATAATGAAGATTTACATATACAAGACAGAAAAGTGTGCAATATAGAAGTCAAGATTGAATTATTGCAAAATGGATGGATAAAGCAACGGTTGTGTGTTGCATCCGTGTCAGACCTTCTGCAGAGCCTCCTCCTCCAGTTTGCGTCTCTTCTCTAGCTGTTTTCCTCCAGCCGCTCCGATCTGTTCCTCCTCCACTCGACTGGTTAAGCAGCGGGCTTTCTCGTACTCTTCCTGCCTCTGAGCCTGCAGGAGCCGGGCCTTCTTCAGCGCACTGTCTGCTTCATGCTGTAAATACACAATAGAAACACATTCATATGATTAGCCAATCATAACAGAGGTCATTTAAATGGAGACATCTTAAAGGTACAGTAACAAAAACAGCCTGTTTAATGTTTAAGTCATTTTACTTCCATAATGTGACACACTCCATACTTCATGATAATTGCTTTTAGACGGAAACCTCGTAATTCTATTTTTTTTTTTCATTAAATCATTACTTTCACAAAAAATTAAAGTGGACTAATAATAATAAAAAGTTGCAAAAAAGTACCAAATAAACACCATTAAAGAGCCATTTCTCATAATAAAGTCAAACTCATCAACTAATTTCAGCACATGCACACATATGCATATGCAAAACACAACACATTTTCTATAATTATCAAATCACACAAATACATTTCAAAGGAAGTACATTCTTGATGCCAATTCAGAGGCACTAGAAGAACACAGACAATCGGCACTTCAGAGTGTAGCAGTGCATAAGCACTACCTTAAACTTTCTTTGTTCTCTTTTCGTCAGTAATAAGTCATGCTTAGGTGCTAAACAGCCGCTTACCAAAATACCTCACACAAAGACATGTCTGTGCACCGACAGAATGAAGTCGCTGCAACTGAATCTGATGTAATTAGTGTTAACACAGAGCCTCTATTAGATCAGCAGAGGAATTTGAACAACAAACAGGCTGACAGCTGAGCCAATTCGGTTTTCAGAAGGGACCTCATAGTGAGCAACGTGTTTCGCAAATACTGCTTTTGATTGATTTGCATACAAATCTACCCACCATTTTCTTCTGCTCTCTCTGCCATTGTTCCTTCACCTCCTTTCTCAACTTATCGAGCTCATTTTTTCGAGCTTGCAGAGGCTAAAAAAGGACATACACTTTTAAAAAAACTAGTACATTTTCAATTAATAATCAGTTACACAATGAGAGCATAAGATCAAAATCAGAAAGAGAATAGTAGTTGTACCTGCATGAATTTGTTAGATTGTAGAGCAGCTGTGGTTTGCATGATCAAATGGCTGTATTCAATATCGTTTTTGAAGGCAGATATGTAAATATCCCGGAATGGCATGTGCTCCTGGAATCAACCACAAAGGATTGAACAAACAGATACAAAGATTTGATAGCACCATTGCTTACTTAGCAAATATTTTTTATAGTCTGAGAATGGAAATGTGTAAGTTTTTGAATTGTACTTTTATGAAGTGGATTTCATAGAAATATTGACCTGTTGAGACGCCAGCGCCTTTGCAGATTCAGCCATCTTGGCATAGCACTTTGCACACTCAATGTCTGGGAATAAATTCAAAGGATATGATTAATATAGAGTCTTGGTTTGTCAGTTCAATTACACAGTCAGTCGACTAATTAAACTATTTTATAATTTAGGTTTTTTATAAGTTTTAAAATATATTATAAGTTGTTACACTCAATGAATTATGAATGCATATATATATATATATATATATATATATATATATATATATATATATTAGAATGATTTCTGAGGATGTCATGTGACACTGAAGATTAAAGTAATAGTGGATGAAAATTCAGCTTTGCCATCACAGGATTTTAAAAAAACATATTAACATAGAAAACAGTTATTTTAAATGGTAATATTATTTCACAATCTTTTCGTTTTTCTTTTTTCAAATAAATGCAGCCTTGGTGAGTATAAGAGACTTCTTTCAAAAACATTTAAGAAATCTTACAGATTCTAAACATTTAAAAGGAAGCGTGTCATTTGAATCACATTATCATGACCATTGCCTGTGTTACATATAATGGTATAGCTACTAATCGTGAAATTAAACATTTCTCATTCTCGTTTTGCAAGCCCTGCATGCTTGCCTGATTGTGTAACCTTTACCCTACTCAAATATTCAATTATACATATATTTATTATCACATTTTCATTAGTCACTGAAAAACAAACAATTAACCACTAAAGCTGAAGCCAACTAACAGTAACTCCCTCATCTACTAATGATAGATTAACATGCTTGTACAGATATCTAGATGCTCGACTCACCCATATTAATACGTTTGTCCACCCAGGCCAGGAGTTCCTTGGTATATTTCGACCAGGCTTTGGCATAGAGCAGGGCCGACTCCACCCCGCTGTCACTCCGGAGCAAAGCTCCATCCATCTCCTCCACCCTCGCGGGAGGAGAGGGACCTGCCAAAAGGACAGACACATAGCCAAACACATCCGTGAGGGTGAACAGCAAGGGCTGTCGCATGGATCCCAGCAAGCCCACCCCAGACATAGGTGATTTTACACCAGGGGCAGGGTGTTTGCCTATGTGTGTGTGTGTAGGGCAGAAGGAAAGTGTTTACTGACCTTGGGGCTGTATTAGAGTGGATTGTCACTAAGCAGCCCTGCCAGGATTTAAAGTGACAGCGAATGTGTGAGCCGAGAGTTTATTCACACATGCTGAGAATGATCAGTGAAATCTGATCTGAGAACAGGGAGCTGTTTGATATGTGCGAGTCTACATGGGTGTGATCCGTGCTGCTAAATTCAAACCTTTGCAATTGTGGTTTTATTTCTGTAATGTGACGTTTACAATTGAAACAGGATATTGAAGAAAAATAAACAGACCTAATTTTATCCATCAGAAATCAATTGAATCATAAAAAGTGACCTTTATGAAAAGTGGTTGGAGGGGAGGAGTTGAAAAATAAGAAAGATTGCTAACAGTCGAAAAAGAAAGTTGTAACAGAGGCAGAGAAGCAATAAAATAAAATAAAATAAAGTAAAATAAAAAGTTTCAGAGGCAGATCAATAAATAAAATAAAATGAAATAAAAACATTTCAGAAGCAGATCTATAAATAAAATAAATAATTATAAATAAATAAATAAATCAATGAATAAATAAACAAATTTTGAATGAGGAGAAAATTGTCCAATTGAATTTCATGTTGATTTTAAATTATTTCATATAATATGTTTAATATTTAAATATTAAATAAAATATTTATTAAGTAAGTAACTTATATGTATAAATTATTGATAAAAAAAAAATAAAAAAAATTAATTGACTCTCACCTGGAGGGTCATCTTTTTCCGGTCCACATCCTCCGGACTCCACCGCCAAGTTTTCAAAAGACTGAAATAAAAGAGACGGCAGATTGAACAAACAATCCAATACAGAAAAGGAAACACGTTTTATCTTCCATATCTGGTTTATCTGAGAGTACTCAGTCAAATCACAATGCCAAAGTGTCACTGGCTTTTTCCATGAGATATATCACGGGGGGCGATCCAAACAGGAAGAGCCCTCTTCTCCAAAACAGACCTTGTTTCTATTTTCCTTTACTGAGCATTGCACTCTCTGACCCCCACCTCTAAAGCACAAGTAAGCAGCCAGATCCTTCAGCCTTTGACGTGACATACAGCCACCTGTTATTCGGACTGCTTTAAAGTGTATATTGAGGATTGGAAAGCGGGAAATCTCACCCTGCTCCTGCGGGCCTGAGGAAGCCCCGAGGCTGAGCCATTCTCTACATCTCCCATAAGGAAGTCAGACACTCTGAGGACAAAAACAAATTCAACATTAAAACAACACACACATAAGAGCACATGCACAGCAGGACTAAAGCCTTGTAAGTGACTGCTTTGGAACGTTGAACTACTTTTAACTTGAGCGTCATGCTGCAAAAGACGCAAAACCCTAGTGCAACGGTGAAACACATTCTCCTAACACATGTTTACATAGAAAAACAATGGAAAAACAGTGAAGTGGAATGCTAAAAACACATTCTGTGTGGACAGTATCGTAACTATCATGAGACCTCATAAGTGACCAATTTGGAGTGGTCTACTCTACATACGCACGCAGCAACTAAAATAAATAGACAAATAAAATTAGCAAGGGAGACTTGACTTAATTCCAATAGAGTTTGTTGTTAGCATGTTGCTAAGCTAACACTGCAATACACTATAAGCATAAAAATGCATACCACACACAAAAATTCCGAAAATTGCATATTCTTTTGAAGTAATTACATCACAACCGTTAAAAAAGTATGTTCTATATGCCATGCATGTGTAGTATGAATGTAATCCGTAAATACTACATTGGCAAGTTGTTATTATCATGTGACTTGCAGTGTCAGTTGTGTCACTTTGCTGCCATTCACAATTCATCTCCAGTGGCCTCATGGGATAAACTGTCCATTGGATGCACACTTCAGAATCTCACCAGAAGTAGTCAGTCGGGTACTTTTCGCCTACTGTTTTATGAATAGTGGGAGTTGTATGTATGCATGTTTGGATGCAGCCATTGGCTTCTATTCAAATGATGCAAGGCTTTCTTGTAATCTTTCTAAAACAAAACATCTTATAAGGTAGTATAATCAAGTTGCCCTTTAAAATGCCTATGATGCCTTAAAATGCTGAAGGTCACTAGGTTTAGGAACAAAGCTAATGACTCACACACACAATCATGCACACTCCTGATGTGAAAAATAACAAGCAACACCTAAACCACAGAGTCGGTGTTATCTTATAAAACAGACATGAGCTGAACACACATTCAGCTTGCTGACTCAGGGAGGTCACTATCCTCTGTGCAGATGTTTTTTAAATGACTAATCGGATAATGTTTCATGACAAACCAATGATTTTACAGCAACATATAATGAAGCACCTGTGTTGCACTTACACATTGCCAAACGTGAAGGCCAATGTATCTATGGAAGTGTAGATCTCGGAAAAGAGCGTCTGCTTATTGTCTTCATTCACTTCCTTGAAGTTAACACCTGTTTGATGACAAAAGATGAGAAAAAAAATGTCTGAAATGAAAATATTAAAATACTTTATCTTGATTATTACATGGATACTGAAACAAATGAGTGAATAAATAAATAAATATACATAAAATCATATTATATATCAATGTATAGCTAAGGTGTCACTATAATAATATAACCATAATTAATAATATGTATTAATTAACACTTAAACAATTATAAATTAGTGTCCATCAACTTTTACATAAAAATGTATGATGCTTAAGTCAAATTCTACTCTAAGATTGGGAGTAACATTATGGCTCAGTCTGTAATCTAGAGAAAATTTTGTTTCCTGAGTCTAAACACTGGACTAGTAAAGACAGGGAGGAACTAAACAGCAGTGTAAATAAGCTACAATCAGCTCCAATAATAAACACTGTGAAAATAAACAAGTGGCAGACCTTGCCAAAACCACTGACGCCATTCCTACTTCAACACCCTCCCCCCACGATTCCAAATCCACCCCAACACACCCTCCAAAAGAAGATTTGTGAAGAGAAAGAAGGCCAGTGGATGTCCAGGTACTCCATTACAACATATTTCACCTGTTATATACCTAGTATAGCTTCCTATCTGGTCACTACTGGTTTAGTTAACCATTACAGTCTCAGTTTAGCTTTCCGGTGCCACTCAACTGAGAACAAGACGCTTTAAGAACTCTTGAAAGCCCTCAAAAATCACACCGTGGCTAAAAAGCAAATTAAGAAGCTGTCTTCAAAGACTCAAAACAATTCCTCAAAGCAAACACTTACCGACCACTACACTTCCCATCCAGTTAGCACACACCAAACCGCCAGGAAAAGACAGATGAAAAGTCAAGATCGATTAGTTTCCAGGAATCTTTTTAGGGTCTTTCGCCAAAATTCTCCAACAAACTTCGCATGAGGACACTCCTGGTCTGAATGGACAAAACAGTTAGGCTGCTCTTCTTGACCTTTTGAGATCTTCCCAAAACGTTTTTAGATTCTGAAGCGAACGTGATGCGGATCACAAGCTCCTTCTACCGCCGTTTACGAAGTTCTGTCTGGTCCTTACGTCCCCTCGTCCCTCCACATACCCCTCCCCAACAGGACATCCTGAAGCTCGCAAGAACACAATGGCAGCCCTCACCATCCACACACAATCCAAATGTGGAAGTTACATCATCAAGCAAAAATGGCATTGTTTTTTCGCGTTTTTCCCCCTTCTCTCTGGGAAATCAGGCACCAGTGAGGCTTGCTAATCAATTTCACCTCTAAATCTAGAGGGAGGAACTGATAAAACATGGATGAGACCAAACATTGAGCCCCCGGAGACCCAGTTTGGACGTTTCCCACAGAAGATACCAGACTTATCTGTTCAGATAAGGATGACACTGACACGTCCTCACATTAGAGGTGGTTAAAATGCAGTCCTAACTTGGTGCGAAGAAGAATTTGATGGATTTGTCTCTGTAAGCTCTGGGAATTTGGAGAGCAGCACTTAGTCAAAAGGTCTCGAGTCCATCAGATGAAGGGGGCTTGGAGCGTCCCTGAGGGATGTAGGTGGTGAGAGGTAAAGAGCCACAAGGCTGATGGGAACAAACACATCCCCTTTTTGTTGGCAGCCCATGAGAGACGCTGTACCACAGAGAAACTTCAATTACTTTTGAAACCCAATACATGCAAGAACGTTGCATGAGTTCTTGCATAACAGAAATGCAGGACGAAAAAAGGAAGGTAAAAAACCTCCTTGTGGCTCTTGCTCAAGAAAACAAGCCTTATTTTTATTTCATCAGAACAGGACGGTATGCTGAGCGCTAAAATCATCAAGGACACCTCGCACGAGGTTCGTCAACATCAGCACATATCTTCCCATCAGGATATTCGGCTTTTGGGGAGTTTATATTGGGATGTTCACATAACATTCTGGACTGCAGTCCTCCCTAGAGCCTCCATGAAGGTTTGCCTAAACTCCTGCTGGTCCCTATCTCATCCTGAGGCCCAGCCAAGAGGGTCAGTGTCACATTTCTGCAGCGGACGCATGTGCCGAGCTGAACATGAGAGATTCAGCCCTGTTCAAACTCCACAGTGGAGTTCTTATCATGCTTGGAGCTCCCCGATCCGGATATTCAACTTTCTCTTATTCTAATCTCCGAGCCACAGAGCTAGAACACTGATTATTCAAGTATCACATTACAAAGGTTTCAGTGTGTGTGTGTGTGTGTGTATCTGAGAGAGAGAGAGAGAGAGTTATTGGAAGAGAGTTATTGAAAAGTGGTGCCAACATAAGAAGTATCTTCCCCTCTAGTGGTGGAAGCTGGAATTGCACAGATTTAACTTCAGGAACTTACTATTATTAACAGATGCTAAAAAATCGAAGGGTGAAATCATTAGTATTTAAAGGTTTTCATACAAAATGTTTAAACATATTTTTTTTTGTACATTTGGTTAAACACTGAAATCCAAATCCAATATTCACAGCATCTAAAATGTAAATGCAGAATATTTATTTATAAATTAAATCCATAATTTAATTTATAATATAATATTTTTATAGAATTTTAATAATATAATATTAATTAACCTAATTTGCTACAATTACAATAAATCTAAATTAAATTAATCAAATCTAATTTAATGTTCTGATATTTATATAACTTAAAGGATTCATATGCATTCATAAGTATCTAAACTTGCTGTCAATAATACATTCAGTATTTATGCACATGTACAAAATGAATGTATGTTAGAAAAAAAAATGTTTACACATACTAAAAAAACTGATTAAAGTTAAATAAATTTGATTACACAGAGAAAACTGAATAGCTGCACAGAAAGAGGAAACCAAAAGGTCTGCATGGCAACATAACTGTTTAGAAAGAGGAAACTGAAAGGTTTGGGGATGTGTTTATACAAAAACATCACATGACCCGCTATGAGATCAACTGTCAAAACAAAGCTAGGCATTTTAGCTTCAGTTCCCAATAACAGTGAAGAGTGCAAGTAAAATGACCAAATAATAAACCAAGACCTGCCATTTAGTCCTGCTTCTGTTTGTGTTAACAAGTGAGAACCAACAGACATTTCAGCACTGAAAATGTCACTACAGGTTACATATCAGCGAATGTGGTTAAATTAATCTTAAATTAACGGTTAAATGAATACTGACGAACCTGAACATGCACGCAGTGTTCCTAAAAACTATATGCACACTTAGGCAGCACTTAAAACATCATTGATTTAGATAACAAAATATCAAACTAAGTGGTTTTTAAGACAGGACAAGAAAAACACTCAAAATAAGAAGTTTGTTAGATGCTATGCAGATACAGAGATTCTTGTCCACAAGCCAAGTGAAGCATCGCCATGCATGGAGATGCTAATCTTCACCGTGGAACCGAGTGAAACGGGATTCCTCTACTCTGACAAGGACATTGTACTCCGAGCAAGCGTTTTCCCCCACACATATGTGCACTCACACAAACACACTTCTAGACATGCATTGTTCTGCTTTTCCAATGTCAGCCCTGTGAGAAGCTTGAGAAACAAAGATGTCTCTATTTGATTTCCACATGCATCTCACAGAGCTTTGTATGCACTGGTAATCCTACTGGAAAATCATCTCTGGCAATTTCGGGTTTATCGTTACTAGTGACATGAGACAATTTAGAGTGATACAGAGTGCAAAACTAGAGTGGGAGGCCCGTGAGAGAGAGTTTGAGGAGCAAGATAGCAATGAATGAGTGTCTCTCCCTCATTCTTCTACACTGTGTAATATTAAAGTCGAAGGAGGAGAGTGAGACAACTCTTTACCTTTGACCTTTGCGATTAGGGTCCCTGCCGCACTGAGGATTTCAACTGAATTCAAGGAGTGATGTTTGGAAATCACAGCTTTCAACACACGCAGCAGCTCTCCCAAACGCTCGTGAACCACCTGGTGCAGACAGTCCTGGTGATCTGAAACACACACAAGGAAGCATTACAGTCATGAAAAAAAAGTCACAAACTCTTTCATTTTCTGAAAAAAAAACAAACAAAAAAAACTGAAAAAACATGATTGGTTGCAAGGGAGTTGCTAGGGTGTTCTGGATCGTTGCTAGAGCATTGCTAGACTGGCTGCTTACTGGTCCAAGTCAAAAGAGCCCATCCCATCCATGTTATAATTCATTGGGCAAAAACCGCAAGTTTTATTAATTAGAAACCTAACAGGCTGGTCAGGTTAGATGCCATACTGAATTTAACAAATGAAAACAAGACTGTGAGGGATAGACTTACAGTCTTTACAATGGCTCGCACTATATAAAGGCTAGATCAAATAATTTTCACGATTCAACTTTCAAAACTGTTTGCTGAGTTTTTGTCTACTGAAACTTTTTCAGCTGAACAATCAGTATGTTGTTAAACAATAGTATGATCCATGGAACAAACTACTTCTATCCAGCACAGCCTCATTTTTATTCCTGTCAAAAATTAAATATGGCGCTGACTAAGGTCTATTCTCTTCAGTTAGTTACATCCATAATACAAAGTTCTGTCATGAGACTCTAGATTGCGCAGGCTGATAGTTCCTTAACTCAATCTGCTTGCAGTCACATCAGGAAACAGCTGATTGGGCGCCTGATGTATCAGTAGCCAATGAGCTCGCTGCTCAGCCTTCAAATACTTAGTCAGCGTTTGCTGTAGCATTTGGTGTGCGCTTTCAGAAACCCT
Source organism: Abramis brama (assembly GCF_963993115.1). Lineage (NCBI taxonomy): Eukaryota > Metazoa > Chordata > Actinopteri > Cypriniformes > Leuciscidae > Abramis > Abramis brama. The sequence continues at coordinate 21,652,608 of NC_139986.1, read as the reverse complement.
TCACCTTCCCCAGCTCCACCTGTATAGATCTGCTATGGGTAATTCATGTATGCTATTGCAGAGCAGCAGTGTGTCTGTGTATGTATTGGCAGTAGCAAGTCCTGTACTTGCTCAAACCAAACATGTCAATATTGTCATATCCATTACCATGACAAACCCTCCGAGAGGGTCATGACAGAAATGATAACAGTGATGCTTGATTTAGCAAACACCTCTAATAATAGCTAAATAAAGTGTTCTGAAAGGACACACAAGACACAAGTGCGAATATATGATATCCAAGTTTAACTTAGGTAATACATCAATTGTATTCATGTGTTTTGACACCTGATTCCAACTAATACGTCATCAAACACTTATTCTGAATGAATCTTTTGTTTAGATTAGAAACAAAAACACAATGGCATGAACCTGTCTGATCACTACATCTACATTCACATCTCATTACCTTCTGTGCCTGAGATAACCATTTCTGAAACACATTTGCTTTCATTATGTAATTTCGGCCTGCTGCCTGGTCAGTGCAAGCACACATTGCACAACCCAACAATAGTGCCGACTTTCAGACACATTCAAACTGAACTTCCCACATGGGGCCTTCTTTCTATACAGCTTCTTTTGACCTGTTTCCCCCTAGATTCGCAATAGCACACAAACACATACCCACGCACTCGCTTACCCATAAACACATTCAGGGGCACCATGTTCAGTCGCACCCTCTCCCAGCTATCAAAGCCACATTTGTGCTGACGGTGGCCTCTGGATTACCCGGCATACGGAAAAGGGGATCAGGGAGACTTTACCCCCTCTACCCTCTTTTTTCGCTCCATCTCTTTTCCGAAAAGCAACAAAAAGAGCCTGCGGTGGAACTAATGCTGCTGTGGATGGTGACTACCATGGAAATGACTGCTGCTCTCTGGCCTTAGAGAGCCAATGCAGTCTGACCACATTACAGTTACGCAAGGGAAGTTATAGGAAACAATTTTATCATTATATATTATAGATGCAACGATATTGAAAAATACTGGCCTTTATTTTCATGATGTGGGCAATGACAGATAAATAAATGGCCGATAATATAAAGAAAATCACAATGTACAAACAATTTATATAATTGTTTGTATGCTACAAGTCAATTTAGACATCGCAACATGATAACATAAATCATGAAAGATTAAACAATAAATATTATAATCATAAATAAAAATGAGCATAAACAGTGTTTACTGTGCTTTTCATAACATTAATTAAATATATATTTTTTAAAATGTGCAATTCGGACTGAATAAATAAATAAATAAGACGTTAACTGATATGGTCCTGATATATCATGCAACCTTATGATATAACACTCCGCTCACTGTGGTTCACTAAGTCATGTGTAATTACAGAAATCAGTGTGTTTCTCAGCTCCTCATGAATATGAACCTTGAAAGTGATGCACTAAGTAGTGTTGAAAAAGTACCGTCTATAATTTCGTTCATGTGTAAATCCCTATAGGCTTCCTATGCAGGTGTACATACATGCCCTGATATTATTAATGATAACCGGAAGGTCGTAAGATATAATTACACAAGGGGTGATCTATAAATACCACCACTGTGCCCTTGAGCAGTAATTGGGATTGCTTTAAATGTACAGTATGTTACTTTGAATAAAAGCTAAATCAGCCCTTTTCAAACTTGGGTCTGTGGGTTTTATATAAAAATAAATAAAAAATTAAAAAAATAAAAAATTACATAGCTGCCTTTATATTTTAAGAGTCCTTTGCCTGGGGGTCCTAATTTTTGGGGTCTTTGGCATTAAAATGTTAGAAAACTCCTTTGCTCAATGACTAACCACTGCATGAGTCAATATGCCAAGCTCACAGAATGACATACCTACATTGATGTTCAACCCTGCTGCCCTTACCAGTGTGAACAGGCCACTGTCCTGTTGCTTTAGCACTCATTTATCTTCATCAAGTGTCATGTATAAGCGCTTCCTGATGAGATAACCCAGTGCTCTCTTATGAGAACTGAACCAAGCTTTTGTTTTAATCTTCTGCAGCCAATCTTCACCAGCTCCCCTCCTGTTCGAAAGAGGCCAACCCTGCACTTCTGACCCTGAGACCCCTCGTCATGAGTGCTATTACACATCAGATGAGGTTATTGCATGTGGGAGTGTGCAGGATGTGTTCCTGTAAACCTCTACAATGTCTTACTCTGAGCTCTGGGAAAAAGGTTACTTTAGGCGATTGTGAAGTCGCCATGCTTTCCAAGTTAAATCATCTACAGTTCAATGAGTCAATGAGGCCTTGAAAGAGGAAGAGGAACATCGCCTACAGACAGTGTTTTACATTTGTATCTGAGGAGTTATAACAGTTATCTGAAGACATTTTTTGGAATATAAGAAGTTTTGATCATTTTTTAAATGAATTAGCCACACCCCTGTATCCATCCTTCCATCCAAGTTTTCATCAACAAATCTTGCTTTTACAGCTATATGAATTTACTGAATTTTAATTTGACTTTGTTACATTCAAATTTGAACTGCAATTCTCCATCCTGTTTGTTAGCTCAATTCAAATTCATTAAATTAATTAAAATGTAAAAGACACCATCAATTCATTTCTTAACTGTGTACAACCTCAATGGCTGACTAAACATAATCTTAATCTTAATCCCTGCAATGTTGCAAGTCCCATACAAATCTGATAAACCTATACCTAAACTAAACTTTTTTCAAAACTTTCAAACAAGATTGTCAAGTCAACATTCAAAGTTTTGCTTTTCTAGTTTTTCTGTTTTTCTCAGAGCATGGCACAAACTCAAGACCTCTCAGAGTTATGTATGGGACTAACTAGCTGACTAAGTATAATCTTAATCTTAATCTTAATCACTGCAATGCTGAAACTGCCATACTATTCTTAAAGTTCTCTGCTATATTAAGCTTGCATTTCACTTGGGAAACATGAGACCAAGAACAATTACTAAGAGAAATTCTCAATCAGTTTGGCAACAGTTATCTACATTACTATCAAGAGAAACAATCTCGTAAAGAGAGAATGAGAGCGGACAGGGAGATATTCGGAGAAACAGAAGGAGCACAAGAGGATTTCACACCGTGATGTGAAGACGGCGAGTATAATAAGCAGGTGGGTCAAAGGTGACCGCCAACCAACCCGAGCCTAAATCTCTTAATTGGTGGGGGTCAAATTAAAAACCCTCTTTTAAAGACATTACATTTTGAATGACAATAACACAAACACAAAGCAAGGCCCCATCCCCACACAGCGCTCCCATTCACATGCACACACGGTCACGCATCCCGAAAGGACGGGGGGGTTCAGTTCTTCTCGGTATGGCTGAACAGAGAGAATAGAGGCCACAAGACCCAGGGCCATCAAACACTTTAAATGGCTCCCTGCTCGTTTGGGCCGATCCTAAAAAACAACCAATTAGCACAACTGAGTCCTAGAACAGCGGGAAGGATGGGAAGTTGATGATTTTAACCCTGCAGTTCCCTGTTTGGGATGGTTACAACAGCACTGAGTTTGTTCTAACCAGGGCCAAACACGATCACTCACCAAAAGATTGATATAGCAGGGAAGAGACCCCTCACCGGTGATGACGGGAAACCTTGTTTAACCAAGAGCGAGCTTTCAGCGGGACAAGAAAAGCCTTTCTGATTGGGGGAACCTTCCTTTTGTCTCCGGGGGCCATTTGCAAACAGTTGGGATGTCTTCTTTGGGGCCTGCAGCATGAGGCATTTATAGAACAATAAATCTGGGAGGCTTTCAGAAACGAGAGATGGGCCGTAGGACTCCACAGGGAACGGAAGAGCGAAGGAAGGGGGAAGTTGGGATCTTCTTCATGGGTCCAGATATGTGCACCTGGGTTAAGACCTGGGGAAGCGTGTTTCTAGGAATAGAAAGCCCACTCCTGCAAGCCCACTCTGGACTCATTTTTACCCAGTTAGCGTCATGGAAACCCAGCATTCCTGTATGGTGACGCCTCATCAAGTGTAGGAGTGGGAAAAGAGGGGCCACACATGTAAACACACGAACACACAAGATGTCTTCCAAATAAGTACAACAGCCAAGGCTCCTTTCTCGGAAATATATGTTCCTCAAAACCAGCTAAACCAAAGCACGTAAATAAAACAGCGATAAATAATGTAATAAGAAACAAGCTTAGAGTACAATGAGTGCGCTAATATTACAATTTTGGCTGTTACTGATAATTACTTTCACATTATGGCCAATATCTGATTAATGAAATTCTTAAAATTCTATTAAAAAAATATCAAATAAATACAAAAATTAAGTCAATATAAATTCAAATGCAGCCAACATTATATATTATATATATTATAATAAGATTTTTATACTGAATATTATAATGTTGTGTTATATAAATTATAATATACAGTATAAAAATTCAATATTATTTTTAGATTTGATAAAAATTACATTACAATAACAGTGTGATTAAACTATTAGTTTTAAAAATAAATGATTCAATTAAACCATTACATTTTAAAATTAAATTAAAATTTTAAAAATCCAATTAAAAAAAATACAGTACCAACCAATACTAAACCTTTGCAACATTCCTCTTCCTGCGACCCCAATCTTGCTCAATCATGCATGGCTAATCATGAGAACAATGTAATAATAAAGCTCCAAAATATGAGAGATGGATGGCAGGGCCTCTTGGTCTACGGCCAGTGTGAAATCACTAAACATGTCACAATTGAGCCAGCTGAGGCCCAATCAAATTATAAAGAGCTTATGGTATTTAATGTAAACCCCACTCCACAAAGGATTAAAAAACATGCTATTATACCATTGAAAATTAATTTTAATTGGAGTCCCACAACAACCACCTGCTTGAAAAGCCAGCAAGAACACTCATTATGATAATCTTCTGATTAGGGGTCAACAGCAGTGTAGGAGTGTAGGAGTCAGTAATTTGGTGATCAACATATTTGGTTACGTTCCTCCTTTATGTCTTGAAGTCAAAAGACTTGGTAAAATTCAGACTACTTAGCCTTTAACATGCCCTTTTGACCAGAGTTGCCAGGGTGGACGGTCTAATGCGTTCCTCAGCGCTTACGGCCCACCCCGGGGCACTTTCTGTTGAGGTAGGTGGGCCAGGTCCTCCCCTGTGACAGGGAAGCTCCCAGGATCAGGATATTACATGCTCCGCGGTAAAGGGGCCTTTTGCGTTAGCATCTCCCCCTGCCCCAAAGTACCCTGCTGATCCACCTTTTATCCACTCTTTCCCATGACTGCACACAAAGGGCCAACATTTAAAAGAGCCTCTTGCACACACACATACTCGCATAGACATGCCTTGGACGTCAAATGGGACAGGTAGAACATTCGCCAACATGAAATGAAATATCTTGCAAACGTTAAATTAATCAAGTCTTAATCTTGTCAATGAAATTATTGACTTTTTTTTATTTCTTCAAGCATAACGAAGACGAAAATTGCATCAAGATCATATCAACGATTTTAAATAAAACATGCTGTTGACAAAAATATGACGAAACGAAAAAACACCAGATACACAAGATATTAACAATGCATGAAGCCAAAAGTATACTTCGGGCATCCGTATTGACTAAAATTAGATGCCATTTTGTTAAAATTTTCTAAAATGATTGAATTAGGCATAAACTAAATTTAAAGGATATTTCTGTCAAAAGGCAAAAACTATGAAACAAAAAGCTGTGCAAAAATGAACATTGTCTTGAATGACATGGTAAGGTCACATTATTCATCAAGTGCCATTAGTAAGTACAAAAATGCCCTGATTGTTGAAAAGCCTTAAACACTCCACTTCGAGATGTTCTTCAAATTGATTTTAAATCACTTCTGGAGGGATTGAAGGACAGCTGATTGTGAAGCCGAATGTTATTTGCAAAAATGCATCCATTTTGACAAACCATATCTTCACTACCATTAAATATTCCAAGTATTTATACTCCCAAGTTTCCTTCTGCATATAAATCAGATGCCTTGCATGGAGGCAGGAATGCGCTTGTTTCTTTCATTAGGCCGCAGAGCTGTCAATCACTCAGAGAGCGGGAAAAAAGACAGCCACCATTCCCTCCTGTTCCCCACGTAGCGTTTATGAGGAGAAATGAGCACCAGCATTCCAGCTATGCCGCATTCAACATGACTGAAAATCTCCAACAGAGCAACGCCGACCAGAACACAGAGAGAGCCCAGCTCTCTCCGCACGGATTACTGCGACCAGCTCATCTCGGGCCTGGCAGACCTGACATCCAGAAGGTAGAGAACCAACTTTTGACTTAATGTCAAAAGTCAAACAGAGTAAAACACAAAAAAAGCTTCACAGAGGTTCTAATTAGCATAATCTACAGAAATCTGACAGAAAAATCCTATTCAAACAAGATCTAAACAGATTACTCGCTTCATCCTCTAAAAATGGCATATGATTTATATTACATATCATAATATAATGTAAAAAAAGAAGTCAAGCTTGAAGTCATGTATTGCAAAATGAATGTATGCCATATTATGCGGAATGCAATACAAAATCAATTTGCACAATGGAAAGGAAAATGGAAGTTGTAGAAACTGTGGAAACCACTGTGGCTCTTTTATTAATCTTTTTTAATAAAAATAATTATTTTATTATGTAATACATTACTTGCAGTTTAGAGCGTGCAGACAAAATGTTTATGGACCTTGTGTTTGCTAGCGATCATTGGTTGATGCCTCAAAGGGGTCATCGGATGCAAAATTCATATAAATATTTTATTTGCATATAAATGTGTCTTTGCAGTGTGTGGACACAACCATCATACAATGAAAAAAATCCATTCACTCCTTTTTTTTAATTCTCAAAAAGTCTAAACAATCGTTTGGATTTTCAGAGCAATATGATGTCATTTTGCTCATGCACCGCCCACAACCACTGACGGACTGTCCCGTATTAGCATATTTCCGCCCTCAGCCATTTGTATACTGTCCACCAAGGCAGGTTGCCAAGGCAGTCTTGTGCGACACCCCCCACGGAAGAGAGGGGTGGGGTGAGCAGTTGCTCATTATCATTTAAAGAGACATGCACCGAAACGGGTCGCTGTGAACAGAGCTGTTTGAGGAGGAAAAAGGGTGTTGTTTTACACAACAGTTGAGGAATTTTAACCAAAGTATGTTACAAACTTTACATGAAGACCCTAAAGAATCATACCAACTTGTCTGGAGTGAAATCGTTCTGGAAGGTCATATTAGTCAATAATCTGATGAATTATTCAGTAGAAAAAAAAAAAAGCACATTCAGACAAATAAAAAAAGTTCCACCTCAAGTGAGTTTTTTATACACACTTTTTTTTTTTTTTTTTTTATCTTGCTGTGTTCAACCAGCATTTTTGCCAAATATGCCAATATGGAAAAATTTGAATTAAAATATGTAAATGGAAATCCTTTGCTTCTCACATATCTAAAACCTTCCCATTACGTTACATTTGTGCGCAAACATGAATGCATTGAATATATTGAGCATTTAAAGGGATAGTTCACCCAAAAATGAAAAGTAGCCTATGCATTTTTTTCTTTTGTGGAACACGTATACATTTCATTCTGTCTTAACACTAGTTGTGCAATTGTCCATAAAGTCCGTGAGAAAAACCAGACAGCTGTTGCTCGGCCAAGGATAAGCCATGGACAGGGTTTCCCCTCTCAACATGAAGCTGTGTCTCTTTGATGGGCTTTCCAGGGCTCAGGCCTCAGATGCAAAACAGGGGCCAATTAATCTTCAACCACTCATCTTGTACCAGGAACCCACTGCTCGAAAACAGGATTTGAGTCAGATCAAGTTGAGCATTTGGTCTTGCAGGGCTACGCTATAGAACCCCTTGTGTTTTGTATGGGAGAGGAGGAGATTAATCCGTTCCTGACTTTACTGAGGGTAAGGAGACTGGAGGGACACATAAAATCTACCGCTTTCCAGACCATTTTAATCCAGTACCAATCGGAAGGGCCACCTTAATCTAATCTACAGGATAAATTTGCTGTCTTGGATTCAAGTTGCTAATCCAGAGGGGTGGGCTTGATTGGGGGTTGTCTAGAATTAGGGTTAATCTGTAGACCATATTTGCTAGGTTGGTTTGGAGATAAAAGACAAAGCTACTGGGACCCTCAGGTGTGGTATCTTGTTACCATTGACCAACATTATCATTTCAGTTTCTTGAAAACTGTTTAACATTCCTTTGTGTCCTATGTTTGACTAGGTTACAGCTCTCTCCAAACTTTAGTTCCTGCCGTAAACTTTCTTCATTCCAGAGCTCCTTATGTTAGGACTTTGTATTAATCTGAATGCCTCAAATGGTCAGTGGACCCTTCTCTCTGGAACTTCTGCTTTATTAAATTCAATTGTACAAACCCATAAACTACAAAAATGCTTCATTCTGACATTTTATGCATGACTTGCTGATTTTCAAAAGATTTCATACGGTAGATTCTAATGTTGTGATGCCTAAATTGACATCGGCATCACAGCATTGACAAAAACTATTTTAGTGTGTTTTATTTTTTATTCCTTAAATTGTGTTTTTGAATAAGTAATTAATAATTAATTAATCATAAATAATGAGATTAAAAAAGTTGAATAGTTGAGATGAGAAAATTCAACAATAGAGGTAGGGAAAATGGGTAAAAAATAATGCTCTTAAAAAAGTATTTGGTGTAATATAGTGCTATCACTTTAAAAACTAATAAGATAAAATAAAATAAAATAAACCTAATTTGGGTTTTGGAAAGGTAGGGGATCAGTTGGGGATCAGCCTACAAATCTTGTTTCAGGATGGCTAACTGTTTAAACTCCACAAATCAGCATAGACCAGGCAGTAAACAGCTATCCGCAGCCCACACATGTGCATTGGTACAGCCAGCCCTGACATCTCACAGTTGTGCCTTATCTATTATTCTCTGTGGTTTGCTCAGGGTAGGAATGAATGTCACCTTGCCCTACATTCAGCTTTCCCTGAAGGCTGTAATCTCTGCTCCATGCTCACCTCCTGAATGGGCTCCACTATAGATAAGCAATGAAATCTAGGAGAAAAGGAGCAAAACAGCTGGTCTAATGCTTTAAAGAGGTTCTATTATGTTTTTTTACATTTTCAACTTTCTTTAGAGTGTAATGTTGCTGTTTGAGCATGAAGATGGTCTGCACAGTTACAAAGCACAAAGTCACTCCAAAGGGAGTTATTCGCTACATCAGTACGCACTGTTTCTGAACTCCCTGAAATGCCATGATTGTATTGAGTTTTCTTCCAGGAACGTACACATCACAATATTCCTCATTTAAATAATTCCCGCCCAAGGCATAAGCAAATAAAGGGTGCAGGGTCTGGTTGAGTTGCGTTAGTACTAGTAGTGTGTTGTTGCAATGTCCAAGAGATGTTGATTTTTTTTCACCCCGGATCTAATGCAATTATGTTAAGGGACGTGACATTTCTGAAACACGCTAAAAAGCGGTTCACCAACAATCACAACACACTGATCCAGCCGACCAATCAGAGCACATTGCGCTTTTCGGAAAGGAGGAACTTCATAGATACAGAAACTAAACAGAGTGTTGCTGACAGACTGGGAAGAGAGGTGCTGCAACAATGTAAAATATGCACACACACAAATTTCTTTTCATTTCAAGCATGAAGACCTATTCTAGTAGACCCCAAAAACAAAATCAAGACTTTGTAAAAGGGAATTATAGGTCCTCTTTAAAGTACATACTTACTAACTAAATAAATATTGCAAAAATTTCATAATGAAAATGAACATCATGAAAATGATTTTGTTATAGTATTTTTTTTAAATGGTACCGGTTAAGCGGTTCTAAGTAAGATTCCTAGCTCTAACTCTAATTCTGATGAAACAAGAAAGTGTAATTTGATCTTCAAAGATGATCTGGACTCATTTATGAGCTCATTTACTTTGCCTTTGAACAAGAATATCTTCAAAGTGGCCATTAAAGGACCTCTTTATTAGAGAACTGACTGGTGGCTGCACCAAGCATCTCATATCAGAGGAGATCTGTCATCTACCAGGAGTACAGCTGGATCACAGCTGCATTAAAATGCCAGAACAAGCCACTGAAATGACACGGGACAGCTAAATTTAGGCTGGAATTTCACATTGGAGCATATTGGTTTTCTCAGAGGGGGCTAGTGCACAACCTTTTTCCCATAAAACTTAAGAGAAGTTGTATTTCTCATTGTTATCTTTATACCATGAGTGAAATCAACACAACATATGTGTACCAGTTGAGAGACAGGCCGTAGTATCACATGGGAAAGAAACAGTAATCCTAAAAACATTCCTGGCTCGACACCAGGAATTACTCACGGTGACGTCTGACAAACGAGGGTGCTGTGAAACACCTGGTGAGAAGTTCTCAGCACCTAACAAGTTACACATTAACATTACCACAGTGCAGGAATACTGTGAAAATGACCGTTTTGCTCACCTTTTACTGTTCAGCCAAGCAATTAAGTCATCTGATACCAATGACTCATTAAGAATACTGAAAGATTTATGTAACCAAACACTTAAAATGCAGATGTGACTGACTTTAAATGTAAAGCACTCATGACTGACTCATGACATAAAATCAGCTGTGCCACAACTAATCAGCACTGACTTTGCACAAACAAACAAATTCTCTGAAACAGATGAGCTAGAAATACCCTACACACATCTGAAATCTGTTCGGGATCAAAGCAGCCCATATGTATGGTTCATGTGGTCCCTCATGCCTGTGTTTGAAGGTTGTCGTTCACAGGGCAAGTGGTGTGGGTCACCAGCCCCCAAATCACCTCACAATAGGGGCCAGAAAATCACTTTTAGCCGATCAGAGGAAGCCCCCCATGCACTGCAGGCTGGAGCACAATGTGGTGCCACTGGGGATGAAGAGGGGTCTAATCCCACTCCTGCACCCCACTGCGAGGGCAGCTTGGACCCTCCACAAACTCAACAGCAACAGTTTGAGACCTTTCCAGGCCGTCGCAGGAAATTTGCCCAGTATTGGAAGTTAAGCGGCTTCTTTTTGTATTACAAAATTGTTTGAATTATATATATATACACACATACACACACATTTATTATACAATATAATTTAAGCTTATGGTAGAAATAATAAAATATCTTAAATTATAAAAAATAAAAAAAATAAAATTCTGTTATTTGAAATAAATATTAAATAAAATAAACAAAGTTGAAGTACTAAAATTACTAAAACAACAAAAAAAAATTATTAAAGCTACATGGAAAATAAAACATACTAAAAAAAATAATAAAAAATAAATTACTAACAAACTAAAATAAAAATGGGAAATATAAAAATAAATGCTAATTCAAAATATTAATTAATCCTTAATAAATATTAATAAATAAAAAATATTAAATTAAATGTACAACACATAAATATATTTATTTTTATATTAATGCATTTGACAGACACTGTTATCCAAAGTGACTTACATTTCATTTAAGGTATACATTTTATTAATTCTTGCATTTATTTTATCAAGGCCTGCATTCTAGGTAGATGTCGGCGCTGTTGGAGTCATGCTCTACGGTTTGAACTACAGGAACACTTGGTACCCATTCTAAAATTCTAAATAACTGCCTAAATGCTATTTAGATGTTGGTTATCCAATAGTAGGTGGCCTAAGTGACAACAGCAGTACATTCTGATTAAGGATTACGAAGACAAACTATTTTTTCCCTTTGACTCCAAACATTTCCAATCATCATAATGGACTGTAAAGTCACTGTACTCTAGGACAGCAGAACTGTCAATGTTTTATGCCGGTTCTTTTTGTCCAAAGTGTCCAACATCCAGCAACTGTTGATCTAAGACACTAAAGCAACAAGTGAGCATTTGTTCTGGAGGAATGCAGAGTATGTGGGGGGGATGGGAGAGGAGAGGACTGTGTTTCCCACCCCATCAAAATGATGAGCCGAGACCGCGGTAATGGCTGACCAGGAGAGGGTCAATATTGATTTAACAGTTAAAAATACACCAGACTGGTCCTCTCAAGGTTACACTAGCGCTATCAAACAGAAACCTGTAAGAAGAACCAAACCGTACTGAGATATCATTAAGTATGTGAGATGTGATTAATTTGATTCTCTTAAAAGTTAAGATAACTGAATAAGTGTTTATGTTTGGGTAAACAGAACAGTTTTAAGACTTTAAAACATCTGTGAGCTATAAAGCAACCCAAATAATTTGAAATATGAGGGAAATTCTAAGACAATTTGATTATTTACCCATCCTGCACTTAGGGAGAACCAAAACAGTTTACTGTCCCTTAGGAGATCGTAATAAACAAATGTCCACTCTGAGAAGCCCTTAGTTCACACAGACTTCAGGGCGACCAAAGAAGTTAGTGGATTGATAAACATAGAGGCTGTGTCTGAAAAACTTAGGCAGCTGACTTGTCGCCTCACTGCCCTATCAGGCAATGACTTTGCAGGCAGCTTTTGCACATGAAGTAGGGCTGGGCAAAAAAATAGATTTTTCGATTAATCGTTTTTTTAAATGTGGTCGATTCAAAATCGATTCTCAAAGGCCACGAATTGATTTTTTTCCATTATTATTTATCTATCACCCAAAAGCCAGTATTAGTTTTCCTACACCATTGGCTTGCAGCCTCCATGTTACAGCTAATGCTGTGAGATTTTATGTTTGTTTTATCTTAAACATAAAATAACCTGATCCTGTTTGATCAAGACATGCGATTATTCTGACTTGTCCAATTTTCAACATATATTTTTCATCTTGCATCAAAATCCTGTCTATTCATTGTATGCATTTGAAATATAGAGTTGGGTTCTGTTTTAATGTACCCCTGTGTACCTAAAATAAAAAAGTTTAAGAGTTCTTAATTTCTTTTTCTTAATTAACCACTTGTAAACTCATGTTCACTGTTCTTTTTTATAAATATAGGATTTGTATTAAATCTATATTCAATTGAGTCGAATCGAGAATCGAAACTGAATCGAATTGAGAGCTTACGAATCGAAATCGAAACATCTGAATCGATACCCAGCCCTAACATGAAGGTACCTCAAGAAACTGATTTCGGACAGACTTCTGAGGCAGCGTAACGGTTTAATGATCTACAGAAAAATAGAGCGAGCTTTGGTGAAAACTAAGCGAATATTTAATTACTACAATAGTAATTTCTCGCTAGAAATGACATCAAATTTGGAAAACGTTGCTCAAAAACATACATTCACACACAAATTGAACACCAACCACAACTTTCAGGTGCCATCTTTATTTTTTAGCTCAACTGTCACAGAATGGAAAGCACAGGATTGTGGGATATCAAAAGCAGCGAAGGAAACATCTACGCTGCCTTCAAAAATCAATCAGATGAAGGTGTCTTAGGAGACCGGAACTGTGAAGGTAACATTGGATTCACACGGCCTTGATGCCTTCCTACCTTGGAATGAGTATTTATCAGTTTTCGGATGCAGCCGAGACTCTACTTCGCACTTCAGTGTTTCGCTAATCAGCCAGTAGTAGCTGCTTCTGGTCTATGTGAGGGCGATTGTGTCAATTTCTCAGCATGCCTTCTAACCAAAGCATCTTGGAGGAATGACACTTTGTTGTGCGAAATTGTGCTTTCGCACAGCGCTTTCCAAATTATTATCCAAAAGGCAAAAAGCTCGCTGTGGTTCCCATCAGAAACGAGCAAGCGTGAATGGAGGGTCTTCAAAACATCATAAAGAGAGCAGTGAACCTTACACACTTTATTTCCCTCAGTGAATAGGGCCAGTATTCATTACAGGCCATCTTGTTTTTCATTTCCAAAATAGCTGACACATGCCAACCATCCTGCTGCTTGAATGAGTCGCCCATGGGACAAACGCAACACCTGACCAGCTTGGAAAATCAAAGACATGGTCTCAAAAAGTAAAACAAGAGGTCAATCTAACAATGGATGCTCTGTAAATGCCACCTGCCATGCTTTATTGCATTATATTGACTATTTCTAAGGTCAATACGGTGAAATACAGAATTATGGCAGCCAAATATAGATAATGCTGACTATTTTAAACAATTTGGTCTGGCATACAATATATTTATTTCTTAAAAAAAAAAAAAAATTAATCCTACAAGTGAATTTAGGCATGACAACATTATAGATGTTGTCTATATGAAAATAGCTAAAGATTATATTTAACAGTGTTATTAAATTATTAGTGTTTTTAAAGATTTTTGAAGTGTTTTTAAAAGTGTTAGGTAATCTGAATGTAAAAATCGGGGAAAAGAGCATGAAAAAAAATATATTAGCTGATAACCAATATATTGAGCATCCTTAATTACAATATGTCAAAATGTCCACAAAACATAAATCAACACATCAAATCAGTATCTACACTACCAACAGTATATAAATAATATAGATATATACATGTAACCAAGTTTCTTGGTCTTTAAAATATAACCCTTACTACCCCCACATTAAACTAAATACTTCAATCCTGACCTCCAAGTTCAGAGCCCAAACTGCCAGTTATGTCCCAGACCAGCGCAGACCCCAAAATAATCCAATCCAATTACCAACATGTCCATCATGTGCGGCCCCCGGGCAAGGTCATGACCCTTTCAAGATATTCAAAATCCCTCTCATTGTGAAGACATCTTTATGGAAGCTGTCTAGACCTCATAACTGGGAATGATGTGAAAACAAGCCATCAAGATGTTTTTTTTTTTCTTGACTCAAATCCATAAAAACTCAAGTAGAGGTCAGCCTCTTAACGGCGCTGTCTATGAGAGCTGCTGTTTAGTAATTGCCATTTAAGGTGACAAGCTTGACTTCAGATAGAAAAAAAGAAAAGAAAAAATGAATTCCTACTATAGCAGACCACTACTCCCTAAGGAGGGATCTCAAGGTTCTTGCTATTCTTGCATGGGAAAGTCGACTCATTGCCAGAAGCTGCCAGTTTGCTCGAAGAACAATTCTAAGAACGAGTGACAAAGAAAGTCACCCTCACATCAGCGCATGTGAATAAAGCAGATGTTTTGTAACGAGCCGAAATATTGCACCGTGGTAAAGGGTCCATGTTTCCCGACCCTTCCTGAAAAGCTTTGAGAAACGAGGAGTGTCTTTCAGCAGCCACGTACTGCAGAGACAATACAGCCATAAACTGAAAGGATCTAAATCACTTTCAATCACACCAGAGCAACTGATTCCCAACCAGTTCTTTTATGCTCTGCTTCAGCCCCACCCAGTTCACTACCAACAATTACCACTTTGAAGATGTGCGCTGAAGCAAAACACTAATCACCCAGATACCCAGAATGTTCATTTCCTACGCACACCAGAGTAAACAAAGCTCAAGAGTCACTTGTGAATGGAAATTAGGAGTATTTCTTCATTTAAATGGACGTCTGAAGTGCCTCGTGTACGATTTAGGAATAAGTAAGTGGCTGTGGAAGAAATGTGATGATCTGTGAGGATAAGTGTTGTTTTAACATACATAAAAGTAGGGCTGGGCAATATATTGAATATTTACAATACATTCAATTTTGTTTTGTTGGTGATACAAATTGAACCAGCAGTGTGAATTTCACAGTGATTATGGCATCATCACTCTTTAAAGTGTTAGTTCACCGAAAATGTAAAATTCTGCCATCATTTACTCACCCTCAAGTTGTACCAAAACTGTATGGATTTCTGGAACACAAAAGAAGATATTCTGGAGAAAGTCGGTGACCAAACAGTTCATGGACCCTGTTGGCTTCCATAGTATGGGGAAAAAATACTATGGAAGTCAATGGGGTCCAATCAACAGACAGTTGGGACAACTTGAGGGTGAGTAAATGATGACATAATTTGAACTATCCCTTAAAGACACCTACGTGCCATTAAAAGGTATTTAAATAATGCTATATCTATATATATACACTACAAAGTAGAAGTAATGTTTGTTTGCACGTTTGTTTGCTTTTCCGAGGAAAGGAGCCTCTCGAGTTCTTTGCACTCTCTTGTATTCAGCTTCCTGTTCAATTAGTCTCCTTTCCTGCATTTAGCTGAAATTCAGGCGATAACGGCAAAAGCATTGAGCTATGACTCACATGTTAGTGTGTTACTAAGCTTATTTACATAATATCCGCTGATTTGAGTCACCAAGGCTAAGACACAAAGGGGTATTTTCAAGAATGCTACATGCGTGTTTAAAAGTTAACTTTTTCTCTATAAAAGTCCAACTGTTTTGGCAGTGGTCTTTTTTCAGATCTTTAATAAGGTCACTCTACGGAAAGATTCCACGCCTGAGACGGATTTGTAAAGCGCCACACTTTCGGAACGATGACAACAATGCAAGACTGACACATAGTTTGTAAGTCTCCAATGATTGGAAGAGTAACACCCCCGCTCAGATCTGGTGTTCCTACTGTTCAAGGTCCAAAGCTGCGGGAAGGGGAGACCTGTAGGCCAAAAGCACTGGTCACACACTGGCAGCTCTCAGAGTTACTCTCCTTCCCAGCTGGGGTCAAGGACCCTCCATCACCCCGCCAAACAAAAGGAGAGATTCCTACAGTCCCTGGACAACATGGCACAGACACAATGGGAGGCTGGAAACACCCCCCCACCACATACACACACAACCACCCCTCCATCCCCTCCTTATTAAGGAACTCTCAAGCAAAGGCAAGGATAAGTGCACTGGATGTGATCCAAACGGACCCATACGGCACTGCCTTGGGAATGCAGTAATCGCACATGCAAGAGTAATCATCCCGAAAATCTTCATTCACTCCTCTATTATAAAACATTTCTTGCTGTTTTAAAACACTTCACTTAAGATTACAGAGTATAGAGGAAAGGTTATTAATTACCACAGAGGGTATTATTTCAAAAAATAATCCCACAATCAAGGCTGTTATAATCATATATATATATATATATATATTATATTATATTATATTACATTACATATATATATATGAAGAGTTCAGATGCAAAAACCTTTAAGTGCCATCTGAAATTTTCTTCTAGAATGATAATTTTTATCAAGATTGTATATTTAAGTTTAGTAATTTCAGTTAAATGGCAATTAATTGGTAATTTGCATTGCCATTTAAGTGAAATTACTGAACTTAAATATACAAGCTTGATAAAAATTATCATTCTAGAAGAAAATTTCAGATGGCACTTAAAGGTTTTTGCATCTGAACTCTTCACATATATATATACACACACACACTATATTGCCTCAATCAATGGCATGATTTTGGGGGTGGGGTTATACATGTATATATAAAATATATAATAACTGTTCTATATATGTATTTATTTTTATAAATTGTAAATGTATATTTTTACATTTAAATTATATAACATAATGGATTAAAATGGCTCAAATGTCTATTTGCTTTAAACAAAATGCAAATAAACTACTAACCTTTCTAAATAAAGACAAAATCATTTCCGACTATCTTTGTTTAAGATTGCTGGCATTGTTGAATGAACTCACATTTGTGGCAAATAAACATTCCCTTGCCGCTATCCAAAAAAGATAAAGAGAGGTTAGTGGCACTGAAACCAAGGCTAAAGTTGACCCCACAACAGGTTGAAACTCTGACAGCAACAACAAGCTCTTTTCATGAACACTGTGCGATCTCACGCTTACCTTTGGTGTTAAAAGCTTCCTTGAGGTGGAGCAGCACATCTGCAAACTTCCGCACTTCGTTGACCAGCTGCATGATGTAGTCGGGATCGGCACCCGCCATGTCCACGCTGTCCGATCCCGAGCTGACGGAGCTCAGAGAGCCGCTCTTCGCGGATCGGCCCAAACCCCACGACCCCGAACCCGAGGAGAGGGGGAAAAAGTGGGAGTTGGGAAGCCGAGCCATTCCCAGCGATCGCTTGTTCAGTCCTCCGCTGCTTTGCTGCAGCATCCCAGCAGCAAACATCCCAGCTGCAGCCAGTTTGAAAGGATCCCAGTGCAACGTTCCCAGGAGACTCTCAGATTCTAAGAGTTTCCTCACTGACAGTTGGTCCTGTGTGCACAACAGAGACAACGTATGGTTAAACCACTAATGTTTGAAGACAAGAACACTTCTATTTGCAGGACTTTACAGCACACACACGGGAGAAATTTAAGCTGTGCTCTAATGGGATGTCTTACACACCAAATTGGTTTAGACTTCACTGAGTCTCAAAAGTGATTTACATCTCAAATAAAGAAGCCTTCAAACAGACTAAAGGTGATATGGTCGGGTATACTCTGAGATGATGATATTAGTTACAAGCAAACCAGGAATTTCAAAGGCATATTTTGACTGTGACCTGAGGCTTAGGAAAAGCTTGGGTTAAGTCTAAATATGTCTCCATCAAGCTTTTTTTTTTTTTTTTTTTTACATATAAGACTTGCATTCTTTATATCAAGTGCTCTTAAAAGAATTTAAAAATGCAGGTAAAAACAATCCCAATGCCTTTCCTTTGCTCAAGATAAAATGCTTTGAGTTTGAGGAAAGCTACACCACCTAACCTCACAGACTAAAGATGAAGTAACATCTCACTTGGTCTTTGTTTAGGATTTCTGTCATTTTTGAAAGAACTCACACTGTGGATTGTAAATAAAACCATCCCTAGCTGTTATTCAGAAGACAAGATAAAACAAGGTTAGTAAGAGTAAGTTAGAATCCCAAATATCTATCTATGACAAGTTATTTTGTAAGAAAGTCCAATATAAAATAGATTTAGGAAAATAAAATTAGAACTTCACAGAAACATAGTTACTACAACATTTAGCCAGACTTTTTTTTATTTAATTTTTTTACTTAAATTAAAATGATAACATAAAACATGGAAATTCTACTTTTCAGTTTTTCCTAAGAACATATTTATAGGCTACTTCTTTTTGTATTTATGTGAACAGTTTGCAATTGTTTTAAGAAAGAATCAGTGTCCCACAGTCACAACAAGAGAACAACTGAATTTATCCACACACACAAAAAAAGGTTTCTATTGGGTCTTGATGGAAATGAGATGAGACAAGAACAGAATTACAGTTTAAATAAGTGGAATGTTACTTCATGTCATTACCAAACATGTCAGTATTTAAGAATTTCAATTTAAGAATTTCAATTTCATTTATTTTTAGAGAAATATGAGTGCTAGAAACCATGTTGTGTTAGCAAGTCCAAAACATTTTCTCCAAACACTAAAACATATTACCATCACACACAGTATGACAATTCCACACATTACACAAAAATCCTTAAGTGCACTATTTGACGAATTAAAATAACATAGCCTATATTTACTAAAATAAACTGATAGAATGACGCGATTAAAGAATTAAACAATCACAGTAAACGCGTAAATTCTAACAAAGATTGCGTTCAATGTCAAAGGACACGTGAAGTCCATTCCCAAACAACCGAAGACAACATTCCTCAAAAAGGTAACGTTAGCCTACTAACTTACATGTTAGGGGGAAGAGTTTACACAACTAAACGAGGTCATAATGTTTTTGTAACTCGTGTGTGTTTCTGTTAATGCGATATTGCACACCTCAAATACTATTTAAAATACATATTTCACCTATAGCGGTAGTTCTTCATCATTTTATTAACGTAGTAGCCTATTTAAATCAAAATCCCACCAGTCACGCAATTCCGTTTTATCAAATATGAAATTAGAAAATGCATACTTACTGAAGGAGCATATTTCGATCGTTGCACACAGATACATGTATACTGGAAGCCCAAATATATCCGAAATGCCGTTAAATTCCCGGTTTGCACTACAATCTCAGTCCCGTAAACCGAAATAATGCTGTCTATGCGAGCATCACATTCCGCTTGCTTCACCCCGCCCTCTAACGGCCATCTAACTCATGATTGGCCCTGGAGGATTGAGAGGCGGGGCCTCAGTCTCCACCCACTAACAACAGGTGTACTTGCACTCTGGATGATGTATAGACATACACGGCTTCTTTTCTTTCAAAATACATATCAAAAAATCCTTAAGATTGATTTTCCTGCCTATTATTTATATTTAAGTGCATCGAGAATAACTAGGGAACTTAACATCTGCGCTCAGGAATATAAATTGACTGTGCCAAAGGGAAGGCTGATTTGTAAAGGGATTTGATCCATCTAGTGGCTGTTTTCTTTTGTGTTACGTTCAAGTATGTAACCAAATATTAGAATACATAGGACACCGAGCTAAGTTTAAGCATTTATTTAGCATTGCAAAAACGTTGATTATCCACTGATCTAAATATTAAGTGCATATCAGTGTTATTTTAGTGTAATTTTTTTTCAGTTAATGCTGATTTTATTTCAAGTAATACATTTTTTAATGGTTTTAGTTTTAGTTCATGAAAATAACCCTTACAGTGTCTACCTTTCCAAAACATTCCTGCAACGTTGTTCACAAATATTGGGTATTGTCGCTTTAAGTGATTTCCCTGCCAGCAACTCAGAAGTATAACCATATGTACTCCCTTATTTATAGTCAATACAATATTATACTCTCATTCCCCCAGCAGATATAGTGGCAGTGGTTTACAGAAAGCACCATACATCATTTCCAGTCAACCAGTCAATCCGGTCTGACAGCTAGTTTCACGGAACATGGAAACATGGACTTTACAAGTTTACAATAAATAATCTTTTATGCAGAAATAAACCCATTAAACCCATTATAGTAGATGTTGGCTAATTAAGAGTATGTGGCAAAGCAATGGTGAGCCATAACTCACATAATCGCTTCCTTGGGGGAAAATATAAGCATTCACTACCTGCCCCTCTCCGTTAAAGCCAATGATCCATCAGACCAGACAGCATTCAAGCAGCAAGATATGAATCATGCAGAAAACAGACTGACAGTTGCATAACCAAGGTGGAAAAAAAACATAATATTCCTACAACATCCGAAAATTTGAGGAAATCTAATCTTTCTTTGAGTGTTAAGAATAAATTACATCATTAGTCTTTGTCTAGCTCAAGCTACTAAATAACCCTGGAGGTTTAATAATAGTTAATAATTAATAACCGGCCATTTAGGAAGTAAAATAATTGCAAATTCCAGTTGCTGTTTTTTCTGAGAAACAGACTGAAGGCATGTATTACATAAACCATGAATGTGAGCTAGGTGATGGGATCTTTTTCTTCTTTTTCTACACATAAGTGAACACATAAGTTCAACAGAATTGTTGGGTGACCTATCCCTTTAAACTCTCTTTTATTCATTTATGATTTTAAATATTCAGCGATAGCTAGCCTATAAATAATGCACTTTATTTTAATGAATATTTAATAAATATTTTAATTTATGTGTCAAAAGTGTACATTTCAGGTAATATTTATTTGAGCCTAAATAAAGAATTGTAAACTAAACGGCGCCCTCTAGTTGTCTTTCCCGTAACATTCCATTTCCCCCTCCCTTCTATACGTAATCTAGTCAATTGCAAGGTCCTTAAAGAAATGTATAACATAAAATGGAGAAGGTAGATTCATTTCCGCGAATCGGTTCTTTCAAACAGTTCAGTTCAAAGAACCGGTTTGAAACAATTCAACTTTTATTTAGGACCTAAATATAATTTGAGTATAATGCCAATATAAAACAATCACCTTAACGTCATAAACATTTATATTAGAGCATTTTATACATTTCATTCGCTCCATTAGTCAAAAGACTCGGTTTACTCCAAACGGTTCACTCGTCTGTTCTCGGCTCATCAAAAAGGATGGTTTCGTGGACCAGTTCAATCAATTCACTGAAAAGATCTTACTCACAAGAATGATTCATTCATGAGTCGGGCATTACTAATGTGAAACAGAAACAGAAACAGAAAGAGTAGCATTACAACGTGTTATGTATGATACCTGGACAATTATTGTTAATATATAAAGTAACTTAATCAAACGATATACTTTCGAACAATCCATCCTGATTATTGAGCTCAGATTTTTTGACCGCACGCCGTCCAGGACCTTTACAATAGTCACATAGCTTAGATTTTGATCCATTTGGCCGCAACAGCAATAACACCGGGGGATGTGTCAGGCAAACGTGCTTCACGGGACCGCGGTGGGGTTCTGACCCGCTGTTGAATCCAGCTTAGCGGTTGTAATAACGGTTGCTTTCAACGGAGGAGTTTGACATGTCTGGCGCAGGGGCCGGTGGAGGGGCGCAGTCTGCGGGGCTGGGCTCTGCCGCCGCGGGCTGCTGCTCCTCCTCGTCGGGAGCCGGTTCTGCCGCATTATTAAGCGGAGGATCGAGCATCGCGGGCCGGTTACCCAGCCGAGTTCTCGAGCATATGTTCTCCTATCTGGAGCTGCCGGATCTCATGAACTGCTCGCTCGTTTGCTGGCACTGGTACAACAGTCTGGCGGATGAAAACAGCGAGGTGTGGCGAAGTCTGTGCGCCCGTTTGCTCAGTGAAGAAGCGCTGCGCTCTGATGTCCTCTGCAACCTGACTTCATATAAAGGAAAAGTAAGATTGTTCAAAGTAATTCAGGTTAACATGCATTTATATAATCGCCACTGTAATACGTATGATCATGCATCATGCATGCATTTTCTAAAATGGTATTTTTTATTAAATAAACCAGAATTTGCTTAGTGCATGATAATTTGATATTATTTGCTTTTATTTTTCAAATAATACCCAGAAACTTTCATTTTTCATTTCGTATTTTTTGAATTCAGTTATGTCTGTAGGTGACCGTCAGAACGGTGCTAATGTATGACGTCATTTGTAAATATTGGACCCAAATACAGCCACATCAATAGGTTGCATGCAAATGATGGGCAGAAAAAATGGCATTTACATATAAATTACTAAAATCCTGTATTGACTTGTCGTATCAAAGCTAAAAAGCATGGTACCAGCATTGTGTTTTGGACATGGTATTGCCAAATATGTAATCTATTTACCTATTTGTAACTTATTTTACCCTGTTCTTGCAATGAGAATAAATACTGATGTGGCATAAAACCACTAAATAAACCATGCCATACTTTTTTAAACATATCATACTATCATAATTAATAGAAATTATATAGAGAGAGAATTACCACTGTATTACCGTCTCGGAGAGAATTTTATTGGACAAAAGTTTGGAGTAACTTTCTTTCTTTTATCCTCAGCTGAAGTCCTTCCAGCATGCGTTGAGTTCCCATGACTGCTCCAGGAATGTATATATAAAGAAAAACGGGTTTACTCTGCACCGTAACCCCATCGCCCAAAGCACTGACGGTGCCCGTGGGAAGATCGGCTTTTTGGAGGGCCGGCATGCCTGGGAGATCTGGTGGGAGGGTCCTCTTGGCACGGTGGCGGTGATCGGCATCGCGACCAAGAGGGCTCCCATGCAGTGCCAGGGCTATGTGGCACTTCTAGGCAGCGATGACCAGAGCTGGGGTTGGAATCTAGTAGACAATAACCTGCTTCACAATGGAGAGGTCAACGGCAACTTCCCCCAGTGCAACAACGCACCAAAATACCAGGTAGTGGAGCTTGAGAATGTACTGTATATAAAAATCATGCTTTTCCAAACTTAAAGGGATAGTTCACCTAAAAATAGAAATTCTGTCATTTACTCACCTTCATGTCGTTTAACACCTTAATGACTCTCTTTCTACTGCGAAACACACAAGAGGTGTTTTAGGTTTTTGTTGCCATGTTTGATGTAGATGCATCCCAATTCACATACATATACACTATTCTATGCGATTTTGCAGTATAAATAGTATATAGTATAAGTAGTGTGTACACTGAAAATTGCAAAAAGAAAAAGTGCACTTCAGAGTACATATGTATGAATTAGTTTTACTCTACCTTTTGTCGTTTTTGGTTTATTGAAGGTCATTGGCTTTCACAATATGGACAACAGCTTCATGTATCTTATTTTGTGTTTTACCTGAAGAAAGAAAGCTAAATGAGTGGAATGACATGAAGTTGAATAAATTATGACAGAATTTTCATTTTAGGGGGAACTGTTCATTTAGATAAATAATGTACCTCAAATTTTTTAAATTTTGTCATTGTTTTCTCACTCTCAGCTTCTAAACCTGTTATTTTTGCTGTTATCTTTCCTGTGAAAAGA
This sequence comes from Abramis brama, assembly GCF_963993115.1. NCBI lineage: Eukaryota > Metazoa > Chordata > Actinopteri > Cypriniformes > Leuciscidae > Abramis > Abramis brama. The sequence goes on along the minus strand of NC_139986.1, from coordinate 21,628,501 downwards.
AGGAATTTTGAAGAATCTTTGTGCAGTCCATACAATATCTACAGTGACCACAGCTATTAGTGTCAAGCTCCAAAAACAACAAAAAAGAAACACCATAAAAGCAGTTGGAATATGACTTGTGTTCTATTTTCCAAATCTTCCGAAGTTGCTTTTTAACTTTATGTGAGGAACAGGTTGTAACTTAAAGGGATAGTTCGCCCAAAAATGATATTTAAGCCATGATTTACTCACCCTCAAGCCGTTCGAGATGCGTATGTCAATCTTTTTTCAGACGAACACATTTTCAGTTATTTTAGAAAATGTCTTAGATCTTTCAGTGGTTATAATGTGAAGCAATGGGGTCCAGCTGATTCAAGTCGCAAAATGTGCATGCATCCTTCACAAAAATAATCCATCCGGCTCCAGGGGGATAAACGAAGGCCTTCTGAGGGTAATCCGTGCAGTTTTGTCGTAAAAATATACATATTTAAAACTTTATAAACGAAAATAACTGGCTTCCGGTGGCGGTCGGCGCGCGTTCATGGAGATGAATGACGTCGTGACGTAGAGCGAACGTAGAGTTTTGTTTTGCTCTGCTCTCTAGCTGCGCTGTCACGCTCGTTCTACGTCACGACGCTTCCTGCGCTACGTCCTACGTCATATGCCAGCAACCATCTCCATGAACGAGCGCCGACCGCCACCGGAAGCCAGTTATTTTCGTTTATAAAGTTTTAAATATGTATATTTTTACGACAAAACTGCACGGATTACCCTCAGAAGGCCTTCGTTTATCCCCCTGGAGCCGGATGGATTATTTTTGTGAAGGATGCATGCACATTTTGCGACTTGAATCAGCTGGACCCCATTGCTTCACATTATAACCACTGAAAGATCTAAGACATTTTCTAAAATAACTGAAAATGTGTTCGTCTGAAAAAAGATTGACATATGCATCTCGAACGGCTTGAGGGTGAGTAAATCATGGCTTAAATATCATTTTTGGGCGAACTATCCCTTTAAGTCATTATTCACTTAAAATCTCTAGGGGGGAAAACAGTGTGAAGATTCTTCAAAATATCTTCTTTTGTGTTTTTGATGGCAAACATAACAGCATGCAGGTTTGGAACAACAGGAGGGAGAGTAACTAATGTCAGTTTTAGGGATGCACCGATATGAAAATTTTGGCCAATACCGATAACCGATAATTCTTTATATGTGACCCTGGACCACAAAACCAGTCTTATGGGTAATTTTTTTTAAATTGAGATTTATACATCATCTGAAAGCTGAATACATAATCTTTCCATTGATGTATGGTTTGTTAGGATAGGACAATATATGGCCGAAATACAACTATTTGAAAATCTGGAATCTGAGGGTGCAGAAAAATCTAAATATTAAAAAAAAATCGCCTTTAAAGTTGTCCATTTCTATTGGCGATTGTGCTGCATCCACTCACAAAAATATATTTTTTATATATTTAAGGTGGGAAATTGACAAAATATCTTCATGGAACATGATCTTTACTTAATATCCTAATGATTTTTGGCATAAAAGAAAAATCGATAATTTTGACCCATACAATGTATTGTTGGCTATTGCCACAAATATACCCGTGCGACTTAAGACTGGTTTTGTGATCCAGGGTCACATATTTGGAAGCAGATAACCAATATATTTGCAGATAAATATAAATCCATATTTCAATCCGCAATTCAAAACCATCATGGCGAACAGTGTTGAATCTGAAGTGTCTCAGCTGAAGGAAATAATCCATTATTTATCGTCTTTAATACATCGGTAAAAAAAATGTATCAGGCCTATAACGATAACTTAAAAATTAACATATATCAGCCGATACCGATATGGTGGCCGATATATCATGCATCACTAGTCAGTTTGTAATTTTAGCTTGAACCTTTCCTTGAAAAGTCAGCATGAAACGGAAGTTGCGAGTCTTCCGTATATCTGAGTGAAAAGGCTTCTGAACAAGAAGGGCAGGACTTGATTTTGTCCATGGGGAATTGATTGGGTCTTTGGATCATTGTGGTTTGCTATTGGTCGATCTCATGTGAGTGAAAGGTTGTCCCGCCCTCACGCCAGTAAACATCATCAAAGAAGAGATGTCGCTGCGAGAGGGAGGGGAAGTTATATTGACTAAAGGTTATGACGGCACATTCATTTTAAAAAATAAAAATGATGTGCACTGATAAATTATTTATAATAAATACAGCAATATTCCTAGAAATAAGAATTGTCCATTTTCTATAATATGTTTGTATTTATTTTCCAGATTGGGGAGAGAATACGTGTAATCCTAGACATGGATGATAAGACACTAGCCTTTGAGCGAGGGTTTGAGTTCCTTGGAGTGGCTTTCCGGGGCCTGCCCAAAACATGCCTCTTTCCAGCTGTTTCTGCCGTCTATGGGAACACTGAAGTGACTATGGTGTATCTGGGAAGACCCCTGGATGGATAAGTAGGATCTCAGTGCCACCATTACCACCGGAGAGCACCATGGGAACTGCTGCTTGTCACTAAAAAAAGAGGAAAATTTGTGGTTGGTGGCGGGGCTTGTTGATGGTGAGGATGTCCAACACACATCTGCGGATTTCAGTTGAACATCTATTTGTTTTTAATCCTTTTTTAAGACCTGGGACATTTTTTTAAAACCTGGTTTTAATCTAATTTATGAAATTGCACAGGGAGCAGCTGTTCTATTTTATGAAATAGGTTAAATAATTAAGCCAAAATAGAAGAGACAAGTGACAAAGTTTTATAATTCATTACAAACATTTTACACACGCATGGAATGAGAAGCTACTGTATGAGTACAAGGACGGCTCAAGCTTTCACTTAAAAAAGCAAATCTACGTGTAGGTAAATAACATGAAGTAAACATGCCAAAACAATGTACCAATATCTTACCGTTCTGTTTTTTCCAGAGCAGTTATCTGCATGCAGTATACCAGTCTCTTCCTCTGTTTTTTATTATTATTTTTAAGGACAGGCAAAGGTAGTATGTCGTTATTCCATTTGTTACTGTACATCTTAACTGTGATGTATAAGTGTATAGTATTTATTTATTGAGGTCCATCTTTGCTATAACCAAGGTTATGGAGACTGCAAATAAACTCTAAATTGTGCCAGACTGTGAACATATCTCAGACTGTTTTGTTGTTACATGATTGATCTGGTGGTATATTAATGTCTGTATCTAGCAATCGATGAAGAGCCCATAGCTGTTCTCTTTTCACCACGAGGTGGCATCATGAGTTCCTAGACAAGGTCAAACATATACTGTAGTGCAATCGGTCTAAAATGGAAGGAAAGGACAATATTGTTCTTTGTTTAACTGTATCAGTGGTTTGTAAGTGGTGTTAACCACTAACTATAATTATTGCTCAGAATTAAGGTCAGGATTTTGTGTAGTCTTACACTTCGGTTTGTACACATCATCCACTGTTTGCACTGTTACCTCAAATAGTGCTGGTGTGCTAATAATCTTCTAAGCTGTCATAATTATTATTGTAGCAGGTGGACAATAAAACAGGCAATACATTTTTTTTTTTTTAAATCCCAAGCCATATCAAGGGACCAAAATATCATAGAACAGTGGATCTCAACCACAAGATGGCCTCAGCTAACAGCTAAAGAGAGAGAGAGAGAGATTTTCCTTATTTTAATCAAAGCCTTTATTTTAATTGAAGACAAGCCTACAAGGTTAGCAAAAATGTTAGCATGGTATGCTGGGAAGGAGACCAGAGGCCTTTTTTTTTTTTATCGATGTCCATGGAGGAGAGGCTTCACTACGCTGAATAAACTGCTTTTGTGGGAAAACGACTTAACATTTAATGAATTGACAGCCTATCGGCTAATCTTCAACATATTTGCTCTTAAACATTAGTTTAAAGTTGATATTTTTTTAGTTTACTTTTTTATAAAAGAAGTCGCAGACAATTGCGAGACAGGTAGGATTCAGTTTACAGCACTTCTCATTCATTTCTGTGGCTGTGTTCGAAATCGCCCCCTATACCCTCATTCACTATTCCCTACATAACTCCACTTATATAGTCCACCTGAAGGAGTGAATAAAAACGAGTGAGTGAATTCGGACCGGAAGTGCTCCAGCTTTAAATAGTTTGTGCCTGCTCTTTAATAATCATTTGAAACTTAACAAACTGGCAGCTCCAGTAGTAATGGAAAATGTATCTTGAACTCTGTCATGGAAACTATGTATAAACCAATTTAATAATCAATTGAAATGGAATTTATACCTGTATGACATGATTCAACTGCAGGCGCCATCTTCTCGTGAGACGCGGGAATTAATTTGACGCGACTCTTGCAATGCATTATAGGTATTTTCTAGATGTTGAGTGTACATTGGTTGTACACTCGTTTTTAAGGTGCATTGTGTGATTGAATTGCATGGTGCACTTGATTACATCTACTATGGTTTGGGACACCACTACAAATGGCTGTCCCCTCAGATAGTGCCCTATTTAAGGGTATAGGGGCCATTTCGGACACAGCCCTATGGTATCCGCAAACTGTCGCACAACTCTGAATGAAATTCAATTACGTGAAGGCAGTAATGTGATTGGTTATCAAAGCACACGTGATCCAAGTTGGTCGAGTTTCTCCAATGGTCGAGCCACAGACCCGATCGTATCTCCCAATAATAAGGGTTGCCAAGTCTGCGGTCCACCCATATTCGCATTGGGCTGGGTTTGGGCTATTTTTGTTGGCAATCGCTGGGCTGTTGGGCTAGTTTTGTTGTGCAGACCTGGCCACCCTGCCCCCTCAACAATAAGAAACCGCCGAAATACCACGATTAATTTGAACAATTTGCTTAACAACTGCATAGCACTGCATTTGACACCCTAGCAAATGCATTTCAACACACTAAAACTACTAAGAGCACCTTAGCATCTGCATAATGACATTCAACGCCCTAGCAACTGCTTGGATACCCACTAAAAATTACTCAGATTACCTTAGCAACTGCATAGCAACGCACTAAAAAACAAGAACACATTTTAGCAGCTGCATAGCACTGCACTAAACGGCTTAACACCCTAGTAACAGCATAGCAACACATTAAAAGTAGCTTAGCAACTGCAAAGCATTGCACTAAAAGCAATTTGACAACATAGTAACTGCATAGCAACACCAACAATTACTAAGAATACCTTTGCAACCAGAGATATATACACAGATCGACGCAATTGTGCAGAATCGATCCTTTTCTTAAAAAGAATTGATCCTTTTCTTAAAAAGAATCTATCCTTTTCTTAAAATTTGCTTCCAAATTCCAAATTGCTTAAAAAAATGAATCGCTTCTTTTCCAAAATGAATCGCTTCTTTTCTTAAAATGAATCGATACTTTTTCAAAAAGAATCGCTACTTTTCTTAAAAAGAATCAATCATTTTCTTAATAAGAATTGATCCTTTTTTTAAAAAGAATCGATCCTTTTCTTAAAATGGATCGCTTCTTTTCCAAAATGAATCGCTTCTTTTCTTAAAGAGAATCGCTGCTTTTCCAAAATGAATCGCCTCTTTTCCAAAATGAATCGGTACTTTTCTTAAAATGAATCGATACTTTTCTTAAAATGAAGATTAATTTCTCTACTTTCTTAAAAAGAATCGCTTCTTTTCCAAAACGAATCAATACTTTTTCAAAAAGAATCGATACTTTTCTTAAAATGAATCGATATTTTTCTTAAAATGAAAACAATTCATTTCACTACTTTCTTATTAAAAAAAAAAATCACTACTTTCTTAAAAAGAAGCGCTACTTTTCCTAAAATGAATCGATACTTTTCTTAAAATGAATCGCTTCTTTTGTTAAAATGAATTGCTACTTTTTCAAAAAGAATCGCTACTTTTTCAAAATGAATCGCTACTTTTCTTAAAATGAATCGCTACTTTTCTTAAAATGAATCGATACTTTTCTTAAAATGAATCACTACTTTCTTAAAAAGAATCGCTACTTTTTCTAAAATGAATCGCTACTTTTTCAAAAAGAACAGCTACTTTTTCTAAAATGAATTGATACTTTCTTAAAATGAATAGATACTTTTTCTAAAATGAATTGATACTTTCTTAAAATGAATCAATCCTTTTTTTTAAATGAATTGCTAATTCTCAAAAAGAATCGCTACTTTTCTCAAAATGAATCGTTCCTTAAAGTTACAAATATAGGGCTTGGGCGTTGTGACGTCATACTTGGCGTGGCGACCATGTTGATGGCCTCGCGAATGTAAACATACAGCAAGTCGAACGAGGAGAAGCAGAGTTGGGAGAAAGAAAAGAAAGGAAAAAGATGTTAAAATCCCGAAAAGGATGTGGAATTTACCGGGATACGTTAAATAGGGAAACCAGGGACCAGTATGTGGACAAACTTTCCTGTAAAATATCCCGTATTTTAATACCTTACTCTCATAACATTAATGTTAGCCCTTCCATCGGACCTGTCAGTCTCTGTACTGTTGTCCTGTTGCTACCCCCTTGCCCTTCCAGCGAAACAGATGTTTTCAAAGCATCGTTTTGCTTACTTGAAGGCAACCTTAGCGTGATATTGGCCTTTTTAAGATAACAGCGTGGTTGTTGTGAGAGCACGATTTCACGCCAATCTAATCAAAGTCACGTTAGACCTAGCTTCACAACTCGCTTAGCTGCTAGTTAATGCTGCAGTTTTGTACGAATTTTTGCTGTCAGCAGAGGGATAGCAACAGAAAGATTAATGTTGAAATTTTCATTTTTCGGGATATTTTATAGGAAAATACTAAAACGGGAAGACAGAGGGAAAAGAGCTCAAATGCGTGAGAAACCCGGAAAAAAACGGGAGGATTGACAGCTAAGTTACTAACTACACTTTTTTGCCGATTTTGTCCACATAACGTTACTGGTCTCTGGCTTCCCTATTTAACGTATCCCCGTAAATTCCACATCCTTTTCGGGATTTTAACATCTTTTTTCTTTCTTTTCTTTCTCCCAACTCTGCTTCGACTTGCTGTATGTTTACATTCGCGAGGCCATCAACATGGCCGCCACGCCAAGTATGACGTCATGACGCCCAAGCCCTATTAAGCTTAATTACTGATATTTTAAAAATGATTGTGGGATTGAATAGATAATAGAGGGATCTTTGTAAACATTTAAAATTGTAATAGCCTACTTAAATACTTTTTAAATGTGTTTTTTGGTTGTGGGGCAGCAGTTTGAACCAATTCTGTAGAATGGCCCATATTAAAACAAACCAACGTTCTTACCTGTCCCATTTCTTCTGGAATTTTAATCTCGGCGGTTTCACATAGTAACTCTATCCCTGCTGCACCCCATTAGACGTGCAGACTCAGAGAGGTAGAGCTGAACTGTTGTGGCCTTGTGGTATTAATTGATTAGTGTGAGCGACGACACGCTGACCGTTCCAAAATGGCGGGCGCGCCGACGTTTCTGGAGCTGTTGAATGTGGCATTTATGTATTATAGGCTACCTATGTTATCAACGGAATATAGCACTCCACTAAAAAAAGACTCGACACGTTAGTAACTGCAATGCACTAAAAACCGCTAGTGATGGTCTGGGAACCACATCATCGTGGAGAGCGAGTTCTGCAAGAGCAAGCTCACTCACTCATATTTTCTATAGAAAATGTAAAACATCTCGCTATTTTTGAGCACCTGAGATTTCTATGGTTGACATGAAACTACGGACGACTTTCGTACACCCAGATCACCAGTCACCACTTGTTTACAGTAGGCTACAAAACTGATCAATCGATTGTCTTTACATATATTGCAGTTTACATTGTTTACAGTCACTGAATGTGCAATGAGATGATACGTAGGCTACGCCTTTCTACTACTGGGAGTTTAAAATGGGATGTGGTCAGGTATGAAAATCATTGTGTAGCTACATGTGTTAACATTAGATTGCTTTTAGGTAGATGGCTATCAGCAGATAGGCCTATATTTGGCCCACGTGTCAACATTTTCACACCTTTTTTTACAATAGCACAACTTGTGACAAACAGCATGCCTGCGACAGTTTCAACGCGGAGAAGTGATGGGCCTGCCCTGCATCTTTGTAGCAGGAAGGGTGTGAGCTCTTGGTGGTTTCCTCTTGAGTAGTATCTGATGAGTGAAACCAGTAGTGGGTGCTTTGGGTGTGTTCACTTGGTAGGTTTTGTGGTCTACTGAAATAAGGTGAAATGTTTGTGCATCTTATAATTTAACGTGCATTTGCATCTCACGCGCCATGGTTATCACTTCAAAAAAAAAAAAATCCTCATGCATGTTTTTTTTTTTTTATGTAAGAACCGTTAAATATAGCCTATTTCATGATCCCCCTTCTGCTCCATTTTACTGAAACTGAAATACTTTTACTGTTGTGGGATGTGGTCGATTTTTACATAACGTGCATATTTCTGACCCGTCAGTATAGCCTATGTGTGTGTGTCTGTGTGAAATTATGATCTTGGCTGGCTTCATGTGACTGCGTTTCCGTTGCTTGCTTGCTTCCGCAATTACTAAAGACACTGCAGAGATGCAGATGTCAAGCACTTTGCATCTCCGAAGAGACCAAGCCAACAGAATCTCCCCGCAAACCGATGTAATGGTCTTCTGTGAACTTAACACAGGAGCGGAGGGCGCGATCCTGACCGCTGGGGTAAGTGTGCGCATTATACTCACCTGGAAGTGTGTGTCAATATAAAACAGACAGGCTTCATGTTTAATAGCAATTTTTTAACGATTTGTTTCAATATGACTTTCAGTAGCCTAGGCTATACACTCATTACAGGTATGTTCGCCTGCGTGACCTCTCGTATCTTACTCAAGCCAAGCGCGAAAAATTAACATGTTTTGTTGTGATCGAACCTAGTCGAACTGTTTGGAAGATATTGTGTCTTAACTTTAATGCATACAGTGGCTCCAAAAGCATTTGGGCTCATTGATCACACATTAAAGGGCAAGATTTTAGATAATAAAATATCAAACCAACTGGCATATACAAACAAATGACTTTTTTATATATCTCAAATGATGACCTTTTAGACTTCTGCACTTTTAACCAAATGATTCCAAGGTCATTTTAGAGTATTTATAAAGTCAATTGTCACATTCACACAGCGTCAAGTACATAACTGTAAAGTAAGGACAGTTCATAATAACATTACTGTGGTGATGTTCCAGTTTTGGTTTGACATCCATAAACTGTCAAAATAAATTTTCATCTTAATTTTGGACTGTAGGCTAGATGTATATATGTGTGTGTGTGTGTGTGTGTGTGTGTGTGTGTATTTCTTAAATATTATCTTGAAGCGAATCTTTCTTTTTAAATAAATGCCTGTTGGTTTGCTATTTTGATATCTAATGCAGTAACATTCATGCATTAAGTGTGACACAAGTGTCCAAGTATTTTAGGGCCACTTTAAATCAATTGATGGCTTTGATCCTGTGTCCGCAGCCTAACTGATCTCATTTATAATCTATAACACATTTGGAATTTAATTTTAGCCACGAATTGCCTGTGCCACACTTGGACCACAAAGTGTCAAAGTAATTTTTTTTTGTTTGTTTTGAAATATAATTTGAAAGTGGAGTGTCTAATAGAAACAATTTAAGTGTTTTTAAATAAAATTCAATAGCATTGGAAATGTCTAATTTCAGACTGGAGTAATGAATAATGAAAATTCAGCTTTGCCATTACAGGAATAAATTACTTTTTTTAAATATATTAAATTAGAAATTCGATTTTTTTTATTGTAATAATTCACTATAACATATTATATATATATATATTTCAAAAACATGAAATGCATATATATCACTGCAAAATTATCCGTTTCTCTGGTTTTACTATAGATATGTGTTTGGGTAAAATTAACATTTTTGCTTTATTCTATAAACTACTGACAACATTTCTCCCAAATTCTAAATAAAAATATTGTCATTTAGAGCAATTCTTTGCAGAAAACGACAACTTGTCAAAATAACAAAAAAGATACAGTGTTGTCAGACCTCGAATAATGGAAAGAAAATAAGTTCATATTCATTTTTAAACAACACAATAGGCTACTAATGTTTTAACTTAGGAAGAGTTCAGAAATCAATATTTTCAATCACAGATTTCATGCGTCTTTGCATGCTCTCCACCAGTCTTTCACATTGATGTTGGGTGACTTTATGCCACTCCTGGTGCAAAAATTCAAGTAGCTCGGCTATGATGGCTTGTGACCATCCATCTTCCTCTTGATCACATTCCAGAAGTTTTCAATGGGGTTCAGGTCTGGAGATTGGGCTGGCCATGACAGGGTTTTGATCTGGTGGTCCTCCATCCACTTGATTGACCAGGCTGTGTGGCATGGAGCATTGTCCTGCTGGAAAAAACGATCCTCAGAGTTGGGGAACGTCAGAGCAGAGGACAACCTTGTACGCGGCTTGATTCATACGTCCTTCACAAAGACAAATCTGCCTGATTCCAGCCTTGCTGAAGCAATATTTTTATTTGGAATTTGGGAGAAATGTTGTCAGTAGTTTATATAATAAAACAAAAATGTTAATTTTACCCAAACACATAACTATAAATAGTAAAACCAGAGAAACTGATCATTTTGCAGTGGTCTCTTTTTTTTTTCCAGAGCTGTATATATAGAATAGATAGATAGATAGATAGATAGATAGATAGATAGATAGATAGATAGATAGACAGACAGACAGACAGACAGACAGACAGACAGACAGACAGATAGATAGATAGATAGATAGATATATAGATAGATAGATAGATAGTTTAATCAAACATGTAGGGTCATTGAAAACAAATATCCCGTCCGGACACCACTTTTTGGTCACTTGTGTATATATACTTCTGATATTATAAAATAATAATAATTATTATATATATATATATATAATTTTTTTTTTTTTTTTTTTTTTTTTTTTTTTTTGAGGAAGAACAAAACACTTAACACTATTTGGCAAAAAAAATCTGCTACACGGTTTATTTTACTAAAGCATAGGAAAAACAAAAAACTCACAGAAAAAAATCATACATTGACTATAACATAATCAGTTATTAATATTTCTTTGGTTCTTTCTTGTTTTTGCATGTGTTCAAAATTTCTTTGTAGGACAGCCTGCCCAAAATGTATGTCCGCACAGTTTGCCATGTTTCATTGCGTTATCACAAATAAAATAAAAATGACACAATATGCTTACAAAATCTTTAATATTTTTTTAATATTATTTGACTAAAGAGTGAAGATCACTTTTAGCCATATATATATATATATGTGTGTGTGTGTGTGTGTGTGTGTGTGTGTATGTATATATATATATATATATATATATATATATATATATATATATATACATACATGTACATGCAATCATTTAGATAAATAAATATTTACAGTTGTGGTCTCTTGTGGAATCTACTCTTGTAGTCGTGATGCTTTAATAGTCTATTTGACCTTCATCACAGTGATCATGTTAAGATGCCGGTGTTCGATTGCTTGTCCATCGTGGTCTGTCACGCCGTGGTGCCACTACTGCTGGGCCTACTTTCAGCCTCAGGACATCCGCAGACCTTCCCCTGCAGACTGGTATGTGAGAAAAAGGAAGACCGTACAAATACTTCTAGATGAACACTGATACACATGATGATTTCCTGGAATGGAAATGGCCATATTGCTTAAACATATTTTCGGTTTAGAAACTACTATGTAATATATTCAGAATGCTTAATCTTAAAGTATGATGTTACAGTTGTTACCTTAAGGGATAGTTCACTCAAAAAAATTTATTCTGTCATCATTTACTCACGCTCAATTTGTTCCAAACCTGTATAAGTTTCTTTCTTCTGCTAAACAAAAAAATATATATATTTTGAAGAATGTTTTAATTAAACAGTTGACGGTAGCCATTGATTTTCATAGTTGGGAAAAAAATACTATGGATGTCAATGGCTACCGTCAACTGTCTGGTTATCAGCATTCTTCAAAATATCTTATTTTGTGTTCAGCAGAAGAAATAAACTCATACAGGTTTGGAACAACTTGAGGGTGAGTAAATGATGACTCAAAAGTTCACCCAAAAATGAAAATTATCGCTTTAACAAGCTATTTTTACTCACCCTGAAATTATTTTTAACCTGATGTATTCAGGAGGATTTAGACATTTTAAATATTATTTTTGACTTGAATTTAGATGTTACCACATGAAGGACATTTTTAGGTTACTTGACTAAACATGTTTACCATGTATAGGCTATGAAGGCTAATCAGCAAACCACAAGTGGGCTAAATTTTCTTGTTCATCTATTTTTTATGTTCTCCATGTGCAAGTGAAAAGATTCAAATGGGCCCAATGAACTGTGGTGGAAATATTGAGTCACATCATCATGTTACTATTTAAATTTTTTTTCCATTTTTTAAGAAGAATCTAAATCAGTCTTTCCTTCTCTTTTCTGTCTCCACATCTCCAGATCCAAAGCACGGCCCTCTGCAACAGCTGTCAGCTCTCCACCATACCAGATCATTTACCACATCAAATTGAGGAGATCTTCTTAGACAACAACCTTATGTTAAACCTTCAAGATGGTTGTCTCTCTAGGTATCCTTTACTACGGATGCTGAGCTGTGCCAACAATCGACTAATGACAGTGGAAAAGAACGTTTTCTCTGAATCGCCTCTGTTAGAAAACCTCAATTTAGCGGACAATGAGCTTCATAATGGACACAAGCAGGTGGCCAAGTCCTTGAGCTCTCTATCCAAACTAAAGACGCTTGATATTTCGGGTAATGGTCTCACGGAGGACATGGTGTCTGTGCTGGTACAGAATCTGTCCTCGCTTGAGTCTCTATACTTGTCCCGGAATGCCATGCTGAGGCTGGATGAGTCAACATTCAGAAGCCTTCATAAGCTTAAGGAGCTGAACGTCGAGAGAAATTTGTTGTTTGAGATCAGTGGAGCGTTTGATCACATGAAAAAACTCCAGAGGTTGAACCTGGCCTTCAACTTCTTGCCTTGTTTGGTCAAATTTGAGATGACCCAACTGCTGGTCCTTAACGCCAGCCACAATTCCATTGAATGGTTCATAACCAATCAGAATCTGAATGAGACCTTTCAGCTGGACACGTTGGATCTGTCCGACAACCATTTGCTGTTCTTTCCATTCCTTCCAACACTCAACCGAATAAGAACTTTGTTGTTGTCCAATAATCGAGTTGGTTTTTACCAACACTTTGCAAATAACACATCTTCAAACTGGACGACTAAGGTTGAGTACTACAACTTGGGGAAAAATGTGAGCAACATCACAGTGGAGCTCTGGAATGAGAACCTTCACGGTGATCTTTCTTCAGTGGAGCTCCTGGACCTGAGTGAAAACAAGGTGAACTATTTCCCCCAAGGTTTCATTCAACAGATGCCGCATCTGTACTGGCTGAGGCTGAGAAGTAACTGTTTACAGTCCTTTAGTTTGACGACTGAAGATTTGCCAGACACCCTCTACGAACTGGACGTGAGCCGAAACAGGTTAACCGAGCTAAAAGCAAGCCAACGCTCCATTAGTGAGCTAAATAATCTCACACATTTGAATCTGAGTACAAATGACCTTCAGAACCTTCAACCTATGATATTTGCTAGTCTACCAAATCTTAGCACACTAGATCTCAGTCACAACGCAGTGGACGTGTGTTACTTGCCAAACTACAAAAGTTCCTCAGGATGTGTTGTGTGGTCCAACATGGTTTCCCTAAAACAGCTTTATCTTTCCGGCTGTAGCATTCGTAACATACCGTCTTCAGCGTTCAAGGGCACGCCGCTTACTCATCTTGAACTTTCCAACAATCCAGACCTACACCTTAAACAGGAATCACTGGAAGGTCTCGCAAATACTTTACAGCATTTGGGCCTTGGTAATACCGGTCTTCAAAACTTCGACTTTTCTACGTACAGCCATTTGAAGTCATTAAACATCTGTAGAAACTCACTACTAGAACTTCCCGAATCTCTAATGGCATTAAACCTGAAACTTCTGGACTTGAGGGATAACAAGTTGACAACCATCCAATCCCAACATGCTAGCATGTTAGCTCAAAGACTGCACACTGTTTATATGAATGGAAATGCATTCAACTGTTGCCATTTAGACTGGTACAGGACCTTCGGGGAGAATAAAGACATCAATGTTGTAGATCACTCCGAGATTACTTGTTTGGACTTAAACCACAGACGTCACACTATCGTCCTTTTGGACGCCGTCCACTGTGGTGGTACCAGTAATGAGGAGTCTGTTGTGTGGTACATTCTACTCTTTGTAACAGTCAGTGTTTCCATCATGGGTATTTCTGTCATTTACATGCTCACCTTTAGGCCAAGAATGTTGCCTCGCGCTATTAAAAAGAGATGCTGGAGGCCAACTCCATATTGAGAAACATGCTATTGTAAAACGAATGAATGTCTCTGTAAAATAAGGGGCTAACATGCAAATATGCTGTTAAAGGTTGCTACTTTCAGACAACGGGACATAACAAAAGAGAAATGTGATATTAATGTAAAAGATTTAGGCCATATTGGTCTGTAAGCATGTGAATGTATTTCATTTTATCGTCATTAAAATGCATGAAAATATCTGGCTGCTGTATGGTTTGTAAATGTGAAAACAAAAGTGGCAATAAAACTTTGTCATTATGCTTTATATTTGCATTTATTCATTTGGCAAACAGCTCGCAGTACATTGTACATTTTATTGGTATATGTGTTCCTTGGCAACTGAACCCATGACCTTGACCTAGTGCTTTTTATATTGAATAAATTATTTGATAAAACAAGTCCCCAGTCAAATATTGATGTGCGAGGGTTAAATTTCAAATCAGGGCTGAAACACCACAGACATTGGTAGTGGTTGATCAATATAGGGTTTCAGTGGAAAATGATCAAATGTTTACATATGATTACCTTGAATATTGAATATGTTATTATGTCCTTGTGTTAAATACACAAACCTTTCATAAAACATGCCTCTAAAAGGACCATACACGACTACTATATAAATTAGTATATAACACAAGTTATGGTCATATTTCAAGTCACAGCTTGTATCAGCTAGGTTCTATTAGTTATATAAATCTATTTGAAAGTTTTGTTCTCATTATTTTGATTTTGACTCTATATTAAAAAAATTCTTAAATAACTAAATTGAATAAACATTATGCACATGATGTTAGCTATGATAACTATAATAAAATATTTTTTTTCACTTTCTTACATTATGCTTACAACATATAGCCAACAGCCTGCTTGAAGTTTACTTGCAATTTGGCTCTTGTATTTTTTTTTTTTTTTTTTTGATTGGCTTGCATTTGTTTTGGGGATCACCTACTACAAGAGAGGTCTTCAAATGTGCTTTTTATTTTATAACAATCCAAGTCAGATTTGTGTGTGTGCGTGTATGTTCGCAGAAGTTGCGCGTTAAGAACAAGCGCTAAAAGTAGCAAAGGAAACATGAAATTTCCTGTTTTGCTAAGACCTGTAGCAACTGCCCAGCTCTCGGTATCAGAGAGGGGGGGTGGTGGTGGTGATGTGGTTTTGCTCCATGCCGAGTTCTCAGAGGCAGTTTCAGCAGGATGTAAAGGATCGCTGTCGTGTTCATTTTTCATCTTAAATATTAACCTAGCAGTTCACATTACCCTAGCTGTTTATTTATGTGATTAGATTCCTTTATAATGTGTAGCATATATATATGTGTGTGTGTGTGATTTCAAAATGCATTACAAACACTATTGTATAACTAAAACACGAGATACTAAAGCACAGAGTAAAGGTGATCATGTGGCCACACTGAGTATCCACATTGACCAATGCAAAGATTTATTGTGAGACTTCTCACTGCAGGGATCATCAGGGTTAGACCACTAAACCTAAACCATGCCGACTAGCACGTCAGCCTCCGTGGGATTTCTCGTGATTCTGTAGCACAAACTGTGTGACAAGAAAACAAAAGGAAAGCTAAATGTCAGTCAGGCAGTGAGCATGGGAACCTGGCAGTGTTTGTGTGTGTGTTGTATACACTGAGAGCCATGTGTGCATGTTAACCCAGAGTGTAACCAGAATACCACTGTGGTGTTTCTCTAGGTCATGGCGGTTTGAACAGAGAATGAGCGAGAAAAAGAGAAACTAGGGAGCATAGTCACAGGCATGGGCTCAGAGGCGCATCTGCCATAGTTTGGATCAAAGTCAGTCCTGAAAACTCTGTATTTAAAATGGGTTGGGGGGAAGTAGGAGTGTTATGGATATAACATCATTATTTAAAGTAAGAATAAAAGATGAATTATTGTCAGAATTTTCTCCAAATAGTGATACACTTAAAACAGAATTATGTTTAACCAAAAAAATAAAATTAACCAATGTGCAGTTTTCCTCTGAGAGAATCTGAAACTATTTTGATCGAAGTTTGGTATGAGAAAGCAAACGTGAAAAGGATGTTACTGCTTCCGTCAGTATATACTGGTATATACATGTTTTTGTATTTCATTTTTATTATGAATCATTTATTTGTGCCAGAGGCAAATCTCGTGATGTGGTTGAATGTGGTATGGTGATTTGTCCATTAAAACCAATCCTCAAAGAACCTAGTTATTTGATATTTGAATGAGGAACTGGACTGACTAAAATATACAAGAAATAAACACACACACTTTCATATTTCATATCAGTGTTTTTGTCACCATGGTAAGCAATTATAAAATAAAATAAAATAAAGGGTTAATTGGGATCTATCTATCTATCTATCTATCTATCTATCTATCTATCTATCTATCTATCTATCTATCTATCTATCTATCTATCTATCTATCTATCTGTCTATCTCTGTCTGCCTCCCTGTCTGTCATGGTATCATGTTCATACGTTGTTGTTGTTTTTTTGGACATAAACCATTATATTATTTAAAGGATGCTGCGGTGCCATCTAAATATTTATATGGTAATTATTTATTTTGTTTTTATCATAGTAGCCTAGGCCTATATCCTCGTAAAGCCACAATCATTTTTGTAAAAGTTTTGAGCCTAAATTTTTTAACTTGTAAAGTCCAAAGGACTCCAAAAAATAAAAATCTATAAGTAGCAAATACATTACAGAGGTTGCGATATAGTCTTTTTTCCCTATTGTGACATATAGCCTATCTGAGTGAAACAACTTCACGCAGACTTCATCCCTACAGGGATGATATTTTGTAGGCCAACAGCCGGAAACGAGTTAGCATGCTAGCATTTTATCACTTCCAGTTTCTTCTTCCCTAAGTCACTGGGTTTTTTTGAATGGGATTTGGTTAAAAAACGTGATTAAGGTCTGTGGTTAAAGGAGAAGTTCACTTTTAAAATGAAAATTCTGTCATCATATAATCACCCTCATGTTGTTTCAAACCTGTATGAATTTCTTTCTTCTGCTGAACAGAAAGGAAGATATTTAGAAGAATATCAGTAACCAGGCAGTTTTTGGGTCCCATTGACTTCCATAGTAGGAAAAAAATATACTATGGAAGTCAGTGGGACCCAAAAACTGTCTGGTTACTGACATTCTTCTAAATATCTTCCTTTCTGTTCAGCAGAAGAAAGAAATTCATACAGGTTTGAAACAACATGAGGGTGATTATATGATGACAGAATTTTCATTTTAAAAGTGAACTTCTCCTTTAACAGAAGCTCAAGATATATTCATGTTTTATTCTATGAATAACACCAGTAATAGTCCACTCGTGATTTTTTTAAAAGCTTTCACGTGTCTTGAAAAAGGCGGTTGCTAATAAGTTGCTAAATGGGACTACAGACGTTGAATGTCAAACGTCATCACAACGAACAGGTAAAGCCACTTTCACAGCCTCATTGTGTTTATAATTGCGCTCTTGCAAACTATTCTAACTCACACTTTCAGGGAAAATGTTTTTTTTTAATAAAGACTGAAAGAGTTTGAAGCTCGGTGGTGGTGACTTTAAAGTCGAGCGACCATAGTGTAAGCTAAAAGGTTAGCTTTTTATTTCTGGCTAGTGAGTTGTTTCTCAGTATCATAAACTTTTGATGATCACAGAGCTTATTTTTTGTGATAATTCAAAAGCATGCAGAAAAATCCTATTGGGTTTTTGTTGAGGGAACCAGTGTGATGCTAACTTCCGGGTTGGCCTACAAAAATAGTCATTACTGTAGCACTCCATTGATTGTTGGATCATTGTGGTTTTCTATTGGTCAATCTAATGTAAGTGACAGGTTGTCCCACCCTCACACCACCAAACACGTCAACAGAGAAGTTGCTGCAAGAGGGAGGGGGATTTTTATTTATTTAATAAGATATGATTGCGATAGAACATTCATTTAAAATAAGGATCACGGAAAAAATCATGTAGGTTTCTAGCCTAACAAATACTGAAATGTTCCATTAAAAAAAAAGAAGTGTGAATTTTAATTTAATGGTGACTGTAACATTATTCTGGCTTGAGTTGTTTTATACAGAAGCAGAAAGGAGCACTTCTAGGTCAGCTCTCACATTGCTGTTTTCGGGAAGGAACTGAACATGCCCTCTCGGCATGTGAGGCTGAGTAACGGACAGCAAGTGTAAACGCCTGCTTGTGCTGAGCCACAACAGCACAGGAAGTCAACAGCCTGTTTAGCACAACTTCCTCTTAACCCTCCCCTCGCTGACCATCCACGCACTGTTTACACAAGACAAGAGCAACTCCAACACATGAGCTGCTCTGTCATCCTCACCTTACAGCATGTTATATGTATATATGACTACGCATGATTTTATTGAACAACGAGGATCGAGTTTCTTTTTGATTTTTTTACTCTGTTCAATGAAGATAAGTATGTTCAAAAAATAGGCTTCCTATATAGGCAAACAGGTAACTGTTACATTTAAGAATATTACTGTATGAATTAATGCATATAATGACTATATGTGTAACTTTAAGGCACTTACCGATTCAAAAAGGATAATTTAGAAACCTAAAACCATTAACGTTACCGAGTGAAAAGCCTGACCTCTACTGACATTTGAGAGAACAGTCATTCATATTTCAACAATGCTGTGTGCGAAATAGCATACTACTGCATTTAATTCTAGAAAATAGTATGTGAAACAGTATCATGCAACCATAAAATGCTACATTGTTTATTGTTATCCTCATGTCCAGTCAGAAATTGGCGTCCAGTTGAAATCTTTGAAATAAAAACTGCCATTTTGCACATTAAGTACATTTTTTTTGTTCCTTTCTTTATTGAATGTTCTTATAAGAAAATTAGCATGTCACCTATTATACTGTATACTGCAGAAATAGTTCAAATTAGTGTCCTATTCCAAACATGAAATTAATAGCAATAGCAAACATGAAACAGCGTGCACGAAATGAGACAATTCAGAATCAAAACACAGGAGGGTAAAAAGTCTACACATTTTTATTATGTAATGAAAACATTGTTTATAAATCTATGATAGTAATCAGAATTTAAGCAGTTAGATAACCTGTGCTTTTGTAGTTATAAATGTAAACAAAAAAAAATGTGCTTTTATTATAGAGGATGGCATAAATGTGTAAAATTAGCACTTTTTTTTGCTCTAAACAATTTAAAAACATCAACCTCAAGACGATTGTAAGGCACATGGGTATAAAAAAGTAGTTGTTTGTATCATGAAATTAATAACTGGATCATAACAGGATGTATCCTTACCATGCGCTTTTTGAAAACTGCATGAATATAAAAAGGACAGTTTCATAATTCATAACAGGAAAGGCTGTCTGCGTGCAAATAAAGCATTTTCTTTGTGTGCTCAAACTTTTAACACAATGAAGAGAAATGTAAACTGCAGAAGATAATAATTGAGGCCCATGTCAGCTACGATGTGGCTGCATAACCCTGAAAATAAATTATGGCATATTCATATCTCCACTTCTACAGGAATTGCTTTGAAATGTTCTAGAACCTAATAAGAGTTCATGTACATAATGGAAGCCACTTTCAAATTCATAAAAAAGACAAATCAGTCTTAATACTTTCTTGTTGTAAACACATGTAAATACTCAAATAATAAGTCACTCTTGGAGTTTTTGTATAATAACAAGGCATGTTGGCAGTAAACATGTCACATCAAAAGCATTTAAAAAATAATTCTGCATTAATTCATTTGTAAACAGTCTTCCGGTTAGGAACCTCTTCCCATACTGGGACTGCAAGACGTCACATCCAATGAAATACTGTTGCATGTGAGCAGCGCAAGACGTCTTGTTTGCATATACGGTACGCAGCACAGCTGGATTACACTATACCGATCCGTTTTGGTTCCAACAACACTCGTTTTCTTTTAATTTAGCAGCTCCAAGTAGGTAATGGGCACTTTTCCCTTCTGAGTCCCACGTTCCCCCATCAGCCAATCAGAGTCCATGCCTGGAACGCTGCTCACCATGATCACCTGAAAGAAAAAGGACATGCTATGCCACTAGGAATTCAAACCAAGAAAGTATTATTCAAAATCAGCGACACACAAGTGGGCCGCCTACCTCATCGGCCAATAAGGAGAGCTCGTTGCTGCCCGCGGCGTCGTAATCGTACAGCACTCGCGCTTTACGGCTCCCGCTGAAGTTCTGCAGCTCGGTGAAACCTGAAGACGCATTGCCTGTGGTGGAAGGAAGAGGGGCTGACAGTGGCAGGATGGGTACGGAGACACTGGCCGTCGACTGGTTGTTGTTGGAAGAGAAAGCCGAAGGGAAGCTGGAGGGGGGAAAAATTCCAGATGAGTTAAATAATAATTCAAATGATTCTAAAACAGAAAAAAAAAAATACTGATTATGTCTTACTTTCCCAACTGCTTTTGGAGGTCCACCATGTACTGGTAACACTGGGCGTAATATGTCATCTGAGCCTCCACAAAGTCATTTAGACAGCGGAGATGATGGGCCTGGGGAAGAAAGAAGGTTGGGAGAGAGAGACGATATGGTCAGACATTGGGGTTTTCGAGTAAAACTGAGGGCTTGTGAGATGTGGATTGGCAGTGAGCGGCAGGTTTTCAGATGAGAGCTCACATGTGTACTGCTGATTCCTTCCAGAAGAAGCCTGGTGATTTCTGCCTGTCTGTCAAACTCACTCTGTGTCATCTTCAGATCCTGCTCGGCCTGAAAGAGAGTAAGTAAGTAAGTAAGTAAGTAAAATTTATTTATACAGCGCCTTTCACAGACACAATGGGTCACAAGGCGCTTTACAATAGACAATAAAACATAATAAAACACTTTGAAATCAATTGAAACAGATAAAATTAACAACATCTACAACATAGATCACCCAAAAGCTAACTTAAACAAGTGAGTCTTCACTTGTCTCTTAAAATTGTCCACATTCTCAGCAAACCTAATACTGATCGGTAAAGCATTCCATAGACGAGGTGCGATAGCGGCAAAAGCTCTATCCCCACCTGTCTTTAGGCGAGTTCGTGGCGTAGCTAGCAGATTTTGATTATTAGATCTGAGGGACCGGAGAGGTGTATGAAAATGAATTAAATCCGCAAGATAAGAAGGTGCCTGGCCATATAAGGCTCGATATGTTATGGTGAGAATTTTGAATTGGATCCTGTAAGTTACAGGAAGCCAATGAAGGGAACAGAGTATTGGGGTGATGTGGGTGCGCCTATTTGATCGGGTAAGTAACCTAGCAGCTGAATTTTGAATGGATTGTAGTCGATGAAGAACAGATTTGTTGAGTGAAGAAAAAAGTGAGTTACAGTAATCAATACGGGATGAAATAAAAGCATGAATGAGCATCTCCATTTCCGACTGAGAGACCACAGACCTCAATTTACTAATATTACGTAAATGAAAAAAACAAGATTTGGTCAAGGATTTAATGTGGGTTTCAAAAGATAAGGATTTATCAAATATAATCCCAAGGTTCCTTAAACTAGGCCGCACAGCAGATGCCAAAGGTCCAATGTCCTGTATAATCAGAGTGAGAGAAATAGTCAAGGAATGTTTTGCTGATTCAGCTTAAAGTCGGCATGAAACGGAAGTTGCGATAGTCTTTTCTTCCCTATTGTGACGTATATCCGAGTGAAACGGCTTCTCCAACAAGGAAAAATGTAGAGCGGGAATTGATATTGATAAGCATATGAATATGCATTTTTTATAAAACAGTAGGGGCAAAATACCTGGATGATATTCTGCTTCTGTTGAGATTATGAAGTGATTACAATATGAGGCAATAAGTGAATTTAGATGCAGTATTGCCCAGTGTTGTAAACTAAAACTGTTAAAAATAGTTTTTGGTAATTGTAATAAAGCTGACATTAAATCAAATCAAATATAAATATTAGTTTAAAATAAAACATTTAAACAAAACAACTGAAATAAATAAGTTGAAGTACTAAAATGACTGGTAAATTAATATGACAAAAGCACATAAAATGATCAAAATATGAATAAGTAATATAATAGTATGGGCATATAACAATGGTATGGGCATTATAATGATAAAAGTAAATGATTATTAAAATAAAATAAAAATAGAGATATCAGATAAACTAGTCAACAGAAAGCAAGTTTCATGCAAGATCCTTTGAGTGGACCTTGAATCTAGTTTTTGTATTCAGTTTGCAAGCTAACAGCCTGCTAGCTTAGCCTCCTAGCTTAACACATAGTTTTGATTAGCCATCAGGCATTGAGGAATCTTACATAACACCAGGAACATAAAATGTTGGAAATTACAGGCAAAGAAAAAGCCGTGTGAACACAGGCAATACTGCCTAACTGATCCACAATTTCCAGTTTATCACTGTAGAGCGAAACTCATCACGACACAGACTGCAGTTTTCATATTAGCGCCAAGATTCACAGATGATCCAAAATGGCAGAACATTCTCCTTACCTTTGTCACTTCCTCTGCCCACATCTGCACAGCATTTGAAAACAGCAATAATATATTTAGAAATAAAACTGAGGATTAACACTTAAACATCTACACAGACTACAGCCACAACATTAGCAGCTAGCATCACTGAGGGAAATTTAGCATGGTAACCCAAGTTTCCACCGAAATACCAGTTACTATAGTCGTTGTGACTAAAACAAATGGTAACACTTTACAATAAGGTTCATTAGTTAACTACATTAGTTAACATTAACTAATAATGAACTGCACTTATACAGCATTTGTTCATCTTTGTTAACGTTAATTTCAACATTTACTAATACTTTATTAAAATCTTGTTAACATTAGGTAATGCACTGTGAACTAACATGAACAAACAATGAACAGCTTTATTTTGATTAACTAACATTAACAAAGATTAACAAAAACAGTAGTAAATGTATTGCTCATTGTTAGTTCATGTTAGTTAATACATTTACTAATGTTTAATAAAGGAACCTTATTGTAAAGTGTTACCAAACAAATAAATGCATTTGATTTCTTTCAAACAGACACTTTCAGAGTCATTTTGATTTTTGATTTTGATTACAGTGGAGTGATTACGAAGTTAACACAGTTTTATAGTGCTAACAAGAATCATAATATGGTATTTTGTCAAAAACTATGGTTAGCATGATTAAGATTGCAACACAAATCACTGCTGTTGCAGCAATTGACTAAGAACTACTTGCTCACTTCACAGTATCGACGCAAACTAAACACTTCCCATTTTGGAAGAGGGCAGCTGTTTGTTTGGGTACTAATGTGTGTATGTGGGTGTGTATATATATATATATATATGCGTGTAGGTTGAGTGCTGGACTTGAGGAGACAATCTTGAAGCACTTCTGTACTTCTCTTGTGAAACTGGGGCCAAGGGCGAAGAGCAGTTTTGAAATGTCATCACGATGTTGAGCAAACATAGATATCCTCTTTCCAAACTCTATATGCACAAAAAAAGGAACCTGGAAACACACACACTGCTAATATCCGGGACAAAAGAGCTTAATCAACAACTTAAAGAGGAACTAGCATGTCTTAAAAGTGGCTCTTCTTAAGCAGAGTGGAACTTGGCACTGGAGATAAACACACGCAGACCAACCTTCAGCCACTTTACATGGAGAAAATTCACCATGAAGGAGAAATTGGCAACATAGCCAGCGTCCCCTGGTGGAGGGGTAGATCCGAGAGGCTTTCGTGTGCCGACACAAAAACAAGAGACAGTTCAGAGCTGCGTTTAGGAAAGATGGCAAGTGCCATCTCTGATACTAGTTTATGGGCTGTAGCTTATATTTGTAAAGCATTTCCAGTAGGAAATTCTGAGACGTTATATCATATTTAAAGGGAAAATGCCATTTTAACTCGTGTAGAAGCAATAGTTACTCACCAGAGCTCTGGCATCAGCCATTTTGGCTTTCTTTAGCTTGGTCTTTGCGGCATCAAGGTCCAGTCTTTTGTTCTGAAGCAGTTTACGCTCTTTCTGTAAAGAAGCAGAAGAGTTTGTTTTGTTAAAGTTGGCATGAAATGATGCACGGATAAATCATTTGTGTATAACAAACACTGCAATATTCCATAAAAAAGGAATTTACAGTTAAATTTGCACTGTTAAAAACTGTCTGACATTCTTTAAGCTAAACCTGTTATAGCTTCACACATTTAGTTTCAATGGTGAAAAAACACATTAAACTCAATTGAGAAATATGATTAACTTTTAAAAATTAACTTTTCTATTTTCATACAGAAAAATAAATTAGTTTATCCATGTGATGCAAAGCAGAATTTTTCATGATCCTTCTAATATGCTGATTTGTTGCTCAATAAACATTTCTTATTATTATCAATGTTGAAAACAGTTGTGCTGCTTAATATTCTGATGGAAACATGATATATTTTATTCAGGATTTTTAGCGCAATTTTCCAACGGACAAAATTGCGATTGTTAACTCATGATTTCTGTTCTGTCTGTGCGCACCAATCTTGCACTTCTATCTCCTCCTCAACCAGACCACCTAGAGACTTCGGGTTTTCGGCATTATGTTAAGGAAGGTCTAATCTCGGGAACGCACACAAAAAAAAAAAAAAAAAAACATAAAAAACATAAAAAGATTTACTATCTCTTAGTGTTGTGATCCCATGACGTCAGAAAATTGCGCTAAAACACTCACTGAGTTTTTATTACTTGTTTTTTTGTATATAGGTGTATATAGCCATGTTTCTAAATCATATCCACCTTATTTTTCAACACAAAAGTAAGCTATTTTCTGTGAATGTGTGAGACTTTCAATTCATTAGCCGCTATAGGGAAATAAGAGTAGAAAAGTGCAGTAAATGGCAGAAAATTGTGCTACAGACCATTGTGTTTATAATAATTATATAATAATTAATTATTTATAATAATAATTACAACAATACATTAAAATAACACTGTAAGAAATGACAGTTTGCAATATCAAGCAGAATAACAAGCTGTTTTGTACAGCTGATGTGGCCGGACACATTCAACTTACAAATGGCCTCGGCCGCACTTACGTGAAAAATAAGGCGGGTGTGTTTCAGAAATCAGTGTGTCAGTTATAAGGGTTGCCTGATATTACCAATATAGTCTTGAAGTCTCCTTCTAAAAAGTTGCGGAAAGGCGTGAGGAAATTGATGGCAGAGCTCTGAATGAACTCTCGCTCCGCTCCTCCGATCTGCTTCTCCGTCTCGCCACACTTAATCAGAGCGTTTCCTGTGGACAGAAACGGACCAACTGTACAATATACTAATTCAATATCATCAACATGATCTTAATCAAAAGATTAAATATTTTATCAAAATTGTGAGATGTCTAAAGGCCATTCTCAACTACCTAACAGTCTGCTAGTGTTTTAGTAGGTGTTTACATTCAAGCAAGGGGAAATGGGGTACTGTCAATGGACTACTATTATTGAATGAGGTACTATGAGCACTATGGGTTATCCACTATGCTGCCTGTGTGTTTGGTGCTTACCGTAGGCTGTTCCAGGCCCAGATTCATTCCCAGAGTCGATCATGGATTGCCCCAGAAGCTCATGGTTGTTCATCCGTGTTGGGGCCTTCTTATCTAGTTTTTCATAGAAGAATTCTTCTATTCTGACATCTGAAAATGCAGATAGTATGAATAACATTACAATACATATTAACTCTATACTATTGATCAATGCCACATAAAATTAATATATTATATTTAGACTAATATTTACGAGTAAAATGGGTACTGTATTTACTGTAAAAAGTGGTAAACTGTTACCTTATGGAGTTCTACTTGATCATTTATAGATTGTTGGTAACCAGACCCCAACCCCAATGGATCCCATTTGATTCCGTAGTATTTTTTTTCCTACTATGGAAGTCAATGGGGCCATCAACTGTTTGGTTACCGACATTCTTCCAAATAGCTTATTTTGTGTTCAGCAGAATAAAGAAATTCATACAGGTTTGGAACAACTTGAGGGTGAGTAAAGAATTTTCATTTTTGGGTGAACTATCCCTTGACCTTATTGTAATGTGTTACTAGTTTTTCCCCCTTCTTTCCAGACATGACTAATAACAATAATAATTATATTTAAAAAGTAAAAAGAATTAAAATAATTCCCAAATAATTAAAATAATTAAATACTACAGCACCATGGTTGCATCCTTAAAAAGCAATCTCTAAATACAAAAAAAGAAGAGTAAAGGAATGTGATTTTTTAGATGTGATTGAGTAGACAGGTGTGCGTGCTAGATCTGTGTTTTAATCAGCTGCTACTTTGTTCCCTCCTGTTGTGCGAGTGTTTTTCTGTCCTGCTGATATTTGAAAGTGGTGTGGCACCATAGTGAGGCTCTAACAGCTGTAGTTATAGTTACAGACTTTCTGACATTTTGTGAGATTTGAACATGAGGAAAGAATAAATATGGATGGGTTCCAGAGAAGAGGAACCTTCTAAGAGAAATATAATTAAATTGTACATGCAAAGGTCAAAACATAAAACAAACACTAGTAGTAGGTCCTCGATATCTTTCTATGGGGTAAAATAATTAACCGCTGATTAGATGAAGATGTCAAAGCTAATGAATCATCTAATCACTGAATGGATCTTACTTGGGTTTGGCTGCAGTAACACTTCCGTCTGCTTCAAAATCTTCTCTGTCCATTGTTTAGTGCATTCAGCTCTGGTGAGGAGATTCTCCAAATGTGCATCCAACTCTGTCTTCTCAGCCTGGCCAAATTTTTCTTCTGTGAACTGTATGTGAAGACAGCAGGCATTAAAAAAAAAGGTTTGCCCATATTACTGCCACAGATATATTAAACAATGTAAAGTGTTATCACATGTAATACCTTCTAATGTTCAACATTTTGATGTAGTTACACACACACGCAAAAATATATCTAAATACATAAAATCTATCTATCTATCTATTAAAAGTATACCTTATACACTAAAAAGTGGGCCAATTTAGTCCCAAGTAGTATTGAAACAGTTACAGTACACTTACAAGTATATAGCCTACTTCTAGTACATTGATTATTTTTTACTGGATAAAGTATACTTAAAAATGTACTTGAACTTTACTTAAGTATAGGCTACTTTTTGGTAAAGGCTCCCAAAAAGAAAAGCCTAGAGCTCAAACTAATGTAAAAACAAACTCATACTCATAAGTCGACATAGGCAGCGTTATGAGGCATCATCGACGTGTATTTTTTCTGCAGCATCAGCACATTTGGCAATCTCCATTATGATGATGGATAAAAATACTCTCTGGCTAGACAGCTCAGTAGGTTTTAAGACACAGCCTTTGTGTTTTTGTGCTGAGCTCTGCCGGATTAAACTCTACTTTAGCCCGTTAGCGTTAGCCTCACAAACTAAATCTGGACAAAATTTTAAAATGTCAGTGTGTATTTTGACCATATGACAAATTATGCATGTCTAATCGACATTACTGAGCCTTTAATGTTTGCTTTTGCCATAAAATCAAGAAATAATGATATTTCGCTGCTAAATCGATTAACAAACCCGATTTAGAACACGAGAGAGAAAGAGAGGCCCTGAATAAAAGAGAAAGAGAAAGAAAGATACAGAAATACAACATTGGAAATCTCTTAAAGCGCCTTAACGTCCAAAATGCCAGTGTTTAGGATAAAAGTGTTGAAATAAAACCTAAATAAAAACTTTACGCATCTTTACAGAAAATCTGAATCTTCACTTACTTGCACCGCCCGACTGAATAAAGTACCAGCGTCCGCTGCCAGTCTTTTCACGTTAAAATCCATCTTTAACTTTTCAATATAAAACTATTTATTAGAAGAGGGCGCACGTCAGGATTGTGTAAATAAACGTGTTGACATCAATGTTAGCCTTTATTACACCGGCCGGGTTTTTTTTGTGTGTGTGAAAGTATGACTGAAGCAACAGCCGGAGAAGAGGAAGATCCACCCACGGATCTGATTACTGCGAGCACAGAATCGGACCTGGACCTCGAGAAGTGTCCGGTATAACCGAATGGGTCCAATTGTGTGCACCTTCATCATTATACACTCCGAAACGCTTTCGGGACTTCAAACGGAAGCATTTTCAGCAACATATTATGTTGCTTAGAGATCGTGATATTTTGTTTTTTGGCCCAGCCTCAATCTGCCACATGAGTCAGGCTTGTTTTTTCATGTTTGGAGGAAGTTTTGAGGTGTTTTCACATGTGAAGATGTCATACTGTGCTTTTTACTCTTTCAGTTAGTTAAACTTTAATCAGGTTGTGTGTGTGTAACGGTATGGTATTTATGTGTGCATAGCACCATCTACGGGTCAAAAAAAGTTGAATCCAAGAGAATTATGTGTTGTTTACGGATGAGCTTTTGCTATCTATCTATCTATCTATCTATCTATCTATCTATCTATCTATCTATCTATCTATCTATCTATCTATCTATCTATCTATCTATCTATCTATCTATCTATCTGTCTGTCTGTCTGTCTGTCTGTCTGTCTGAATGGTGAAAAAATGAGAGACTATGTGCTAGTACTTGGCCTTTAAATAACTTAGTTAATTTTTCAGTGTGAATAGAAAAATTCATCTGTGGAATAATTGTCTGTCACTGCATATAGTTATCACCACTAGATGGCAGCATGTAGCATCAAGTGTTCTGGAATCCTGCTCACCTGCCTGTTAAGACTTTAATAGCAGATACGAAATGGGTGGATCACGGAGGGTTTTGACTTTTGGCATTCTTCAAATAAAATAAATCACGTCATATTAAATTTCAACTTTATTTATAGATGTTATTATTCAACCCAACATTTGTTTTTTAAAGGTGCATTGTGTAATATTTAGGAGGATCTGTTGACATAAATGCAATATCATATACGTTTTCAGTGGTGTATAAAGATCTTATTTAATGAACCGTTATGTTTTATTACCTTAGAATGAGTCATTTCTATCTACATATGCCGTTCTATAAACATACATCTTTGTAAAGAAACCTCATTGCTTATTAACTGGCTACTTGCTGTCTCAGACGAAGACATCTTTTCCTGTCGGCCACCGTAACTTCTGTTGGTTACAATTAGATGCCGCTAAAAAATTACACAGTGCACCTTTAAATGGGTGTTTCTGAAATGTGATTATATCTATAGGCCTAAATTGATAAATATCTAGATATACAGTATATTTGTATTTGACTGCATGGGGCTTTTTATCACACATGAAGGTACATTTTAACTGAAAGGTTTTGTTCTCAGGACAAGGACATTTTTCATGAAATCCAGGTCAGGCAAGCTATCACTTAATTAACTGAGGCAAGTTGTCATGTTTTTTTTTATTTGTTTTTTTTAAATGTTATTATTAGGCTAGCCAACTATTATTTTACAATTTATTAATTAGGCCTATTGCAGTACAGCATTAATTCAATAACTGCTCGTCAAAACAATTATTTGATATTCTATACACTAGGCCTACATTTAGCTGTTTCATGCATTTTTTTGCTACACAACTTTAATTGCATGTCTAATATTACAATACCTAATAGTGTGGCAGGGACACAATGCCTCACTATTTATTTTTTTCCAGCTAATATGTTCAGTACCATTTTTGTAGCCAAGACTTTCAAAAGTAGCCTACACGTCTTGTTTCTTATACCTTTGAAATAAACCTACTTTCTTCTCACTGCAACATCCGCGCTTGTAACCGTAGTAACTAATGCATTGTAGCCCAGGGCCAGCCCCTTACACACTACGTCATTTGACTGACAGGTAGATGCGGCGCTGTTTTCATCATGCTTGATAGTGAGACTCGCGCGCACTGATTCTTCCACAGAGAACCGGAGAGCATCTTATCCTCGTCACATATTCTGATCTCTCAAGTGCAAGTTTTTTTTTTTTTTTCAACCAGGGTGCAAGTGTTTGTTTTCAGAAACCGAGAGAAATGAGCGCAGTGTCATTTCGAACGAGAGATCGAAATTTCATTATTACTGATAATTAGCATATTATTCTGTTACCCTCATACAGGAGCAATTGATTAAAAACTTATATTATAAAATAAAACTTAATTTGGGAAATGGGCAGCACAGCAATGGATTCTAAGAAAGATGAGAAGAAAAATTCTAGAAAAAGAAGATCGCTTCGGATACACATGCCTGTAAGTTAATATCTGACGATACTGATTTTCTTCTTCCACAGATTCAAAGCCAAAAGTTGTGGACATTGACTGGAACATGATACAGACACATAGCTACAGATTTAAATCACCTTCTCTCTGCTCGCAATGGTTTCGCACTGACATTGTGAAATAAGCTGCAAATGGATTTGACTTTTCAGAAGCTATTTCAAAAGGCAAGATAGTGTTTTTGTCTTGTGTTTACTGAATATATTCATATTTAAACAGGCTGTTTGTCAAATCTGTCATATGTCATATCCCACTAAAAAGGTATTGAGATTTTATTTACATTTATTAAATAATGTCTTAAAGGCATTTATTTATTTATCATTTATTATTATTATTCATATATATATATATATATATATATATATATATATATATATATATATATATATATATGTGTGTGTGTGTGTGTGTGTATATGTGACCCTGGACCACAAAACCAGTCATAAGTTTTTTTTTTTTAAATTGAGATGTATATATCATATAAAAAGCTGAATAAATAAGATTTCCATGATGTGTGGTTTGTTAGGATAGGACAATATTAGGCTGAGATACAACTATTTGAAAATCTGGAATCTGAGAGTGCAAAAAAATATAAATATTGAGAAAATCGCCTTTAAAATGGTCCAAATGAAGTCCTCAATGTTGCTGCATCCACTCACAAAAATAACTTTGATATATATACGGAAGGAAATTTACAAAATATCTTCATGGAACATGATCTCTACTTAATATCCTAATGATTTTTGGCATAAAATAAAAATCGATAATTTTGACCCATACAATGTATTGTTGGCTATTGCCACAAATATACCCGTGCGACTGGTTTTGTGATCCAGGGTCACATAGACAGTATTTTATTTGTCTGTTTTCATATTATTATTATTATCATTAAGACAGATGCATGGCAGTCTCTGAGATGGCTAAACATATACATTTCTGGTTCTCAGGATAATTAATGTCATGCTATCTGTTCGAAGCAGCATACTCATTATATTCACATCAAATCAACCACCTATTCACATAAATAGCAATGAATATGTTTCGACCGGGTTGACCATATTTCAATTGGTCGCACCTGACTCCAGTTAAACATGGAGTTATCAACTCTAATGGCTCAAAGAACCATAGATGACAATCAGTTAATGTGCTGTTTTCCTGAACAAATGGTGATGCACAAAGGCTTTTTATGAATTAATACTGATCAGTGCTGATTCTGTACAGAAACAGATGACAGATGTGAAATTTTACACTACGTCAGAGTTCCATCTTATTATTTAGCAAGTAAAATAATTGCATAGCACAAGAAAAGTGTAATTATTAGATTAAAAAGAAATCCCTGCACAATGATCAGTGTTTTGGTTCAGTCAGCTCAAGCTGTGATGAAACCGCAAGTCTGTTTGTTTCAGTGCTGGAGCCACTCAGTAATCACCTGCTAATTAGCTGTTTAGTGTCATTATCAGGTCACTGTCATTACGGAGTAATCCTATGAATACATAAACGATATTTATCAGTAGGGAACACAGGTTCTGTTTTCGCTGCATAATTTGTTGCATCGTGGCATTTTTGGCAGTTTCCTGACATTGTAACAGGTATATGTGAAATATGTGCCATGGTTTCCTCTGCAGCCATATTTTATCTTGAGCCATGTGATGTAGAGACGTACACTTTGAAAATGTTCCCTGAATGCTGATAAACCTCTTTATAGTGACTTTTTTTGACCAGATGGGCATGAATGCAGGTTTTAATGTTTTATGAATCTTGTATTGGAGGTTTAATATGAAAATCAGGGCTGAGACTGTTCTTATTATTACTCATAAAATGTCCAATATCAACTCTGCAATATTGACGTATGACATTTATGGTCATTCAGGTTTGAATTGGTGAACTATTAGCGTATATTTAACCACATTTACTGCTCTTAATAAATGTTGGTAAATAAATGACTGAACTAAAGGTCACAAAGCCAGCATTGTTACTACGTACACATACTTTTGGATGTAATCAACCCGGATGAACCCGCATGCACTTTTGTGTACATAAGAAATAGGTTCAGTGATTTCCCTACATTTTGAATTGACACAAAAACAGACACATATATCTTTTTGATTGCTGTTTTATGTTGGCTTTTTCAGTGGCAGGTTGCTTAGCAATAGTGTAGTAAACTGAGATTCTTTCAGTGTTGTATAGGCTATGTGAAAAAAGAAGTGCGCTTAATGTTTTGAATGTGCAAATCTTATTTCAGTTATGACAACTCTCTGAATGTTATTGAATATGGCATTATATTTGTCTTGGTGGACTACCTACGCTGCCACTTTTGATTAGCATTAGCAATATGGACTTGCTACTGCTAATAGATACTAGTGATGATGTTCGATTCTTAAACGGATCGTTCTTTTGAGCCGGTTCACTGTTAGAACTGAATGGAACTTTAGTTCCGTGTTGATGACGCAAGACTCACAGCCGAAGTAGCATGTCTGACTCAAAAAGAAAAAAAAGTTGTTAAGCGAAATAAGGAGTTAAAAGACTGGATTATTCTTTCTATATGTACGTCGTTAGGCATGAAGATCATATCCGTGTTTGTGCTGTAGGTGTGAAACGTTTAGGAATCTTATCCAAGATGTACAGTAAGCTAGACTACTCAATATTGGTCAGTCGTGTCCGACGCCTAAGGGTGACTACAAACACCATTAACTTAAGTGAATAAAAGGCAATAATCAGCAATGCTTTCACACAAATCACTTTTTATTTGAAGGTTTCAATATGCGTTGACACAAATGACTTTATTTGAATGTTTCCTTGGTATAACATGACACTGAGTTGTTAGAAAATAAATGCATAGTGACATCATTGTGTGATGACATAAAGAACCGATGAATCTGTATTTTGAACCGGTTCATTGACACGAACTTTCTGAAAGAACCAGACTTTACATCAATAATAGATGGCCTACACAGAGATGCTGTGAGCTTGCAAGATATGCTGCTGCTGCAGCATAAATAAACATGCATAAATCCTGTAGCAGAACTAGGCAGGTGGACGTGGAGGGTTTCAGAGAAAATCTGATAGCATGTTGCAGGACTAACTTACAGCAAACAATGAACCAGACTATTTAAATGTTAAGCAAGCAATCTCATTGGCTGCAGGATCAGCAGAGGCCAATCAGATTGTACCCTGTGGTAATGATGCGATTGCTTGTAGATTGTATGCAAAAGACTTATCAGCCTGCGCCCTCTAGTGTTCATAAACTATATATATATATATATATATATATATATATATATATATATATACAGATGACGTTGAAGTATATTTTAGTCTACCATAAATGCTTGTCAATATATTCCACAGTACCAAAGACAATAGAAGTAATTATGAAATGTCCTACTTAAATGGGTCAAAAAAGCACTCTTAAGTTCTAATTGCATTTAATATAAATGACATAAACATAAATTACATGCAATCAAGTGTCTGAAAACATTGCATTCCGTTTGCACCTAAATATATTATTAAGCATATTATTTCGGTAATAAAGCTCTTTTTTAAGGTTTGCTAAAGTACACTTCTTTTTCGGGGTTCCCATGTTTTTGATGTCTTCTGAGACCATTTGTGTCCTGTGGTTGAGTTTTCGCTTTCGCCTTTTGACCTTTGCAGGACCCCAGATCTCGCTCTTCTTAACTTCAGAATTAAGGTAAAAATAAGTGTTTTCCGGAAAAGTCAAGTCTGACTTTTATAAAAGTCTCTGCTGCGCGTCGGACGGTTCGCCGTCGTCCATTAATACCTGACAATGGACACCTCGTCGGGCATTAACCCGCTTATACCATGGTCACTTGCCAAATAACACATTTTTAAAACATTAGTTTATATTTTAATTAGTTTTACAATCGAAATCTAAAGTTTTTACAAACAATAACTTGGTTTCCCTGGTTACGCCTGACGGTTTATTTACTAGGTGTCCTCTATCACTTTTTAATGGACACCCTGCAGCCAATCAGAATCGAGTATTCACCCAGACCATGGTATAATGTACTTTAATCGATCTGTACACAATCTGCTGTTAAACTAACAAAAGAGGCATCACAAGAGCTTGCATTTTGAGCATTTCTAGATTCACAAATGCTGTTAAAGTTTGTCATTTGTGACTCATACAGTGAGATGCTGAATGACTGCCTTGGATTTGCCTGATGCATTTTTTATTTATAACATTTTAAAATGGTTTGCAGACCCCCACCAGGCTGAAGCTCTCCCTTAGTCAATACCTGCGCTGTATTTTTCTCTGTTTATCCATACACAAACAGACTGAGTTGCAAGCCAGCCTTATTACCTTCCTGTATTTAAGTATATTTAGGTATAAACACCCACATC
The DNA here is from genome assembly GCF_963993115.1 of Abramis brama. NCBI lineage: Eukaryota > Metazoa > Chordata > Actinopteri > Cypriniformes > Leuciscidae > Abramis > Abramis brama. Next base: position 21,593,547 of record NC_139986.1, on the reverse strand, counting down.
GCCAGACCTGCCCCACTGACCTCCATGTTACTGAGGGGAGGTGCTGTATCATATCAGTGAGTTATGACTGTCCTTGCTCCTTGGAGTAACCCTGCATTCGTCTAATGGGATTTCCGAGTGCTTGCATCTCGATAGAAGACCGCTACAGCTGTAACTCTGTGAATCCGAGGGGGTGTTATTTATTTGATCGCTCTCCAGTTCTTGTTTGCAGAGGTAATATTTTGTCCTGATCTCTAGCATGCAAATATGGGCTTGTAATCGGGTATTGGGCTCCAAGGATATGGAGGCGGGGTGCCTTCGCCTTGAGCTCCCCGTCTACAGGACAGATGGCTTTTCTACTTTGGCTGTGGTCCTTCTTTCCTAAAAGGAAACTGACTCGGATCTATCTGTGAGAAGGACGATGTGCTTGCTTTTAGTGTTGATTGTACAATGGGAGATAAGGTATATGTCATGTGGCAATAAACAGTACATCTGGCCAACTACTGTTGAGAACATAGAACATACTGTTGAAATCAAACAATTTAATTGTTGATTGTCTAATGTTGCTTTTAATCAGCAACATGTGGTGAAACATTTTCAAGGACGTTTATTTGAATTCTAACTCATGAGTTTGATTATTCTTGGCTTTGACTCACATCAGCTGCAGAACTGCTGTCTCAGGCTTTGAAAGTCAATCCTGTTACCATGGATATGACTGACCCGTTGTGAGACAAGAGAATATTTGCATGTTGAGGAGAAACATGAGTCAATCCGTAATGGATGCTTTTAATGAGGGAGACAGGAGAAGGATATTTAAAGTGGCTGTTTTGACATTTTAAAGAAAAAAAATGAAGTAACACATAGAAAGTAGCACTTATACTGAGAAACATGAACCGTTCAAGGTGTCATTGGCTGAGGTTGACCTAAACTGTATGATTTACTTATTACATTGATTAAATGCTTAATAATTATCAGTTATATTCAGCTCTGTTCCTATATTCAATGTATTTTGAACCATGAAATTGAATTGAAATCATTATTTATTATTAGGGATGCACAGAGATTACTTTTCAGATACACTGATAATTTTTCTCATGTTATGGCATAATTTTTTTTTAAAATATCAATATTATTCAGCTTTATTTAATGGTGTTTTTTGCATGAGGATATTTTTCATCTTAATGTGAAGCAGGTGTATTTAATATTACACTGATATATAAATATTACGATAAGCCGATAATTATTTTAATGTTTTGGCCAATAATAAAATTCTATACCTTTTGTCTGAATAAATTACAAATAAAACACTAAAAACTGCATGTAAATGTTACATGTGAATTTAGGCATCAAAACATTATAATGCAGATTGTATTTAAGTGTTACTAAATTAGTAAAGGATGTTTTGCCATTTCCACTTTTCTTTTTAGGTAATTAACCATAGAAAACACTATCAGTCAACCACTAATGCTTTATATCAGTATTGCTTTCAGTAAGTAAACGGATGTACTGTAAGAAAAGTGCATTATGAAACTTTCACTAGTGTGTGTGTGATTAGTTACAGTAATTTGTAAGTCAGGCCAGCAAAGGGATTTTAAACTGGTACAAATCACACTAATACTCAAATATATGGAGTGACTGCTAAACAATTGCGTCTTCTGTGTGGCTACAGTACAATAGCGGCTTGTGTAATGAGGATGAAGGTAATGCACTTCAGTGACTCTGTGGTTTGTGCAAAGCCTCTGCTGTTGTTTGAAATGTCACTGCGTTGCATTTACAGAGAATTCTGAGAATTGAATGGGCTTTATGTTACTGCCAAAGTGAGTTTAGGTACTAGGTGCAAGATTCTACATTAGCAAACGGCAGCGAAATGGACGAAGAACCGAAGAACCTGTGTGTAAGTTTGCAAGCTGCTGTGCGCAATTTCTTCGTTTAGCTGTGCAAATATTGTTAATGTTGTTCTAGAGTTATTCTAGTTGTAGAAACTGACCACGTTTATCTTATTTTAACCTTCATGCAGTTAGTTTTAAGATTCGTTCTTATAGCCGGCCCTGGTAAAATGACTTGTTTCATAGAACAAACGCTTGTTGATCCCATTGGAGTTTCTTGGAAAACATTGTCCACTGCAGGGTTAAGTAATACCTGATTTAATCTGTGCATTACAGGTTACACATACTGTCCATTCACATAGACCGGGGAAAAAATTGCAGGGCAGTCACATGAGATCATGCTACTTTAAATGACAGAGACTGTGTAGATGTTTTCCACCACTTCTGTCATTGCATGGCGGTGATGATGTGTTCAAAGCGCTCAATGCTACAGTAATTGATGTTGGTTATAAAAGTCCGTGGATTTTTGAGAAGGAGGACAGTGGAGACGTTTTGGATCTGCTGTGAGTTCTTCTTCCAATTTGTTCTTGTATTTCTGGGTGGGCATGTGAGGTTTTGCACAGGTTAGATGGATCACCCACCGAGTGTCCATCTGTCATATGTGATGTGCTTCTGTTAAACTGTCTAAACCGTTTATTCTCTTTCCTCTCGGCCTGTTATTTGTATAATTCCTTGTGCTTTTTGGGTACTGCAGAGCTTAACCTTTGATCTATTTAGTTGAAAGCCACTGTAGATCAGGGAATTGTTCATTATGTCTATTTTTATGGAGTGAATGAGAGGTGCCACAGTCATGAAAGTGATTTTTAAAGAGCTCAATCATTTTGTTTGTTTGTGCTCCGCAGGACTTGAGCTCCTTCGCCATGCCGTTCCTGGAAGGAGATGCGGAACATGTAAACAAGGACGGCGTGCTCAAGGTAACACAACCAAAACACGCACAAGGCTGAGCCAACAGTAAACACAGTTTTGAAATCAATCACTGTTGTGAAAAACTAATTAGTGTATGTTTTTAATGTGTGTGTGTGTGTGTGTTTATTGCTATTATAGCTAAATTATTGGTTTAGTCAGTGTTGGGGAAAGTTTCTTTTAAAAGTGAGGCTTTACAATATTGAGTTACTCCCTTAAAAAGTAACTAAGTAGTTACTTTTTATGAAAAGTAATGTTACGTTTGCGTTTGCGTTACTTTTTCTCACCTAGCTGTCTTCCAGGCATTGCGTGAGTTCTTTTTGCTAGTGTTTAACACAGTAATACAGTCACCAAGACAGCCAATATATAACAGTCACTATACGTTATTGAGAAGAGAGATCATTTTAATTCAGTAGTTTAAAAAAACGTTTAAGCAAATTAATTAAACTAAAAAGTAACATGCATTAAAAAGTAAAAGTAACTCAATTAATGTTTACATTTATAAAGTAATGCGTTACTTTACTCGTTACATCAAAAAAGTAATCTGATTACATAATGTACATTACTTGTAATGTGTTACCCCTGACACTGAGTTCTCAATATTGTGTTATGATGATTTAAACAAGCAATAAATTATTCCAAAGTCATTTGAAAGGTTGACGACAATTGCGCACGTGTAGTGTGTATATCACACATTTGATTTGTTTGTTTTAATTGTGCAATTTCCTTAGTCATCACTGATGCCTTGTGTATTCTGCCCCTCAGAGGCAAAATGCTACACATAAAATTTTGTTATGCCTGAAATCGCGTCTCTCTGACTATAATCTGTTCTATAACAGGAAAGTTTGGCTCAACTGCTACACAAGTATAGTGTGAAAATTGATACCAAATCAAAGTTTGCATGTTTTGCCTTTGTAGATAATTATTAAAGTAAGCTGTGATGTGTATGATCTGGTAATACAAAGTGGAAAGGTTGTTGAAATGCGATGAGATTAAAAATGCAGATTCATTCCATTTGTGTTGGCAGTCTGAAAGCTGCTGTATCCTCAATGTCCTCAATCTCTGCTGTCACTCTGATGGAATATGAGTCTGCTCTAATAACCTGATTTGTAATTATGTCTACCATGGTACTTTTTTGCCTGCACTGACCTCTCATTGGATTCACAATCCAGCAATGTGGAGAATTTACTGAATGCTTGTTGTGTATTTAATTGCATAGCAACCACAATCAAATTTTACAGGCCCCAGAAAGTATTTGGATACCTCAATACCAACCCAAGAGACATTTATTTTAAAATCAGCACAACCATGCTTTTCAAGCAAATATTTCTGTTAAGTAAAGACACTTGATAAGTAACAATATAAACACCCATTCCAAAGTTTGGGGTCATTCATTAAAAGGGTCATATAATGGTACATGCACTTTTACAAGTTGATTGTACTGAAATGTGTGTCGGCAGTGCCTGTACACAACCATCATAAAATGATAAAAATCCATCCAGTGTTTTTTTTTTAATCTTCTTATATGTTTTCCACCATCTCAAATCAAGCCGTTCGATTTTGTGACGTCACAAAATCGCCGCCCCTCCCACGATTGTTAATTGACAGCAGCGTTTCAACACAGACCCGCCCTCGCTCGTGAGCGAGCTGTCAATCATAGTCCGCGCGGACCGGCGCGGTCATTGTTGATACGCTGGAGCACTGTCTATGAGCAGAATGACGTCTAAGCGATTGTGTTCTGTTCTTGGGTGTAATAACGAACACAGCAGTCATTTTGATGTTCCTAAATCCGAACCGCTGAAGACGCAGTGGCTGAGTTTGTTTTCGAAGGGAATATTCCCCACGATCAACGTCAATGCTTTCATGTTTGCGCGAATCATTTCACACACCAGACTGCTTTACAAACGAGGTCAATATAAAGCTGGTTTTGCTAAGAAGCTGCTCCTGAAAAAAGGATCGGTACCAACTATTCGTGTTCCTGCTGAACCTCCAGAAGAAGAAGTGAGTGTAACGTTTTATTAACCTTTATATTAATATTTATATTAATCTTTGCAAATCGCTTGCTGCACGCTTCACGATGAATGCGGCCGTTTACACTCAGGGTACATTACGGCATGTTTTCTATATACGACGTTCTCAATATAATTCATAATCCCACGTTTATAATGAACAACGTGTTATGGTTATTGTGTTATTGTGTTACGGTGTACACACAGAACAGAGGGGCGGGGTGAGCAAAGCTCATTATCATTTAAAGACACATGCACTTAAACGGCGTGCTGAAAACAGAGCTGTTTTTGACCAGGTAAAATGAGTGTTTTCTTACAATACTAATGAGAATTTTTAATTAAAGTATATTACAAACTTTTAATTTAGACCCTAAAGAATCATATTAGCTTGTACAAAAATGGCATTATATGACCCCTTTAAGATTTTTTTTATACTTTTGAAAGAAGTCTCTTATGCTCACCAAGGCTGAATTTATTTCATTAACAATACAGTAAAAAACATTTTTGTGGAAACTGTGATAGATTTTTGCAGATGCCATATAAATTGATATTTTGTTACATCATACAAAGACATTCAGAAATAAAGAGTAGCTTACTGTCTGTAGCTAATGGGCCAGCTGCCAGCGCAAACCCTGTTTTGACATTAAAAAACTATTGTATTAGACAAAAAAACGAATGCATTTGTAGGAGTTTCCCTTTCAGACGCAAAATTAATGGGAGGGTATTTAATGAATCATGCAAGTGATTCACTAAGGTTTGTGCTAGTCAATTTACTGGTATTTGCGCCATTATTTAACGGCCAAAAAAGCATGTCTTAATCCAGATGCTAATTTGCGCTGCTTTTGGTAGATTTTGTTTGTCATTATGGAAATTATGTCGTCAGTAGATCACGCGCCTAACTTTCCACTCCCATCTGCGCTTTTTTTGGAATTGCACTCTCATGCTATTTTGCCCTGTTTAGTAAATCTGGTCCTATGTGTGTACTGTATCTTATAATCCAAATACTTTTCGGTGTCACTGTAATTGTAGTCATTAAGCTTAACTCATATTTGCGAGTAACTCAGGATCTGCTCTTCAGTTACCTTTGTAAACATTCCAAAGAAATTCTGGGAAATCATCATATCTGACAATCAATCACCCATAGAGGCCAGCGAGGCAAGGCTAGAGAGGAGATAAATCACCTGACATGTCTCAGGTGGTGTCTTTTGTTCAGTCCCTCCTCTCTGTTGTTGAAGGTGAGCTGGAGTCACTGAATCTGAAGGGCTCTTTTGAAGCTTTAGGAGGGTTTGGAGTACACATTTTGTAATCGGATATAATCTCCACTTCACTGCTTCACCAATGTTTTTTGTTGTAAGCACTCAGGATATTAGCTAATATTTCTCCTTGTTGAACAGATGTTTGATTAACCCTCGGCAAGGTCAATGCAGAATCACCGGTGTGGACGAACATTTGTGTGCAAATGAAATGCATAGACGTTTGCCACAAGAATGCCTTAGATTCTGGATCAGAGCCAAAATAAGGGTAGTGTGAATTGAAAGGTTTGTAAATTGCTGCGTCGCTATGTTTCATTTTATCTCATGATCAAAGGTTCAGGAACATGAAAACTCAATGTCAGTGAAGACTTTTTTTCCATCGGCACTTTAACACAGAAACGGTCAAATGTTTCCATGACTACCGAGGGTCTCAGAATAATAAAAAATGTCATCACTCCTTTTGTTAAGTGTACAAAGCAAAGTTTTTCTTTCATCTTAGTCTTTCATGGTCTTCAGAAACATATTTTTAAAGGGATAGTTCAAATCAATCATTTACTCACCTTCATGTCATTCCAAACTGGCAAGACTTTCTTGTTTTGTGTGTGTGGAACACAAAGCAAGAAATGTTGGTAACATTTTACTTTGATGGTATACTTTAGACATTCTTCTAACTAACCCTAACCCTAACTTTGCAACTACGAATTAGTCAACTTATTCTACTAACCCAATCCCTAACACCTAACCCTAACCTAGAAGTCTACTAACAGTCTTCTAATACTCTAATGAGAGTTATAGTTAGTAGAATGTGTAAAGTGGACCATCAAAATAAAGTGTAACTAAAATTTCTATATTTCAAGAGAAGGCATATGGTAGTTTTTATGTGAGAAGCAGACCCAAACTGAAGTTGTTATTCACTGATAATCATCCCTTCAATGAATCACTGAGTCAGTGAGTTGAACTCAAGAACCAGATCAGCCTGATTCATGAATTAATAATTTAGACTAGTGCTGCGAACTGACTGAATGATTCATTGAAAAGATCTGACTCAAAAAAATGATTCATTCACATGCTACTTTTTCTCTTGAACATACAAAGGAAAACTAGTGCGGATCTCAAAGTTTTCTGTGAAAAACAACTTCAGTTTTAGTTTTTTTTCCTCGCACAAAGCTATCGTATGATTTCAGATGCATCCGAAATCAAATATTTCCCTAATGTATAGTATGGGAAACAGTATGCCAAAAGAGTAGTATGTAATACGTTTTAGGTTATGATAACAACACTGCATGAGTGCGAGTAAATGGTGACAGAGTGTTAATTTTGAGTGAACTGTCCCTTTAACTTTGAAGTCGTTCACTACAAATCCCACTTTGTTGTATTCTGAGAGCGAGCGAGGGGGGGTGTAGTAGTTATGTAGTGTGTTTAGGTATACAGTACTGTGAGGTATTTATGCCACTGTGTGAGCCTCTATAATTTAACAAAAGCCTCTTGACAAAACAAGGTCATCTGTTCTTTTGGCTGTCTAAACAGTTTTCCGTGGCTTTGTCTGGCTGTTTTTGCGGTGTGAAATTCCCATGTGAATGAACGGTGGAAACATCAAGGACTCACAATGTGTCTGAATGTTATGACGTCTCTTCATTTAGTATCTCAATGTCTGTCTGTCCTTCAAGCATTCCCTCAATGGTCAGCATGCATAACGTCACAGTAATGACTTTAAATATGCTTAATCTGTATGAATGCCATTTGTTGACGATTTTGTGACTATCCTCGAATGCATAAAACCAACATTTATGTCATTGTTCTGTGATGTAAAATCTCACAGGTAAAGATATCTCTCGAGGCTCAACAGTGTATTGTTTCATCCTTAAAATTGTGCATATGTGACCCTGGATCACAATACCAGTCAGAAGTCACACGGGTATATTTGTGGCAATAGCCAACAATACATTGTATGGGTCAAAATTATCAATTTTTATTTTATGCCAAAACTCATTAGGATATTAAGTAAAGATCATGTTCCATGAAGATATTTTGTAAATTTCCTACCGTAAATATATATAACATTTATTTTTGTGAGTGAATGCAGCACAATCGCAAACATAAATGGACAACTTTAAGGCGATTTTCTCAATGTTTTGATTTTTTTACACCCTCAGATTTTCAAATAGTTGTATCTCGACCAAATATTATTCTATATGTATATATGTATCCTATCCACCATATAGCTTATTTATTCAGCTTTCAGATGATTTAGAAATCTCAATTAAAAAAAATTGACCCATGTGACTGGTTTTGTGGTCCAGGGTCACATATGACTTGTTTTATGGACATATTTTCTTCAGGAAATGTAAAATCCCAACTAACAGGGAACTTTCTGAGAATTTTAGCTAACGTTCTAGCAAGGTTCTCTCAAAATTATGAACAAAGATTATTCCAGTAACGTTAATAAAACGTTTGTTCAAAGTTATCTGGTCTTCAATAATGTTCTCAAAACGTTAGCACAAAACTGGATGTTTTGAACATTCAGAGAACTTTCAGAAATAACTGAATGGGAACGTTAGCAACACGAAAATATTTTAGAACATATTTTTGTTAGCTGGGAATCTACATTGACTGGATTATGCTGTCATAATATTGTGTGTGATTGTATTTTCATTTACTCTCCAGGGGGAGCCTGGCTGCCGTTCAGCCAGCCCGACCAAAACCTTCTTCAGTCGGGGGCCTTTTAGCCGTCCCTCTAGCCCTATGTCTGCTCCAGCCCGGTCCAAAAACAGCCCTGGATCTCCCAAATCCATCTTCCCCTACTCCTCCAACAACGACTCCTCGCCCAAGTGTTCACGTCGCCGCAGCTTCACCGGAATGTTCCGTTCGTCCTCCAAAGAGTCCACAAATCCTTCTACGTCTCCTGTCAGCATCAAACTCTTCTCTCGGGCCAGGAAAGGTAAGACACATGTATCGTCCGTCTTTCAAACAGCTGCCAGAATGCTTAAAATCTGAAAAATGCAACATTTAAAGTGGTCATATGATTACAAATCACATTTCCCTTCCCCTTTGGAAATATACTTTTGTTGTAACATTAACCTTAAAAATCCCTAGTCCACCAAGACCATTTATAGAAACTATTGAACGCACACTAACGTTAAAAAAAAAAAAAAAAAAAAAATTATTCAGCTATTTCTATTTCAAATAAATGCTGTTCATCAAAAAATCCTGAAAAAAAACGAGTATCACGGTTTCCACAGAATATTAAGCAGCACAACTGTTTTCAACACTGATATTAATAATAAATGTTTCTTGAGCAGCAAATAATTTCTGAAGGATCATGTGACACTGAAGACTAGAATAATTATGATGCAAGTATAATTCAGGTGTTATCACAGGAATAAATTAAACTTTTAACTATATTAAATAGAAAACAGTTATTTTAAATTGTAATAATACTTCACAATATTACTGTTTTTTAATCAAATAAATTCAGCCTTGGTGAGCATAAGAGACTTCTTTCAAAACCATTAAATACATTTACCATATGTGGAACGGTAGTGTACGTAATACGTATATACACAATTTAGCAAACAATTGTTCTTTTGTGATGCCACGTGTTTTTTAATATGTTTTAATGCAAGAAACTTGTACTACTTTATTGAGAATTTTTTTTATTTATTCTAAAGTATGTTTTATATGTAGTGCTCTACAATTATATGATTGGCACTGTGTTGTTGAATTGGCGGTCTTCCATAAATTTAGTCAGTGTGAGAGTTTGTGATGTTAATTCTATGAGCTTAACTCACGCTTAACCCTTAATTTGATTATGAAGTTAACATCATCCAGATACCAGCATAAAATATCAAAATTTATATTAGCATTGAGATGAGATGCTATGAATGCCATTATCACATCAGTGTGTGGTGTGAGTCAGCATTTAGTGAAACTTTCACAGGTTGTCTGGGTCTGGCTCTGCCCGGGGTGTGTAATGTTGTGGATAATTGCGCTGTGTGCTGATTTAATGGAGGCGTGGGTGTTTCTTAATGCATAAGACCCTGATAATGAATTCAGCGTTCAAATATGTTATCCATGTGAGTCTGATTTAAACATCAGAAACAAGAAGGGGGAGAGTGATTTTTTTTGTAGTTTATACTATTTGAAGAGCTTACTCAGTTTATATATAATTTAATACATATAAACTATTTAAAGTTACCCAAGATTTATATCTTAATATTTTTTAGTAGTTTAGTATTTTTGGGGGTTTGTATTGTATATACTCTTATATGATATAAAGTTACTGTCCTTGATATACTGTAGGTTTGTTGTCAGAGCTCTAGATTCAATTATGTGTTACTCAAATGCATGAGTGTTATCCTTGGTGACTAATGACTTTGTGTTTTCTGGGCTCCTGACAATGTTTACTTTGTTGGTTGTGGTTAAAATGTCATCAAGAGTAGAAGATGTTGAAGTGAAGATAATTTAACTATCCATGTGACGTGACATTTCAAATGACTGTTATTTATTTAAAAGCACACAAAAACATTGTTGACACGTACTACTTTGCTGTTGTCTCTGGGTAGTCAGTTTTACAAGGAAAAGATTAATCAGCTGAAATTTACTTTGTTCCCACGAACTGAAAGTGTAATCAATAATTAAAAAATTAAAGCTTGTCTTGGAATAAGTATGAGAATGGAGTGACCTATAATTAGATGAATTAGAGTGATTAAGTGTTTGCCTGAGTTTGAATGTGTAGGTAGAACTGGTTGGTAAAGTAGTGAAAGTAGGTTAGGTCATGGGTCTTATATTTACAAATAATAAAGCAATTTTATAATATAAATGTACATATTTATATATATATATATATATATATATATATATATATATATATATATATATATATATATATATATATATATATATAGATATATAGATAGGCTATGTATATATATATATAAATATTATTATTATTATTATTATTATTATATTTTTGTATTTTTTTAGAATATATATACATATATATTTAGAAATGTATACATTTATATTTTTGTTTATATAATACATCCTTTATTTTAAATTGTTTAATTAAAATAAAAAATAAATATATCAGGTCACTATTTCATGTGTGTATATATATGTGTAATAATATATATATATATACAGTGCAATGCATAAGTGAATACACCCATGCTAAAGTTGACTAAAAAGAGGAATAAAAAATCATATTTTGGAAATTGAACTTAATGCCTTAATTTAAAAAATTAGGAAAAATCCAACCTTTAAGGACACCAATTTTCTTTGTGAATGAATAATGTATCGTAAATAAATAAATGTTCTTCCTTAAAATACATGGTGCATAAGTGAGTACACCCCTATGTTAAATTCCCATAGAGGCAGGCAGATTTTTATTTTTAAGTATTTTTTTATATCTTTTTTTAGGATACTATGCATCCTGATAAAGTTCCCTTGGCCTTTGGAATTAAAATAGCCCCACATCATCACATAGCATTCACCATACCTAGAGATTGGCATGATTTTATTTCAGTTAGCCTAAAAGCTAGTTTGATTTGCATTGAGAGATGATCTTATGGAAAGTACCCCATGCCAATCTCTAGGTATGGTGAAGGCTATGTGATGATGTGGGGCTATTTTAATTCCAAAGGCCAAGGGAACTTTATCAGGATGCATAGTATCCTAAAAATTTTTTTTTAAAAATACTTAAAAATAAAAATCTGCCTGCCTCTATGGGAATTTAACATAGGGGTGTACTCACTTATGCACCATGTATTTTAAGGAAGAACATTTATTTATTTACGATACATTATTCATTCACAAAGAAAATTGGTGTCCTTAAAGGTTGGATTTTTCCTAATTTTTTAAATTAAGGCATTAAGTTCAATTTCCAAAATATGATTTTTTATTCCTCTTTTTAGTCAACTTTAGCATGGGTGTATTCACTTATGCATTGCACTGTATATATATATATATATATATATATATATATATATATATATATATATATATATATATATAATCATTTAAACTAATAAACATATATATATATATATATATATATATATATATATATATATATATATATATATATATATATATATATATATAAAATAATTATTTAATTAATATAAACAAAAATGTATATTTCTGTTAATAAATAAACAAAAAATTTATATTTCTGTTCATATTATAAAAATTCTTTATTTTAATTTGTTCAATTAAAATAGAATTTGTATATATCAGGACACTATTTTGTGCAGTTTTACTGTAGCAAGTGATTTCAGATTGAAAAAAAGTTCGGAATGTAAATTAATGTAGTGGAAACAAAATGCAGTGTAAATGTGTATTTTTGCAGTGTGTGGGCGAGTATGTGTGTCGGCGAACCACACACAGGACAATACACACAGTTGGGAATATTTTTCTTCATACACATACACACTTATATAACAGCACTACTATGCTTCTCTGACGAGCCATTAGTTGCTCTGGCTGGCAGACTTTCCTGTCAGCCGAGAACAACAGTATCGATTTATTATTCAATACTGGAGTTGGAGCAAAGCTGGATTCCTCTGTCTGATTGTAAGGCAGAGCTGGTCAGATTAAAACACATCAAGGAAGAGTATTAAAACATTAGAGGCACTCGAGAGAGAAAAGGAAGATGTGTTTCTGGACTACGTTTTTTTATTACTTGATTATATTGATCTGTATAATGAGGTTTTTATCTGCTAAGTGCATCTGGTGCATTTACACACACACACACACACACACACACACACACACACACACACACACACACACACACACACACACACACACACACACACACACACACACACACACACACACACACAGATATGGGATATGGATCCATTTCAGCATTGATAAAATCCTGGTTATCTCAGGGCATCTCATGAACGGGTGTGTTTTTACCCGAGATGTGTTTGTTCCAGTGACTCTGAGGCTGAGCATAATGAGCACTGATGGACAGAAGCTTCTGATCAAGCAGTGTTTGTCATTCAGGAAATGACACTCTTGCCAGAGAAATTCTAAATCCTTATATATCCGGGAATTTGGCTGCACCCAGACAGTGACATCAATGCAGAAAGAACATAATTCAATCATGGTTGCTTTCATTATATTAGTTGAAATTAATCCTTGACTCGTGATGTTCTCAGAGCTCCTTAGTACAGGCAGCTGGAGATGAGGATGGCCGTATGTCTCTAATATGATAACAATTCAGTTTTTGCCTCAATAAGACCGTGATTAGGAAAGAATGATGCTGTGTCATCCTCTATACGCTGATGCTTGTGTGTGCCACAATCTGATTGTTTGGTTTTATCGCCACCTACTGGACAAAATTTAAATGTTATTATATTATATTATATTATATTATATTATATTATATTATATTATATTATATTATATTATATTATATTATATTATATTATATTATATTATATTATATTATATTATATGTTTTGAAAAAAGTCTCTTATGCTCACCCAGTCTGTAAATATTAATATTGTGAAATATTATTGCAATTTACAATAACTATTTTCTCCTTTAATATATTCTAGATGGTAATTTATTCCTGTGATGGCAAAGCTGATCCTTCAGAAATCATTCAAATATGCTGATCAGGTGCTCAAGTAACTTTTCTTATTATTATCAATGTTGAAAACAATTGTGCTGCTTATTATTTTTTGTGGAAACCATCATACATTTTTTCAGGATTCTTTTATGAATTGAAAGTTCAAAAGAACAGTATGTTATCTTTGGTAACATGATAAATGTTGCTACTGTGGCTTTTGATCAATTTAACGCACCATTTAACATACTTTTTAACGCTCAATTTAACGCACCATTTCCTTAAATGAAAATTCTTGTCCCCCAGACTTCTATAAAACGGATAGAAAGGTTTAGTGGCTTTTCATGTCATGTTCCTGTGTGACCAGTAGATGGAAGCAAAGTAGGCTAAACACAATTATAAGGTCGTTTGAGGATGAAGTCCAATGGTTTTCTATCAGATGGTGACCCAGGACAGTATTAGAAATGATTCACAAACAAAAGTAAACAGAAGCAATCTTAAAATCAACCATTGAAATCCATGAGTTTCATGCTTCTACTAGCCAAAAACTTAATTTGATATATTATTAAATATATTAAAAAATATTGCTATTTCATTGATCATCACATATACAGTAGTGTACAACATTTGAAGTGCATCAAAACCTTTCATCAAAGATATACATGAATTTTGAACAATACCAGTTCTTGTCTTAGGACAACTTTGATGAACTTTTTTTGATCCACTTTACTGTATTTGAATCATATAAATACAGCTATGTATAACTTGCACTAGCTCAGCATCAGGGCCACAGACACCCATGCGTTCCCAGCAGAGTGAGAGTGAGAAAGACAATGAGAGAGAGAGAACATTCAAGCACATGAAAGAAGCACTAAAGCGCGTCAGTGGGGTCTTTTCTACCTGTCACACATCCTCACTCACTTCACCACAGGAGCTCTGAGACCCTAGAGCGCTGATTCACAATGACTCACAGCACTTGTCGCCAGGCAACGGTTAGCTAAACAGCGTGTGCTCGGGGTTCAGCTGACAGATGCCTGCGATGAACCGAGTCTCAGAAGCCCTGTCTCAGCAGTGGACTGTCACACACTTGTCCGAGTTCATCTGTGTGACACAATGCCCTCTATACTGACCAAAAAAGGCATTATTGCTTTTACCACCATCTATGGGTAAAGACAGGAAGTAGCCTACATGTTATTGGTTATAAAAGTTATAATTGTTTTAGTTGGTATACTAATGCAAAATAGACTGGACAATTATATTCCACCATGGCCTCTTAATAGTTAAAAAAGTACCATGGTATTACCATGATTTATTTTTTAGACTTGTACAGGAAGTGCTATTATTTTAATAGGCTATTATAGCATTTATTAATATATATTTTTTACTTTTATATTTTCAGTTTTTATTTTTGTTTTAGTAATTACTTTTATGTGCGTTTGTCATTTTAATTTCTTTGCATTTCTATTTTTTTCCCCAGCTTATTTATACATCAGCTTATTTATTTCAATTTCTTCCCAAGGCAATTTTCATTAATTTAAGTTTTTCTTTTAATATTTATATTTTATTTTACTTCCGTTTTACTTAAAAAAAAAAATAATAAAAAAAAAAAATATATATATATATATATATATATATATATATAAATATAATATATACATATATCTTTTTAGTAGTTTTAGGTTTAGTTACCGATAACAACACTGCATGGTACATACGTTTCAGTAGAATATATATTTTAAAATCATGTTGAATGGTAGCCTATTAATAATTATCTGATTATTTAAAGTAGGCCTACATTAGAGTACAATGAATATACAATAGTATATTAATATGGTTATCATACAACAGCATATACCAAAATATCATAATCTGATTATCTTGCCATCGTTGCACTTGCATATTTGTATAGGAAAATGATGTACTCTATCAGTTGGTTTAGATTCTCCATAAAGGCTATTGTAAATGGCTGGTCACTGTTTTGTAGTTTTGGTGTTTTTAATTTCCTCTTAGAATATTCAGGATGATTTAAGGCCCATTCACACCAAGAACGATAACTATAACAATAACGTAACAATATATTAGCGTCCACACTGTTGCAGTTCTGTCATCTGTCACTTTAAATGATTGAGCTCTTTAAAGCAGGAGGTATTCTGATTGGCTGTCAATGTCAGCTGAAAAAAAAATTGTTCTGAAAGTGATTCCAACCATATTGTTTCTCGGCACCGTTGTCATTACACTTGTGTGTGGACTCTACTATTATTTTATATTTAGAACAATTTTTAGAACTATATCTTTATCATTATAGTTATCATCCTTGGTTTGAACAGGCCTTTAGGAAGTATAACCCAAAGATTTCAGCAGCACTGGTCTTATGATGATATGAATGCTGTGAGCTGGTGCCAGCGCTGCTGTTATGTAATCCAGTCTGTGAGAGACAAGAGTTAATTTTAGGCCGGGATGTGTGGAGAGCAGGGGTTGGTCCTGTCAGCGCAGAGAGAGTGATAAGAACCCTTTAGGAATCATCTGACCCTGCTGAAATATTCAGGCTCCTGCCTTTGCGTCTCTTTTTTCCATCTACACACACACACACACTCTCACTGGGAAAATGCATGCTTGTTTTTCAGAGGTCCGGGTGGTATTAGTGAGAGCTTCACCTGCCAATTGTCTCGTAGGTCTTATATATAGTCTATATATTGCTATTCCAAAAAAAAAAAAAAATATATGAATATGAATATGAATGAATTAAAGCTTAAAACCAGATTTAATTAAATATAGTAATATAGTACAGAAATCATTTTAAATTAAACTACAAAGTTTTCATCATTGTGCCATTTTCAACTTCTAACATGTAACCAAACATCTGGATAACATCTAGATAATGTTTGAGGAATGTCTCAGCGCTGTCATTGTGCCAGTGAATTCCTCACCCTCATTCAGGCCTTATCTGGGAATACTGTTCATCCCTGGATCAGAGGATGCAAAGAGCACGGCCATGTTTGCACATCATTTCCTGTCAAAAGATATAACATGGGCATATCCTTATTAGGAAAGAGTCTGACTGGCTGTTCACGTGTCTTTTCTGTTGTGGCGATCTCAGAACATTTCTCACTGCATCTCTGACCTCTGAGAACTTAAAGGAACAGTTTTGTGTTAATTCTGCCGTCAATACCTCACTCACATGTCAGTCCAAACCTGTATGGCCTTCAAAAAGGACCCTAAAAGTGGTGATTGGTTGTTCAGTTTAGCGAATGAGGTAAGCAAGCGCTGCTTTGTTTACATTTGTATATCTGCAGTCCAAGTTTCGGTTTCCCTTTTTAAATGGCGAATAGAGACTTGCTGCTAATATAGACAGTTATTTCCTTACATACACGTGCAGAACGCACATACTAGTTGACAGTCGCCTTCAGTCCTTTTGGTGTGTTGAAGCACAGCTTTTTGGCTAGCTCTTTTATGTCGGCTTGGTGAGACTGACTGGAAAAGTTAATCTGGCTTGACTCCAGAAGTACAAGGTGACCTACAGTAGAAAACTGCTCCATTCTTAGATGTCCAGTGACTTGGCAACGCCCGCTCTCACATGAAAGCTTATTAAATCAGGCAAATGGAACAGGAAAGCTTTTCCAGCACTGACACCATATAAGAGCAGGTCAGTGCTTGGTTGTGGACACACAATCACTCTTGAGAACGGTCTTGATGTCTGCTGCCTACACAAGCAGCCTGTGCCAACTGAAACAGAACTGCGTAAGTGAATGATTTGGACCACTCTACATACTGGGCAGCAATCCACACCACACGAGAGATACAACTCACAGTGGATTCTAGAGTTTGATGTTAGCGTGTTGCTAAGCTACATGGGTTGGCCAGAGTTCCGAACTGAAGAACTGGCAATTCATGAGTGTGAAATAGAATTAGCCACACTCCACAGGAACAAAAGGTACAAAGCTGTCACTGAGGCAGTACCCTAAGGTACAAAAGCAAAAAGGTACATCTTTGCACTTTAAGTGTATATATCAGTAACTTTTTGATTTTGTACCTCAGGGTAATGCCTCAGTGAGGGCTTTGTACCTTTTTTTTCTTTTTCTGTGAGTAAAGTTAAATTGGAATGATAGTGATGAGAAGTTACTGAATGGATACTGGAAAATAAAAATGATCTTCCCCAAAAGTCCACTAAAGTTACAATATAATGAAATATGTAAAGTAAAAGCAAATTTCCATACTGTAGGTTGACATGCCTACACTACCGTTCAAAAGTTTGGGATCAAGTACAACAGTAAAGACATTTATAATGTTACAGATTTATATTTCAAATAAATGCTGTTCTTTGGAACTTTCTACGAATCCTGAAAACATGCATCATAGTTTCCACAAAAATATTTTGAAGTACTGTTTTCAACATTGGTAATAAGAAGAAATGTTTCTGGGGCAGCAAATTAGCATATTAGAATGTAATGAGTAATGATGCTGAAAATTCAGATTTTTCTGTCACACAAAAAAATACATTTTAAAATATATTTAAAAAGACTACAGTTGTTTTAAATTGTAATAATATATATGTTTTACTGCATTTTTGATTAAATAAATGCAGCCTTGTTCAGCATAAAATACTTTTTCTAAAAAAAGTTGACTCCAAATCTTTGAACGGTCTGTCTATAGGGGAGAGCGGGGCACAACCTAACGCTTTTTGACTTTCTCAGTTTGTGCAAATCTACTTATGGTTCAGAGTATTTATTTTTTCCCACATTAATTTCCCACGTCTAGTACAATTATGTGGTTTTGTTTTATTAATACAGTATATACTTTTTTCTGGATATACCCCGAAAGAATGGAAGTGAAATGTGACAACATGCCCCATAGGTGGGGTACATTGTAACATGTGAGGGACACATTGTAACATGACCATATAAAATACAATACCTAAATAAAATACAATTAAAAAACTTTTTCATATAAAATAATGGCAATTTTTAATAATTAAATATAAACTCATTTTTGAGTTTTGACTACGAACACAGGAAAACACTATACAACATAGTTCAAAACAAATAAATAATTAGTAATTTCTGAACATTGACTCTCAGTCTTTATTCACCTTTATTCATGTTTTCTCAATAGAATTAATAAAAGTATAGAATATAATACCATATTTATAATAGGGGCACATTGTAACACAGTGTGACAACATGCCCCACCTGCACAACTGGGATTTAAACCCGGCTAGTGTCTTCTGCTAGTTATCGAAGCATTAAAGAACTATCTCAACTGTTAAATAACATATTGGAGATTAAAATAATATCAGATTTGTCTCATTTTAAATAAACACAAAAAATAGATATGAAAAATTAACTTAAGAAATGTACTTTTGCTATGGTTCAATAAATGTCTATGGATATTTTCCCCCCCACAAAATTATTTTGGCGCAATTTTTTTCTCTATATAGTGTTGATATGGCAACTAGTAAATACACAGAGTTTCGTCATCCTAGCATGTGTGGAAGTATTTAAAACAAGTGTGTTACAACTAGCCCCGTGTTACGTTGTGCCCCGCGCTCCCCTATCTACTGTATCTTTATAAACTTTTATTAGACTTTCAAATAAGGTTTTGTCAAGCCAACAAAAGTTCAAAGTTTGTCTTGATAATATTTTAATTCTACTTCCATGCATTCAAATTTGAAATTTGAAAACATTTATCTCAATTTCATTGACAAATTTTTCATTGAGCCCGTTTGCAAAGCATTCTTTGCTTCCTTAGGATTTGGCAAAAATTATCCGAAAAGGCAGCATAATGTTGCCACCTATACATTTTGGGACAGCCTTAAAATGTTGTCTAGGTAGGTGTAATGGAGACCAGCTAGTAAAGAGCTGTGTAAGTAAACCTCACTCCCCTGGCCTCAAGAGGTGCACTAGTGACTGACGCTAGAAGCTGCGGTCTTTAGGGTCCTTGTTAACGCGTCTGCCTCCCATGGTAGTGACGCTGGTTCGAATCCCGCTTGGCATGGTGCGAGTAGGACCAGTCACATAGGCAGCTCACTAGGTTTAAGAACAGATCTGCTGTCTGTAGTGGGTCTAGAGTGCACAAGAGATGCAACTTTTAAAAAGCTGACTGCATTTTTGTCCTAAAAACCAACACCATGTTCTTTTCAGTGTCCTGTTGACCCTGGGACTTTGAAGACGTCAAAGCACAGGGGATTTTGAAGGAATTAGCTGCTCCCCTCTCACCAAAGGCACTTTTTAGGCCCAAAATGAGCGTCTTTAGAAGTGCTTAGCAGGACCCAAGTGCCCCTGACAAGGAACGACAGCGGAGAGTTTGGAAAATGAGAGGTGATTACTCAAAGCCCATCTAATTCTGCTTACGCAAGTATCTCTTGGCATCAAGCCTGGCAGTGTGACTTTACCCACTATTAGGGTGATTAATTTGGTGCCTTTAGTGCACTGACAGAGAATGATTTGTGTATGATGGTACAGGAAGAAGGGGGTGATCAGATGTTGATGGCAATTATCACCAGGGACATGAATTCATTAGCTAAAGTGATTGTCACTGAGATTGTTTTTCTTCCTTGAAAGGAAGACCCTTAATGACCTAGATATTGGATTTCACCTGGGTATTATTTTGGAGAGCTCCAGATTTGCTTTGTTACAGGGCAAGATACAGATTTGCTCTGTTATTTTCTGCATCTATTTTAAGGAAAGGTCAGCTTACATTACAGCCAGAGTAGAGGAAACATTTACAGTACCAATAAATAATGCAGGGACACCTTCAGAGCTTAATGAAGTTTCATTACTTTATATGTATACACACACACACATACATGATCCATCAGAAATCATTCTACTATGCTAATATCTATATCTATCTATCTATCTGTCTGTCCGTCCGTCCGCCTGCCTGTGTATACATAAAAAATTAACTTATTTTCTGCACAAATCTATGTATTACTCTTTAAACTGTAGGTTGCACCACTAATGAACCAATAGAAATAAGACTTCACCTTGGATTAAACAGGAATGTTCTCCCACAGTGCTGAATTAATTTCATTTTGGCAGAGTATTCGGAAAGGTTCAATCCTATTTTATGGTCCCCTGACTTTGTTTTTCACCTTAATGTGATTTTATTAAAATCAACTGACTCTAAATCAAAGGAAGTCAGAGACCACATGAAATTAGAAGATTTCATTTTAACAAAGTGAAGTTGCCTCACTAGACAGTGATGTGTATGAAAGTATATTGAATATTCATGAGTGGGCGTGGTTTACCGCAGTTTGGCCAATCACCAGCAATTCCTAACCAAGCATGGGTCGGTTTCATTGAACAGTCTCACTGTTACACATGCTGGGTTTTTTTTACGACTTGCATTCACACACATACACATGCTGGCGTACACACTGCCGCACTTGACAGTCTGCTGCTGGCCGACCACTGATTCAGAACAGACAGAAACAAGTCTGTCAGAGAGAAAGGAGCAAGAAAAAGAAGTTGAAGAACTCTGAAGTAAGGACTTTGAAGAGCACATGTCACTGGCACAAAGATTGGGTGATAGTGATCCAAGGCCCGGAGGTAACTGAAGAGATCCAGCACTGTCTATGGGTACGGCATGACCTATTGCACTGTCCACAGTCTCTCCACACACCCTCGCCATCCATGAAACGATTTAGCAGCCTGAGAGGGATCAAAAAGCGCAAGGACCAAGAGGGGCGGACAGGGAGACGGCAGTCAGAGCCCCACGGCCTCCTGGGAACCAGTAAGATGGCAGTTAAGATTTATTTTGCTGCATTGTTTTAATTATTTAGTGACATGCAATTACATGTGAGTAGCTATTTTTTGTAAATAAAAATATTCAAATGGGCCTAAAACAAGACATACAAAATAAGTAAAATTTTCATATTGTGAAATACAAGGTTGCAATTACCTTTTTATATAGGTGGAAATGGGCTTCCATAGACTTTCCATCATATTCCATAATCACTTTAATGGGCTTCCGACTTCCAACCATACTACTTTTTTTTTGCTTTCTGTATTTTATGTTTAACATGTTCATAGTTGATATGATGATGACAAGTGAAAAGTGAAACGTCTGTATATGAAAATACTCCATGTCTTCTGAAAAACCTTGTACATTTCTTGAACTTTCAGTCTTATATTCGCCGATGCATTCAGATCTCAGACTTTGAAGAGTCTTATTTCCCTTGTGTGTTGATGGATTTGTACAATCAGAATGCAAGCAGAACCCTTTACTTGTGAATTTCAAGACCAGAAGCCTCTAGAACTCATTTCTCAGTGCGATATGTCAATTAAACCTCTTGCAATATGATTACCAGATCCGCTAGACTTTCTCGTGTTAAGATATGTATTTTGTAATGCTTCCAAATGGGTGATTTTGTTCGGAATGTGCCAAGTTCCAACAATTAAGCATGTCTGCAATGTGGATCAACAAAACCATTAAAGCTGTTTAGATTTGTGTGACTTTTCTAAATCGGATGTTCTTTCTTCTTCGGGTTTAATGATTGTGAAGAGCTAATCCTGTGATATTAATAATGGGAGTTGTTATTTATAGTCTGCTGAGGGTGAGTTTCAGTGGGACTCATTAAAATCGAAAAGTGACATGGTGCTGGGAGGAAATATCAAGGGCTAAGAGAGGTTTGCCGACGCAAATTGGGTCTCACAAACAAAACATATCATTAAATGACATTTTATTCTTTGTTTTCGTATGTCACAGATCAGTTCTATGGAAGCCTATTTCATCCTCTGGGGGGGAAAAAGGTAATTGTGAAATTAGAATAAGAGAGTTTAAAATAAGAAACTAACCCTCGTCCTCACAGACACGTCTCAAGCCTTTAGTCCCAGACTAAAATGTATGTTTGAACTGTTTTAAATGAAAGCAATTTGCACTGGCCTATCTTGTAATTTGTCAGTGCCATTGTTTTGTCTCAAGATGCACAGTAATGTTTTTTTCTATGGCACATTTATAAAAGCTGAGGCCTAATCCTGGCTTAACATAGTCACACAGGGAGATTTTGTGACATATAATGTTGAAATGACATTTTTATAGGCGAAATTGGATTATTTTCATCATAATCATTTGGTGTAATTTTGGTAATTTGTGTGTGACCTTGTTTACTTTTTGTATTTTATGTGAGCATGGCATGCATTATCTTTAAAACCATCTCTGCTTTAGAGGAAATAATTAAGGGATGTCAAAATGACTAAATGTTTGGCCACCTACATTTAATTATACCTAATTATAGAGACTTAATGAAATTGTGTTGTTACCCGCTACCTGTAGTGAGGAAGGCTGGTGTTGGTGGGTGGTATGACCACATTCTTAAAAACAGTAGTTTTATACAAATATAGCTACTATTGTACGAGTCGGTTGACACATGTACTATCTCACAATATATGCTACCGTTTCAAGTTTAAAGAAAGATTGTTTTTAAAAAAAAAAGAAAGTATACTTTGTATCCGAGTAAGTATGCTGGTGTATCCGAGTGTATCCACTACAACCAGCCATTAACCAACAGATCACGTTTCGCTCGGTATCTAACAGTCAGCGGATGGAAAAACGATTGACAGAAAGGAAAGGGAGAGAGCAAGAGGAGGGGAAATAGAGTGGATCATACTTGAGCAGTGATATTGAAAAGCTGACAGACTGATGGATGATAGAGAGACACAGATTAGCAGTCAGCGGCGAAAAACGTCAGAACAAAGTGCAAATGCCAGTTGGAGAATGTCCCTCACTGATCTGAGACCTGTTACACACCCATTCATACTTTTTTCCCATTTCGATGTCCATAATAAAATAAACATGTTTAAAAAGGGTGAAAAAAATACATTCACACATCACTTTTGACAGACAGTTACAGAGCAACAATATGGTGCATATGTATTACTGGGGCAGGATTTTAATGCATTAAATGGATCAAAAGTGACAGTAAAGATATAAAAGATTTATATTTCAAATAATTCATCTATTCATAAAAAATGGATCCTAGTCACAACAAAATATTAGTCCACTCAACTGTTTTCAACATTAATAAAATTAAGAAATGTTTCTTGAGCAGCAAATCAGCATATCAGAATGAGTTCTGAAGGATCATGTGACATTGAATACTGGAGTAATGATGCTGAAAATTCAGCTTTGACATCACAATAGAATATATTTTAATATATTTAATACATTATAATAAAAAAAATTAATTTTTTTTTTTTTAATATTTCACAGTATTACTCTTTTGGGATTGTTTTATCAAATAAAAGTGAGCATAAGAGACTTCTTTCACAAACATCTTATCAACCCCAAACTGTTGAACAATTGGAATAAATGAGTGCATAATTCTGTTTGTTTGGGTTAACTTAGCACAGCAACCCCCTAGTAATGACATAGCAACCACACAGCAACATGGTATACAATCAGAACATCTGTATCACCCTGGAAACCACATTTTATTTAGAGAATGTCTTTCATTTATTTATTTTTCTTTTAACTGACTGGCATTGAAATGAGGGTTACAGTGCCAAAAAAAGCACACACCTGTCTCTTGGACTAACAGAGTCCTAGCGAGTGTGATGAAGGAACTGTGAATCGCCTCTGCACTCTTTAAATTGCAGCTTCTGGACTAGAATCCAAATATAAAGACTAGCCTCTAAAAATAAACCTCGGATCAGATCAGAGTTTTGCTTCTTTAAAAACGGCCGTGTGCTGAAAATGAGAGCATCGAGCGCTAACTCACGTGTTGTGAATTGTCACACATTGCATGAGAAAATGCAATCCTATTGGTCAGTTTAATGGATTTTGACAGGCGTCACTATGACATGTAGATGGTGCCTGCTGGGAGAACAGCCTGGACTTTGTGACACATGGATGAATGTCACCAGGCAGAGAGACAATCCAAAGCATATAGCAGCTTCCGGTTGCATTTCATCGTTGTATTTCAACTCTGAAAATGCTCTTTGATTCACAGGACACACTGGCGTTGTTCCAAAAGAAATACTAGATACTGCGTACTGGATACTGCAGTGTACAATCTATACTGCTTTCTGTTTTTTATAATATATTTTAATTAATAATCTTTGATAGAAATGTTTTTAATTCAGTTTCAAACAGCTATAAATGATCTCATTATGTGCATTCATTCTTTTTTATTTCATGAATGATTCAAATCTAAATTCATTAATAAAAATGTATAAATACAAAATAAATTAAAATTAAAACAAAATTGTCTGTGTAAAATGCATTCTAATCAAATCACAAGTGAAATTGATTCTAGTACAAATGAAAGAGAAAATCTAAATATGCATTTAATTATAAATTGTCATGCAATATTCTGAGAAATAGCCAGATGTCTAGAAAAGACAGCACTAAATGTCAGCACTAAAAGAAAAAAAGCTTGATGGCTTGTAATTCAGCTGTCCCAGTTTTTACCATATGCAGTTCTGCATAAATATCTTTAGGGGGCGCTGCTCCGCTTACTGCAGCCTCAATTAATTTATCCAGAACTGCCCTTGGAAATTTGATAAGATCCACATCTCTGTCTGTATAATGTCTTTAAGACAACTTTGCTATCCTTTCTGCGCAGCTATTTTTACCTTTAGAGAATGTGCTTGTTCTCATGCATGTCTAATGATATCTTCACAATCTTTATCCACATGTGAACTTGCATAGCACCATGAAACCTTTTATCTAGTTATATGACATTAGAAGCACATCAGTACCAAAAAGCACATAATGCATGCGTTTACTCAGCTAACATAGTGCATGTAAAAGACTGGCAGGCAGAAAAGGTAAATGAAGAGGTCAGTGCTGGCTGATTTGACTATGCTCAGGCAGCTGTGAAGTGTGTAGTTGGTGTTGTATTATTGTACTGTGTGAATTAACAAATTTACATTAAAGGTGCTGACTTGTATGTAATTTTTTGACTGTACTAAAGCATCAAAAATAATAATTATTTATATTTAAAAGCCGATAACCGATATATTGGCAGATAAATCTAAATCCAAATTTTTATATAATTTTTGAGGGCCTGATTATAAAAACAAAAGTCTCACCATGTCCCAAGCACACAATTATAATGTTCTCATTATAATTTTATGTAGCCTATATGACAGACTTGCGTTGCACATGTTGCATCTAACGTTATTTTCCTTTTCAAAGTGACTCGAATCATATTTCGCAATTCAAGCAATTCAAAAACATCATGGTAAACTGCACATCTGAAGTGTCTCAGCTGAAGGAAATAATCCATTATTTATCGGCTTTAATGTATTGGTCAAATGTTCTTACCGGGCTGATAACGATACCATTAAAAAGTAATTTAGTATTTAGTAAACATGCTAAGTGCACACTTCACAATGCTACAACCAGTTATTGTACTTTGAAATGTGCGTTCCGTGTCGGAATGTCTGTTTTTGTTTTGGTCTGTGTGGTCCCGCCCACTGCCAGTTTACCCAATAGTATTTCGACACCCCGGGTTGCCATTTGGCGGAAAACACAGTGTATTGTAAACTGGATCAAAGATAGCAGATTCTACCGGACCTTCTAAGCCTCGGGATCCATCTAAAAAGCTCCATCAACTTGGCTCGTCGCCTTCCTTTGTCATTTGCGACAGTCTTCAATCTGGCGAGGAGAAACAACTCTTGGACTTTGGACTGCAGTACCCATTTCAACCACTAGCTGTCAATATTACATACTGCACCTTTAAAATAATGTCAAGTGCAGTTTAAGATTTGTGTTTGGAATATTGGTTTACCTGTCATGGCTCACTTGATTAAGTTTTTGCCCGTGAGCGGGGTTATAAGTGTGCAACGCTGGGTTAACATATCTGACCCTGGGTCAAGGGTCATCGGTCACGGAGAATGAATGTTGTTAACCTCTGTCTGCAGGGCAAACATCAAAGAAGTTCATGAGGACAGCAGAAGAAGGGCAGACAGCAGTGTGTGCGCAGGATTGTGCTATCTTTACAGAGTCAAATTCTACAGTCAAAACAAAATCAAAATGGACAGTGTTTACTTTCTTAATACACAAATCATTCATCAGTGCACATTATTCCAAAGAAAAAAAATCTTAAAAATAGGCCATTTTATGAGGAAAGACCTTTGGTGTCTTTGTATCTAAACGTTTCTCCCAACATCTGCATGGAATCGTACCTTTTTCTTCATATTATCTTTATCTGTGGACTCATAGCATAATGTCATATTTGATAATAACATAAACATGTTTTGTAGGATGATAAATGCTTGAGATTCGTGCTAAATAAGCTAAAAGACAGACATTTCTCAAAATGAATTTCTTTCCTCGGCCATTAAATCGGCCTCAGAGGCGATTCACAGTCCTGGTCGTTTATGAAAAGCGCATGTCAGCTTAATGATGCAATGGAGACAACGCTTCTAAAATGAGCAATTACGTTTGAGATAAATCACCTTGGTATTTATCTGCTTAAAATGTTTTGAATTGAACATAACAAGGTTTTGGATATCTTACATAACCCAATATCAAGGATGCATGAAGCCTTTGGACTAAGCCTGTCTTCTAGCCTTATTTTGATTTGATTATTATCCATAATTATATTAAAATGATTTGATAGCAATATGGCTTCATAAATATGGCAATTGTCTTGCTCATGAGGACATTTAATTGAATAAGCCCTGTAAGTATGGCCTTTGGGTGTGTTCTGTTCGGCTAGGAACCGTATGGAACTATGTTGGCTGTGCAACACCCATCATTCACATCCAGCACACTTTCTGCTGCAGTGATCATGTGACTCATGTGGTCCTGATGGTAAATGATCTCTGTGATTTGTGCAGAAAATGGGAATATAAAATCCCTGTGGATGCATTTAGGTTGGGTGAGGGGCTATTGCTATCTTGATGACGTCATCGCGGAGCCCTTCTTTTTCAGCTCACTCTTCGTTCCCCCACCCCTTCAGTCTATTTCCTATTCTGTGCTGTGTTTACTGGGCTGATGCCTGACTGCTATAAAATAAGCTCTTTACTCATTCAACAGCAATGGGCATGCCCATGTGGTCTCGACTGAGGGAAGATAATGGCTTGGTGCAGTGACTTGAGTTGGTCAGGATGGCTTGTTAATCGTTTATCATTGCACATCTATAATGGATTCCTTGATCGTTCTTTCACGCTTGATACATGCTTATCTTTTTTTCCAAATATGCTCATCAATCAACTTCGCTTGGCATTTTTGCACCGACAATCCAGATAGATAGATAGATAGATGGACAGACAGACAGTTAGATGTAATTTTGGCTGTTCTCTGGTTGGAAATATATTCTTACCCCATTGGCTTTGCCGGTGGCATCTTGGACTCTGCAGGTAGTGCTACATTTCACTCTCTTATCATCTCATCAAAGCAGAAACTCAATAAGTTTCCTCTACACACCACTCTGTGAGAACAAGTTTCTTTTTTTAAGGCCCTGCAACCGAATCCAGCCATGGGAAAGGATGGCATGCAGAACTGGGTCACATTCAAACAACAGGGAGCTGAAGCAATCACAAAAATGTTATTAGAGGGCCCACAATGAGACTGATTTGATCATTTAACAGCCAATGAACGTGCAGCATGTATCCAAAAACAGACAAGCCAATTACAAACACTTGAGGGAAATTTGACAAATGTGTCATGTTTAGGAACTTGCCATGTTTAGGAATGATTGTGTAGCCTCAGTGATCGAATAAACACATCCAGACTCACTACATTGGTGTTGTTTATTTCGGTCATTTCTTTGAGAAGCATTTTCTGTGATCTGAATGCAGTATGGAGCGCAGAGCCTGGAGGAATCACAGCATGTAATCTACAA
The DNA here is from genome assembly GCF_963993115.1 of Abramis brama. Taxonomy (NCBI): domain Eukaryota; kingdom Metazoa; phylum Chordata; class Actinopteri; order Cypriniformes; family Leuciscidae; genus Abramis; species Abramis brama. The sequence goes on along the minus strand of NC_139986.1, from coordinate 21,565,141 downwards.
CAGCAGATGAAGTGTAAAATGAGGTGATAAAACTCTGCTCTCCACGCTGCCTGCGGTCTTAGCCCCTTCTATTCCGCAGGCACGGGATCAGAATTTATGACAGGTACAGCCTAACCTTTAAGTGACCGGTGGATCTAAATCATCCTACGAAGTAGGCAGGGAATGGGATACAGTGAAACACTGTAGCAGAGTACACAGTATCAGCCTTAATAGCTTAAAGGTGCAGTGTGTAATTTCTTTGATATTATAGCAACATCAAATTGAATTCCAACATTGATAGATAGATAGATAGATAGATAGATAGATAGATAGATACACTCAAAAAAATGATTCAAGGCCTTCTTAGGTATGACACATTTAAATTGTGTTCACTTTATTTAAATATATCTAATTAGGAATAAAACGTATATATATTTAATAAGTCTAACGTAAAATGTATAAATAGTGTCATCTATGAGATTTAATTTAATTTGGTTAACTCAAATTTATTTGGCTTCGGAGAGCGCCATTTGCGCATGTGCAAGACAAGCTCAGAGAAGAACATGCTCAGAGGATGTGGCCGCCATTTTATCGTCTGCCGCCGCAAGGACTGCAACGTCGTATTCGTTATTGGTAAGTAAGTATTATCTTGCTTGAGTATTTGTAATAAAGAATTTACCTCACTGTAAGAGGATGTGTAACTTATATCATAATTTTGAGTGAAATATGCAACAGTAGTGAAAGTTATGCGAGGTGAATTGTTTTAAGTGTCCCTTCGCTTAACTTACTCACGCAACGTGCAAATTCTGTGTTAGACCAGTCTAACGATCCCGAATTTGACTGTAACTGTGCAAAATTGTTTCTTAACTTATTGGCTTGCTAGCTGGATTGATATATCCGTCATAAAATGAATTGGAGGCTTGCTATCGCCGCGATTGTTTCGGCGCCGAGTCTATTTTTAGCTGCGTCACTCACTCACGCTGAATTGGCCACAGTGCGTTTTTCTTGATCAAATTTGACCTGTCTAACATGAAAAATAAGACATTTCACCATACAATCATGAAAGTGAGGTGTTCCGTGTTTCACAATCGCCATATGACATTAAGCGCTGTGGGGGAAAAATACACGACAGGCCTTTTTTGTTCAAAGGCCTGTTTAAATAATTAAAACTAGAAGTACATAAGGTAGAACGTATATCTCAATATTAGATTACTTTTATCATGTAAACTACCTATTTACAACATCGTAGCTGAGCTGTCCATGGTAAATCAGAGCAAGTGACAGACGGGTATCAGTCAGAACACCTGAAAAATGTGACAGAATGGACGATGGTCGTCTGTTTTTGCAGTAAACACGCTATTTGATTAACGCTATAAAACGCATATTTGTTGAAATTATCGATCTATGTATTCTGTAAACTCCCATTCGTTTCTCAAAAAAATAGGCATCTATCTATCTATCCATCTATCTATATATATATATATATATATATATATATTACATACGCACTTTGATGGCGTATAATATGATATAAAAAGTCATTTTTGCGTATCAGTTGCACGATGAAACACAATGCATGCTATAGATAGATATAGACAATTGTACCAAGTAAACATTTAAAATTATTTTAAAATCAATTTAATTACTTGAGAGAATTGTAAAGTGTCATATTAAGGGATTAGTTCACCTCAAAATGAAAATGTCCTGATAATTTACTCACCCTAATGTCATCCAAGATGTTCATGTTTTTCTTTTTTCAGTGGAAAAGAAATTAAGTTTTTTGAGGAAAACATTTCAGGATTTTTTTTTTTAGAAAACGAACGACCGATCGTTTCGCTAGATAAGACCCTATTCCTCAGCTGGGATCATGCAGAGCCCTTTGAAACACTTCAGAGCCCTTAGAAACTGCATTGATTTGGACTTCAACTATTTGGTTACCGTTGAAGTCCATTGTGTGGAGAAAAATCCTGAGTTTTCCTCAAAAAACTTAATTTCTTTTCCACTGAAGAAAGAAAGACATGAACATCTTGGATGGCATTGGGGTGAGTAAATTATCAGGAAATTTTCATTTTGAGGTGAACTAATCCCTTAAGTGAACGAGTTGGGTAAAACAGAACCATGCAAACAAAAAGCATATTTTCATGTGAGTACTGGTTCCCACTCCTAATCAACATCTTCTCTTTCACAGTTTTATGAACATGACCAGGTGAACAGCAACCTCCTATTTATATTAAGTCATATTCAAATATTCTGATTTAGGCTCCTTGTGTCATTTTTTAAATATGGTATCTTATAATACTTTTTTATTCTTCTTTTTAGGATTGTGAATGTGGCAGTGCAAAGAATGTGTCCATCGAAACTAGCTAGCAGGTATTTGTTGCTGCAGCATTTTAGGCAGACTCATCTGTGCTTTAGTGGCAGTTTTCGCTATCCATGTCCATACACAGATTGCCCATGCACGTTTAGTATATGTAGTAAGCTTCTTAATCACATGTACAAAATACATGCTAAACAGGAAACTCCAAAGCCAGAAGAATTAACAACATTCCAGTATCATGTGTGTTCATGCATGGAGCTAGCAACAGAAAGATTATTTTCAACACATAAATGGACATGTCAGGCATAATGAAACAGTTCAGTGTATGTTTGTAGGATGTGCATTTGAAAGTAATATTTACAGGACATTTAACACCCACAGATACCGGAAACACAATCTACATTCCACATTCATTAATAGACGTCAAACCCATTGTCGTCAGCCAATGCCCATGATAGAGGTGTTCAAGAATCAATGGCCAGCTCTTTTTCAGCAGAGTGAAGTAAGTAAACATGTTATGTAGTGTTTTATTTTAGTCGTTATTAGGTTCTTTTCGTAGTAAGAAATTGTTTTTTGTTGTTGTTTTTTTTCTATTTTGAAGGTGAACGCAGTTCATGCAGATCACTACGAAGCCACTGCAATCAATGTTCCTACAGCTGGACCACTTTTCAGATAAACTGATGCAGATCTTCAAGAGCAAAGGAGGAGTGAAGGGGCAAAAGATCAAAAATGCCCTGGCGATCACAGACTCTGTTAGTATAAATGCATGCAATGTCTTTTGTTTTGTCTAGTTATTCTACAGCTTTCTGCATTTGGCTAATTTCAGTCTTGATTTCCCCCTGCTGTAGTGTGACACATAAACATCAGGAGAGAGTGCACCCTGAAAGGCCTGATGATCTACCCGACTGAAGATCCAGACTCTTTCTTCAAGGAGTATGTGGTAAGTGATTATTATGAATATAACAACAATTCTGTTAATACTTTTATATTTTAAAAGAATATATGATTGATTATTATTAAATGCTCAATTTTCATTTTCATTTCACAATAAAATATGTATTAGTGGAATAATAATATTTTGTTTTATTCATTTTAATAAAATAATATTTTTAATAGTAATAATTTTGCAGGGGTAATAACTTTGTGTATGCCTTTCATTGTTCATCTGAACACAATAGAATTTGTAGAAGTTTTCAGATGTGTATGTCTATGTCCATAAAATGGAAATAAATGGCAGCCAACAATGTAATAGTAAAATTGAAAAGTAGCAATGCAATTTGCTGATTACTTTTAAAATATAAAGGGTCAAATTCACCTGGGCTTAACCAAAGTGTTTTGTGTTTTGTCCAGGCCACTGAGGATGCAGAAAATGAAATCCCAAACACAGTCATGGGGATTTACAAAATCCAAAGAGGAGATTGTACAGAAGACATAGGAGTTGTGATCGAGGGCATTAAGGTTTTGAGGGACCTAGACTGCGTGATCCTGGCATTCATCATGCTGTTTGGTCTCATTTATGCTCTTGATCTTAATTTTCCTGACAACTTCAAGTACACCTTCAAGTTTATCCAGAAAATCCTAATGAACATTTTTTTTTTTAACACACAATTTCTTTTTTCTTTTTTTACACACTTTTTTTTTTTAACACTCTTTCATGCTTTTTCTTACACACTTTTTGTGTGTATTTCTACTTAGTCGTTCTTGTCTTTAGGGATAGTTCACCCAAAAATGAAAATTCTGTCATAATTTACTGATCCCGGGGTTGTTCCAAACCTGTATAAATCTATTTGTTCTGTTGAACACAAAGGAAGATGTGTTAAAGAATTTGGGAAACTTAACAGTTCTGGGCCACCATTGACTTTCATAGTTGTTGTTTTTTCTTCCTACTATGGAAGTCAATGGTGGCCCAGAACTGTTCAGTTTCCCATATTCTTTAACATATCTTCATTTGTGTTCAATAAGAACAAAGACATTTGTACATGTTTGGAAAAAGGCTTTAAAATGTGTACTTGCATTTTTCGAAGTACTTTTCACATTAAATAACTATTGCACTATTGAGTTTTAAATAAAAACATCTCGATCAAGATTTGTCTCTTGTCTCTATGGGGTACAAAATAAGGATTTCCTAATTGATTTTTCAATGAAATGTTCTAATTTAAGTTTAAGAAGCTTAAAACTTATTTTTAAATGTATCCATTTCATTTAAACTATTTGATCAAAATTGAGTTGGACCAACTCATTTAAGTTGCTCATAATTGAGTTGGACCAACTCATTTAAGTTGCTCATAATTGAGTTGGACCAACTCATTTAAGTTGGTCAAAATTGAGTTGGACCAACTTAATTACATTTCATTGCATGAATTAGTTTTTTGTAAGTTGGGGCTACACATATTTATTGGATGGAAATCCTGCCATCAATTAAATTGAGTTTGTCCAATGAGTCATTTTTTTGAGTGTAGATAGACGAATGGATAGATATCTGATGTGACTTATCTTCTCTCTGTTTGTACAGCTTCTGGGATCTCCTCATCACCCACCACTCCAACACAATTGACCAAGCAGAGCTCTGCGTTTCTTCTGGAAGTCAGTCGGAATGACACCGTGCAGCGTTCCTCGTCCTCCCCCCTCGACACTGGACAGCACCACAGCCCGCCTACTGCAAAACCACCGCACAGTCCGTGCTCAGCACATTTATCTACCTCACGTGCGGTGAGTGATCTGACATGGATGCTGAGCAATTTTCAGCATCATTCATTTTATGAATGTGGAGTGATTTATGTTAAGTGATCATGGATCTAGATGTTTTAATTACCAAATACAAGCACAAATCACATTGAAGACAAAGACTAACACTGACAGCCTGGCAGAAATAATTAATATGCTTTCAGACAAACCGTGTGCAAATTCATAAGTCAACACCATTGCTGAGTATTTTCTCTGAAAAACTGCAGTGAAGCAAAGACAGTCTCAAAAGGGTGGTTTGAAATCGCTGGTGTTTCTGACGCCACAAACTACCTTGTAACCAATCATGTCAACGTGTGATCATCAACAAGCTGATCACTGAGCTGGTGCGAGTGAGTGGAGGCGGGGCTAATTTGCATATTCATAGAACCGCGTATATTAAATGAGGCAAGAGTTATTTTAGCTATTTTAAGGCATGAAGAATTTTTTGTCAAGGAAAAAACGTTTAAATATGTAATTTTGGGGATCAAAGATGAGTTTTAAGGGATACAATTATTGACTACAGGGGGACTTGTATTTGTTTTTGTACAAGAAAAGGATCAGCTCTTGCTCTTTGAGAGTGTTTTTTTTTTTAAGCAAGATTTTTGCCATTTAAAAGAATGCATGCAGATTATGCAAATTAATAAACTATAAAACCTGAAGAATCTTTAATGTCATTAGACATTACATTTATTATTTAAAAAATGGTCAAATACCTTGACTAAAAATGATAATTATATTATTATAATATATACTGTATCTATCTATCTATCTATCTATCTATCTATCTATATATATATATATATATATATATATATATATATATATATATATATATCAACAATTGTAAATCTGCAAGATTCCTTACAGCAGCTTTCACAACTCGCCAGTTCCTGTCGATGGATCTAATCTGATTTTTACGACTCAACCCACTGACTGTTTATCAGGTTCACAAGCCAAAATCAATACAGCAGTCACCATCTGCAGTGCTGTTGTCCTTGCCTCCTGCCCGCTAATCTAAGCAGAGGTCCAAGCGTGCACTCCACAGATGTTTAATCAACTGTATCTTTACTCTTTCTCTTACACTTTGGGCCTCATTCGCTTACCGTACATACATGTGTATTAGTGTGTAAAACCTTCCCATTATTTTGAATTCCCCAGATTTGTGAACTAACATTTTTTCTCACGGCTGTTATGTGTTTGTTTACTTTTGTTGTAGGCCTATATTCATGGGGAGATTGTTTTTCTCACAAGGGCTCAAGTTTTATTCAGACTTGACACACCCACTGATTCATCAGGGAAGAATGTGGGCACAGTTCATTTTAATTACCTTCCATGCCAGATGTTTCTCTGGGAAAGGCCAAATCCAGTTGTGTGAAATATCTAGTAGCCTAATGGAGTTGGACCCCTTCTATAGGTTTATAGCGTGTATGTTAAATTGGTTCCATTCTAGATCTAAGAGGGCCGTTAAGGGGACAGAGAGATGGAAAAAGACACAAGCGGTCAAGAAAGAGTGTCACGGCCAGATGTGGCACAAGTTGTGCTGCACTAAAGACATTATTTGCATGGACAATCGTTCTGTGCATTGCAGATAGTGCTTATTAGTGGCATGCTTTCTAATGCCACTAATAAGATAGCATTTTTATTCTGTAAGATAATAACATTTTCATTCCATAAGATAATTACATTTTCATTTCATGTACAAACACATCACACTTTTATAATAAGTAAATGAGTCATCTTAAATAAGACTGAAGGTTCCTTTTCATGCCCATTAGAAGGGGAATTCCCAAATATGATTACTTCCAAGAGGAAAACTTAGCAGTTTTTAAATATATATTTTTTAAATGTTTCTTTAATACAAATGATAATTTACTTCCCTTCCTAATACTGTGTCGGGCCATTGATACCTTTGTTGTATATTATGTGTATACTTACAGATTTCCTGCAGGTTTAAACAAGGTTTCGTTTATGGACAAATCAATGTTATTGAACAAATCTTATTTTAGGGAATCCTTCTATGCACTGATTCATATCACCAACAAATAGCTTTTTAAATCGGGCTGTAGCGGAGAATTTCATTGGTTGAACATAGGCTACTTAAAGGCACAATATGTAACTTTTTTGCTTTAAAATTAGCAAAAATCACTATATCTATGTTATATATTTTTTTTAGTTGTGTACTTACATTATCCCGACTATTTCCAACAACTTTCAAACCAGGAGAAATTTTAATTTAATTTTTAGACACGGCACATTTCTTTATTTCCGGTTTGTCGCAGTCAATGGCGTCATATCCGCGTTGTCCCTGGTTTCCGCCTATGATTTCCGCTCGTACTGCCATGGTAACCAGAGCTATGAGCAGAGCCCTCTGATTAACCAAAGCGACAGACGCAGACAACTGTGGAGTTCGCAATGTCTATTTGCACGCTGTTGTTGTTTCGTTCAAACATTACAGACCATGGCAAGCAGACTTTGGATAAAAAAGGAGAACTAAAACGAGAATCAATATCAGCGCGGTGTTTTCGAGATGCCGAGAGCTCCCATAGACAGTATATAAACGAGAGCTCCACGTCCGAGACTTCGACCGCTCCTACACTTTATTAAACAGGTGAGCACATTTACATAAAACTAATCAATGTTATATAGTTCAACAATGATAAAATGTTAGAATATGATCTGTATGTTATTCTAATGTTGATCTAGCTTACTGCTAGTCTCATACAGACAAACTAACACATACATTTCAACACATTCAAATGCAGTTTAGTGTGCTAGTGTAGGCTAATGTTAGACCAATGAAACAGCGCTGCGTTACCTCACAAGTTTAATTTGTCTAATAAACTGACCTGTGAGTTGTAATTCTGCTCTTGCGTGTAGTTCGGTAGAATGAAATGTCCATTCCTTTTATATCCGCGGGAGCTCGCGTCGTGTTTGGAGCTGATAGCTGTCTCTTAGCAATCCCGAACTGCTTCATATCACAGTCATGATAAAAGCATCGATATATTCAGTCATCCATAAACATTATTAGATCGGTCGGCTTGACATTGACGACAACATCCATAATTCTTAGCATGTGTTGCGTCATCAAACTATGCCTTTGTTATTGTAAAGAGGTTAGCGACCCCTAGTGGAGAAAAATTCCATACTGTGGCTTTAACGAATACACCTCCTTTACTAAACAAATCAGTGTTTTGAGACCTTTGGCATAAACTTAAGATTTCACTTTTCTAACGTTAGTGAGTGTGTAATGTTGCTGTTTGAGCATAAACAACATCTGCAAAGTTACAACGCTCAAAGTTCAAAGCAAAGGGAGATATTTTCTTTTAAAGAAATTGCTTTTTAAGGTCTACAACAAACGGCTGGTAGGGACACGACATTTACAAAAATTTACATATTTTTGCTCACCCTGTAAAAATATCTGTGGGGTATTTTGAGCTAAAACTTCACATACACACTCTGGAGATATCAGAGATTTATTTTACATCTTGTGAAAAGGGCATTATATTTTATATAATATAATTTAATTAACCTGCAGAAAGTGTCACTGTATGAATCAGTGAATGAATCTTTTTAGTGAACAGATTCGAAAGATTCAATTCACTGGGATGAATCAAAATCCCCAGCCACCAGCCACTCGCTTTTATCTTCACACATTGTCTACTGCAAATAACACAAGAAATGAGTAAGCGGAATAGTTGATTTACCACACACTCCTTGTCAGACCGTTTGCGGCTCGCGACTGCAGCAAACTGGAACAGTCCATTTGTAAAAAGCCGGAGGGGGAGGGTCTCTCATCACTGACTTCACATTGGATGTACATGTACGGGTACACAACCGGAGCACGCCTGCAAACACGGACTGTCCCTACAAGGACCGATGGACCCGAAAGCATGAGCACTTAGTACAGTTCAGTTTGCGTTGCTTCCTTTTATTGTCTACTGTATCTTTATTAAACTCTGACAGCCAACTTCCGATCTCAGCGGTCTCCTCACCGTCTGCCTGCCGGTGTGTGTGTGTGTGTGTGTGTGTGTGTGTGAGTGAGTGAGAGAGAGTGTGGACGGACGGCGCGACGGGAGGGCAGCCTGAGATCGCCTCGACTGGTCTTGACTCTTGTCACTCTGTCTCCAGGTCCACGGTTTATCTGAAGACATGCTGGAGAAACTCGATCTCGAGGATGAAGGTAAGCCTCTTAAATACATGTCGTGATAGTTGCGACCTTCCTTCGTTTTCTGAACCGGCTGGCTCAGCAGCTTCGATGTCTTGACATTTTTATCATATTCTTTGCTGATTTATTTATTCCTCGCACTTAGAGTGATAGTCTATTTTAATCTCGTTCATAATCTAACCCGTGCGTAATCACGCGATGCTGATTTTCCTCTCGTCACCTGGTCATTTCTGGTCATGATCAGTGGCATGGCCTTTTATACAATGTATCGATTTAAAATCCAGCTCTTTGGTAGGAATCACTGGAGATCCCAGTAATGTATCGGGATCCCCATTCGTCATTTCTAACCTGTTGGGTGTAGATGCGTCAGATGATGCTATTGGCTGGAGACGCCTCACCCACGCCATGGAGTCCCTCAGGGGTGAGGAGGGTAATGTCCAAATATATGTATTCCTTTCTCAGTTACAGATATTGATCACTTAAACAATGAGACTGTTTGTGGGGAAACCCAGTCAGTCTTTAATTATGCACAACCTGTTTTAATACCTATTTTAAAAATGTAATTTATCCCTGTGATGCAAAACTGAATTTTCAGCATCATTACCTGAGACTTAAGTGTCACATGATCCTTCAGAAATCATTCTAATATGCTGATTTGCTGCTCAAGAAACGTTTCTTATGTTAAAAACAGTTGTGCTGCTTGTTATTCTCATGGAAACTGTGATACTTTTTTTTTCAGAATTCTTTGATTAATTGAATTTATCAATTCTTGTTGGTGCTGTTCAGTTATTTAAAGCATTTATGAAGAAAATTTTCATTAATGTGATTTGATTTTTTTTTTTTTTAAGAAGCTTATGGCTGCAGTTTTATTAAGTAATCGGTCCCATAATCATAACTTGACTTAACAAGGAATGCTGTGCGGAGGCTATGAACCAGCCCTGAAGCTGTTTTCAGAGCGGACATTTTCCTGTGAAGTGCTTTTGCCTCCGGCAAGGTTTTCCCAGCAATATGAGGCGAGCATACCACACTGATCTGGCACTGGCAGTGCAAGTCTTCCCATTATTTACAAAGGCTTTTGCTGCTGTTCTGTTCTTTTCGACCCTACCTTTGAGGGGAAACAGAGCGGACACCTTCCAGAAGAGCAGGTCGTGCAGGCTTCAGATCTGCACTATATGCTGAGGGTTTTCCCCAAAGCACCACCGGTGACAGTGAAGTCCTCTAAACCTTCTCGCACAATTCACATCACCTCGCAAAAAGATATCTATCTCTGTACTGTAAAACCCTCGGCCCAGGCTGGTGTTTTTAGATGAGTTTGTGTTGGTGTGCACTATCCTGTACTATGGCACTGACTTTTAAAAAAAGTTAAATTATTCACAAATTGCACTGAAGACTGCATTTTAAGGTATTATTCCCATTCATGAGGAGCAGCAATGTCAGATTTTTGAATGAATCTTTCTTTTGAGTACAATCTTTTCAATTGGTTGTTCTCAACTTCAATTGGTTGTTCCAATTCTCAACTTGTTCATGATTCAGATCGAATCAGTTCTTCAGTTCAACTAACTTACTCAGTAAACTGGTCTCTATTTTTAACAAAAGCCAGTGTTATTTTAGTATTGTTTGTACTATTATAGTATTTATTAATATTTTGAATTAGCTTTTATACTTTCAACTTCATCTTAATTTTAATCTATGTTTTAGTTATTTTTATGTGCTCATGTTATTTTCGTTAGAACTTCATTTGAATATTTCCTTTTAGCTGTAAAAAATGTTTTATTTCAGTTTTATTTTTATTAAGTTTTAGTACTTTAGCTTAAACTTATTTATTTTAGTCAGTTGCCAAAGCAGCATTTCTATTCAGCATTTTTTCATTTAAGTTGTGCGTCTAATATTTATATTTTATTGTATTTTATTTCAGCTTTATTTCAAAAACCGAAAATGATTTTAAACAGTTTTAGTTTCAGTTTCAAAAAAACTATTGAATACTTCTAGTGCACGACTCGTGGGATTGTCATCACTAAAGCAGTTTTCTTGTACCTTGGTATTTTTTCTGATTTTGAAATACTATTTGCTTCAAATCAAAGTTTGTAATGTTATGATTCACCTTGTACCTTGTTGGCTTGGTTCATGGCTTATAACGTTTTAACAAAGAAATGAATGGAAAAAAATACCTCAGGAACCAACGCCGCTGAAAAAGAACACTATTGCACAATAAAAGAGTGATTTTTGAGTGAACCAATCCTTTAAAATCATATTTTAAAACATTTTATTTTATTTTAATATAATAATAACTTAGAATTTGCAGCCTATCTAATGCCTTGTTGAAGACATGCACAGGGCAGTGTGCTTTTTGAAGTATTAATAGCATGTGCTAGTTTTTGAAGCGCCTTCATTAAATGATGTCTTGAAGGCATTGGTTTGGAGTATGCGGTTCTGGAGCGTTCCAGCATGCCCTGGCGTGTTGCTCGAATACCATGTGAAAACTAGAATGTTTTCAACAAACAAAAGATTCATTCTGCAGTAATTCAGTTCTTTGAATAGCCACGGTGGACATCGGCCAAAGCGTCATGCCTCTGGTTGTGTTAGATCCAAACACAGACTTTCTGACTAGCTTTTCTTTTGTTATTTGTTTGGGCTTATTTGTGGATAATACTTTCTTTTTTTTTTTTTTGGTAGCTATGAATGATGATTATCACAAATCCCACACTAAAATGGGTGTATTGTTGTTCTCGTAATGAATTATGAAGAAAAATAATGACTGTTTTCAAAAATGCAACCCCGTTTGCTATTGGTCTGGCAAATAGTGTGTGTGCAACAGTCGGGTCTGATTTATTTCAAAATCCCATTCATTTTGTCCATAGGGGAATTGATTTTTATTGATAACTTAGAAAACTTTAAAAACAGACCTACCGAGTTTGTTAATCGATGGTATGTATTTCTAATGAAGCCGTCAGCTCACATTATTTGAACTTATTTTTTAAATAATCATGTTTAACAGTGGAATTCCTTGCGAAAAACTACATTACCCATGATTCTGCACAAAAAAAAAATCGTTAAATAAATACACCCACCAGTTACCCTGAAGCACTGCTAAACGTAATCAATATATGCACGAATAAATTATCTATATTTAAATAATTAACTTCTTTAAATCAATAGTTTTATATTTATCCATCATTTTTATTTTGATTGCCATTTGCAATGCTTCATGGGATTGTAGTTATTTCCCTCATTAAAGCTGTTAAGTACAAAGTCTTGTACTATTGTCTAAATCTCAAATACTTTTGCTTCACATCAAAGTTTGTAATATTGTAATTCACCTCATAACAGGTTGGTTTGGTTCATGGATTCTAACTCTTTAACAAAGACGTTTTAAAAATACAAAATACTTCCAGAACCAAGGCCGCTGAAAAAGTGGGCGGGCATTAATGGGTTGAGCCAATCAGATTGGTCTGGATGCGCAATTTTTTTTTTTAAATGCCACAGTCTGGTTTTTTCACTCTTTGCAGGGTTGTCTTTTTATGTACATTCCATGTTTTCATAGCATGTCAAAATTAGCATATAAGTATCAAAAAGTACACATTCTCTCAGCTGCAAGCTTTTCTGCTTATATTTTTTAAATCCACTCAGTAAAGAGCAGCAGCAGCTGGACTGTCCTATTTTAAACTGTTTCCATGAGCTAATGCTAGCTTCTTTGACAATAGCCAGTAGTGTTAAACTGCGCTGAGCTGAAGCGATGGTGAGCAATACTTTGAACCTTTTATTAACCTCACCACACTGAGTGTGTCAACACTCATTGCACTGTCTGCTTTTTGTGGCCCAACATGAGAACTGTTAAGGTCGATCACTTACTGAAAACACACCGTAGCTGAGGATCAGATGTTAACTTTCTCAAAGCAGTGGTTAAAAACAGATTCTAGGTGGAAACTGTCAATCAAGTGTTTACGAACACAAAGCTGCAGACGTTAATGTTAATAAGAGCTGCTTTCTCCATAGGCTTTTTGATTTAATGTTTGTTGAAACGTCCTGAGAAATCCTAGACTGCACCTACAGGCTTGACAAAAAAGCTTTCACTTCAGTGTTGTTTTTAGTCTAGACAACTGCTGAAGAATCAGTTCAGTGTCTAAGAATACTACTGTAAGAATTACCATGGCAACTGGAGATATTAGGCTGGATGCTGCTGAAAGGAACAACAAGAGAGAGACATCAGAGTCCACAGTTCAGTGGGTTCATGTCACCCATTTGTGTCATGCCCGCCAGATCTACTCGCCTTTTGTGTGTGTGTGTGTGTGTGTGTGTGTGTCTGTGTGTGTGTGGCGTCCATTGTAATTAGCGCAGTTTTTACTTTCTTTTCGGCATATTCTTTTCCGAGTAACTACATCTAACTTGGGTTGTTTCGCAAAGTGTATAGTGTTAATGCAGTTATTGGATATGGATCACTTTTAAAAGAACGTGACCCTGGATCACAAAAGCGGTCACAAGTCGCACGGGTATATTTGTGGCAATAGCCTACAATACATTGTATGGGTCAAAATTATCGATTTTTCTTTTATGCCAAAAATCAAAAGGATATTAAGTAAAGATCATGTTCCATGAAGATATTTTGTACATTTCCTAGCGAAAATATATAAAACATTTATTTTTGTGAGTGAATGCAGCACAATCGCGAACAGAAATGGACAACTTTAAAGGTGATTTTCTCAATGTTTCGATTTTTTTGCACCCTCAGATTCCAGATTTTCATAGTTGTTTCTCTGCCAAATATTGTCCTATCCTAACAAACCATACGTCAATGGAAAGCTTATTTATTCAGCTTTCAGGTGATGCATACATCTCAATTTAAAAAAAAATGACCCATGTGACTGGTTTTGTGGTCCAGGGTCACATATAGTCAACAAATCAGAATTGGGCATCAAGAACTTGCAGCCAGACGATAAAACTTTGAATATGCGATATGTGTGTAGGAAAATGTTGTTTAATTTTATTCATTTTATCACAACGGCTATTTTCATCCATCTTTTCTCTTTGTACACTAAGGAATATTGATATTTCGAAGCTTGTGCAGCTTAATGTTTATTAATTGATTTAAATAATAAAACACATTTTTATTACGAATGCATCAGTTCTTCAGCCTTTTAGTGCTTAACAACAACTTATTGACATGTACTTACATCTCACTTTGCTCTTTGAGTGACTGTGTTTTCGTTTATTGGTGTCTTTACAGCTGTTGAACAATCCGAGAGCGACATTTACATGCGTTTTATGAAGTTACATAAGTGCTACGACATCGTCCCCACCAGCTCCAAGCTAGTGGTCTTTGACACAACGCTGCAGGTAAGTGCTCTAGAATCTAGATGTTTCTGTTACAGATGAGAAATCTGTCTGACATGTTATCCATGACTTCAAAAAAGTTACAAAATAATCTTCACCATTTTTTCCCCTCATCTCACTATTCTTGTTAAAAACACTTTCTCAATAGAATAACGTCAAATAATTCTTCGGTCATTTGTTTAGATTGAATCAGGGAAATTATTTTGTTTGATTTTTGTCTGCTCAACGATTATTCCTTAATTTGTTTTGTCATAATTAAAGGTGAAGTGCGTCATTTTCAAAAATAATGCCAATATTAGTCCCATAAAAGACTAAAAATGGTCTTTTTTAATTCTACAAGTGATTTTAGGCATCACAATATTATGAAAAGGTATTAATTTTGGGATTTGCTAAATATTATCTTTAACAGTTTTATTACATTTATTAATGTTATTAAAGGGAGGTGACGGCAGGAAGGAAGGAAAAATACATTTAAAAATAGGAAGAATGAGCATGCACAATTCAAATTCTATATCATGATAAATTTAAAAATCTATCGGCAGATAACCGATATCATATCAATATATTCTGAGATATTTAATGATTTTCAATCTGTATTCCATCTCCATTTCATCTGTTAGTGCATGAATGTTTTCAATATTATCCAAACGCTGTTATTATCATTTCAGTCTTTTTGAAGAGCCGATGCTTGTGATCACATGGCTTTCTGAGCCAATCAAAATGCTGCAGCTTTTATAAAGGAGTCAGTTTCATGTCCATAATCCTGCTTCTTTTCACCCTGTTTGACTCTGTCTGTCTTTCTGTCTTGATCGGTCTCGTTTCTTTTCCCAGTGGTTTGTTATACCATATATTGACGTTTTTGTCTGCTGTTCTCCCAGTAGAGTCCACACAGCGCTTTACACATATCACATACTGTGTGATCAGCACATATGTTTCCAGTCCTATCCAGTATTGCACGCGCTGTCATAAACCCCTCCATCAGCATCTGTGCGGTCTGCTTGTAAAGTTCAATAGTGGTGCAGAGACCCACGGGGTCAATACGTCGATATGTGTAAATATTTGATGATAAATTCTAGATGAATGGCCTTAGCATTGCCGGCTGCAGTGAGATTGTTTTGGACAGAAGGTCCAAGTCTATGTTCTTGATCACTGACTCATAGCATTGATATACTAGCTGTCGAACCCTGCCACCCAGTTCAGAACAGTTTCCAGCCTTGGGGAACGTCTCATTATGTTCCATGCCATGACTCGATTAATGTTTAATAATCTCCGATTGGGCTGGAACATCACCCAAGGAGGGAGAAAAGAGGCTCACATGATTTATTTAAGAATGCCTGTGAGACGCCATGATTAATGCTTTGTTTAGCTCCATGGCAGTATCGACAGAGTTTGAAAGGATCGGCCCGCCCAAATCCTCCTTGGCGGAATTTATTCCTAGACGAGAAAGGCTTTGCTGACGCCTTTAGCTAGTACTAATGATTACAACATTTTTGATTGAAGAATGCCACAGGATTACATATGGTTTCCGGTCATTTAGGATTTGGATATATGCCTGTTGTAATCAGTGCCAGCCAAAGTGTGGAAAAGAGTTTTGTTAAGGGCTTGGAAAGAAATATTCACGGACTCTACAGGTTCATACAGGCCTGGTCGCTCACCTCGGGTTATGTGCTTGAGTTGAGAAGTTATCATACCATGCAATGGAGAGTCTATGGCGTGGAGAGCTTTGCATGTCAAGACTTGCGTGTGTGTACTTATCATTCAAAATAGCTTCAGAATTTATTTGCTTTCCATAGAGGTAATTGGTTTGCAATATGTTTTTACAGATATTCCTATTTTTAAAGCAAATTATTTAACTCATTTTTTATATAATTACATTTTAAATAATACCCATTCATTAAATGCAAAGCTTTACAATTAATATTAACCCAAAATTAAAATGAAAATAAATAAATTTGTGGTGATACTTTATTATTATTATGATTATTATTATTATTATTATTATTATTATGGTAGTAATATTGTTAAATGCACTGTGGATATTTAAATTCTTCTTCTTTTTCTTTTTCTTTTTCTTCTTCTTCATCTAATCATCATCATATGCATTGAGCATTTTATTAATAATAATTGTAGTAGTATTAATTAATAGTATTATTACTATTGCAATTGTATATCATTATTTGTAGCATTTTTAAATCTATTGTGGATATTTTACACAATATATTTTAAACAAAAGTAATAATTTGATCGGATTTAACACTATTGTTAAACTATCCACAATGCATATTGTTATCGTGTCTAAAAGTAGAATTGTTTATTGGACACTTGTCTTGAAAATTTGAAATAATCTGTATTGCTGGATAAAAAAAGCAATACCTGATGATTTTCCATATGGAATTTCTCATGAATTCTACCGTAAATGTATTATGTCTGTGGCTGAATGCTTAGATGGGAATGAACATGGTTTGGTTGAAATCCAGTGTATATCTGAGGAAGGTCTTCAAAGGTGTAATTAGACTCCATACTTGTGTGCATACTGCGTACTTGGACACACCTTTGGAGGCAAAGATTTTTTTTTTCCATTTAATCTGAGATGCTTGGAGTAAACAGCGCCCTCTGCTTGTCACTGCTTATTGGTGTAAAAAAAAAAAAAAAAAAAGATTTTAGATGTAACATAAAATATGTTTTTGTCCTTTTCTGTTTAGGTTAAAAAGGCCTTTTTTGCCTTGGTGGCCAATGGGGTCCGAGCAGCCCCTCTGTGGGAGACCAAGAAACAAAGTTTTGTGGGTAAGTAGCAAGTATGGAATGATAAAGAGTACAAAAACTGCCACATTTTGATACGAGTGACAGGAATCCATTTTGTGCGAACAACAGCCTGATCTTTGATGGTAAAAGCTCTTAAAGGTATTAAAATTCTTAGTACCCTTTGGTTACTGTCGTGTTATCAGTTTCCAAGAGCGTTTTCCTTATCTACGGCTTTTTAAACCGAGGGTTGTAAGTGGAGCTGCTCTTTGGCAGACTCTCTAAGGGAGTGTAACGTATACATCCAGATCTCTGTGGCCCTAGAAGAGATTCAGACTGGAGATGATCCTTCCTGTCACCCTCCACAGCACTCAGCGGTCCTCTGATTTAGAGTCTTATCTGTTACCATGACAAAACCTGCTCAAAATAGAAGCGTGTGCTGACCAGAGTCTCAGCATTTGCCTCTGGCTCCAAGTGAAATAATGGTTTCTATGAGTTAAGCAGAATTAGCAGTCAGGAGGAAACATTTCCTTTCAAAGAAATAATGTGGTGGAAATGACACTCTCGCTATTTATTTATATTTAAAATACCGTTCGGCAAATGTCGGGGTTGGTAGTTTTTTTTTTTTTAATCTTTTTGAAAGATGTCTCTTTTGCAGCTCACCGAGGCTGCATTTATTTGATCAAAATACAGTAAAAACAGTGATATTATGAAGTATTATTACAAATTGAAATAGCTATTTCTATTTTATTGTATTTTAAAATGTAATTTATTCCTGTGATGCAAAGCTGAATTTTCATCATTACTCCAGTTTTCAGTGTCACATGATCCTTCAGAAATCATTCTAATATGCTGATTTGCTGCTCAAGAAAAAAAAAAGAAATCTTATTTTCAATGCTGAAAACAGTTGTGCTGCTTTATAATTTCTTGTTTTTCAGATTCTTTAATGAATAGAAAGTTGAAAACAACAGCATTTATTGAAATATTCATTTTTTGCAACAATGTAAAAGTCTTGACTTCACTTTTGATCGGTTCAATGCATCCTTGCTGAATAAAATAGTTAATGTCTTTCCAGAATAGTTTACACTGACCGACCCAAAACTTTTAATATCCTGTTGTTTTTAAAGGTATTATTCACCCAGAAATTAAAATTCTGCCATTTACACAGCCTTATGTAATTTCAAACCTGTATTACTTACTTTCTTTTGTGAAACATAAAGAAGATATTTTGAAAGAAATAATTTAATTTAATGCCGTTAGTCTCAATTTTTTTTTGAAATAAAGGTGAGGAAATGATCAAAGAAATTCTATTTTTGTGTGAACTGTTCCTTTAAGAGACTGAAAAAATAAATAAAAAAGAGAGACGAGTCCTAAATTACATCAGCATGGGTGGTAAAATAATTTAGTCCTGGATCTAAAAAAATCTCTATAACCCAGTTCAAGTGCCTTCATCTTATAAAGCTTGTCTTTTCATTATGAAGGAGTCATGCTGGGATAACCTCTCAGCACCAACCCCAGAGAATGAATGAGTCACAGGGAGAGGAAACTCATGAGTGACTCAGACTGATCCGCAACACGCCATGCAATGTGACTCCACTAAATATCGAATATCCAACTGTAAATGGTCGTCCTCTGAGGTATCCAGGGACAGTATCTGTCCTCTCTAGAGAGATAACACAATCATAACAGACAGCCTGCAGGATACAGCTCACCAAAACACCATACCGCAGTCTTTATCAAGCCTCTGTAAAGACTGTGTCAGATATCTGATAAATATGATGCATTTATAAATTTAATCTCAACCTCATAAAGCCTCATATTTCCTGCTTTATGTGGCCAGCTGTTGATGTTTCGGTAGATTTGCTTGTTCTCCCCAGGCGGCTGATCTGTGCTGGTCTACCATAAGCCTCTCAGTGTTGATAAAGGGCCGTTTGAGTGTGTCTGAAGTGCTGAGTCACTTACCTTCCTGTAGGCTCAGGCACAAATACAGTTATTAGTTCACATAAAAATGACATTCTGTCATCGTCTACTCACCCTGATATTAATTAGCAGGGTTTTGAAACCTCTCACCTCTGAGAGCTCTTTTAGGAGTCAGCTTAATTCAATCACCACAACGGCTCCAGCACTTGCTTATAGAAACCTCTTCAGCTGAAAAATTAATAATTTGCATGGTGATCAGGAGAATATGATGCTGTTCTGTAAATCCACACTGTCAGTTGAGGACAGCGCACTTCCTTTATGAAGCTTCATGAACTAGTGATGTCAGATTTGTGTGTCAGAACTGGGTTTGAACCAGTCAAAATGATTCATTACACATTTGCGAATCACTTGGTTTAAACACACCAGTGTACAAATATGAAATCAGACCTACCAACTTTACCTACCAACGTTGGTCTAGGGTTTTTTAGACCAACACCATCCAGACCAGGGCTGCGTCCAAAATTGAATACTTCCCTGCTATATAGTTTGCAAAAAACAGTCGAATACATAGTATTTGAAAATCAGTAAGCGAAACGTCCCCGAATTACCTGCTACTTTTGCCGAGATTCTGAAGTGCGCATTCGATGGACACTTTACCATCCCTCAAGTCCTGAAGCCCCACAATCCCTCATTTATTCTCTTGCTGATTAAGACTGAGGCCACAATGTGGGCCGGCTTGACAGGAGCAGATAAAAATACGCCTGAACTCTTCATCGCCTTTTAATCAAGAGAGTGATTACACTGTGGTGGTGTGAGCGTCTCAGAAACTCTCTTTCTTCCGGCACTGATTTAGCCGCAGTGTCCAGAAGTCGGCTGCCAGGGTTTATGTAATGTTGTAAATACTCATGTGACTCTTCTCTAGGACACAGAGAGCATTGATGTTGACCTACTGTCTCCTCCGGTATCATGTTTATGTGGATGAATTGTGTTAAGGTGCTATATGAGATCTGTTTTAGCTCATGGCTGGCATAACGCCACACCTCATGGAGAACCTCCCTTCTGAATGAGCTCCACTGTACTTTGTGAAGGGAAACCCATGCCATCTGTTTTTACTGTTTATTACTGGTTCAAATGAAGACTAGAGATACTTCCCTTTCATACTTGAGTCTTAATATGTCTTTCTTGTTTCTCTGCAGGCATGCTAACCATCACAGACTTCATCAACATACTTCACAGATACTACAAATCACCCATGGTACGTAATTCTTGTGTTATTTTTTTCTAGTTTTCAGCAGAAAAATTGAACTCTTAGGCCCTAAACACACTGACAATTTCATATTCCATTGTGTTAAGAAATCTAATTTTATTCATACTATATACACTCACCTAAAGGATTATTAGGAACACCTGTTCAATTTCTCATTAATGCAATTATCTAATCAACCAATCACATGGCAGTTGCTTCAATGCATTTAGGGGTGTGGTCCTAGTCAAGACAGTCTCCTGAACTCCAAACTGAATGTCAGAATGGGAAAGAAAGGTGATTTAAGCAATTTTGAGCGTGGCATGGTTGTTGGTGCCAGACGGGCCGGTCTGAGTATTTCACAATCTGCTCAGTTACTGGGATTTTCACGCACAACCATTTCTAGGGTTTACAAAGAATGGTGTGAAAAGGGAAAAACATCCAGTATGCGGCAGTCCTGTGGGCGAAAATGCCTTGTTGATGCTAGAGGTCAGAGGAGAATGGGCCGACTGATTCAAGCTGATAGAAGAGCAACTTTGACTGAAATAACCACTCGTTACAACCGAGGTATGCAGCAAAGCATTTGTGACGCCACAACACGCACAACCTTGAGGCGGATGGGCTACAACAGCAGAAGACCCCACCGGGTACCACTCATCTCCACTACAAATAGGAAAAAGAGGCTACAATTTGCACGAGCTCACCAAAATTGGACAGTTGAAGAGACAGTTGGTCTGATGAGTCTCGATTTCTGTTGAGACATTCAGATGGTAGAGTCAGAATTTGGTGTAAACAGAATGAGAACATGGATCCATCATGCCTTGTTACCACTGTGCAGGCTGGTGGTGGTGGTGTAATGATGTGGGGGATGTTTTCTTGGCACACTTTAGGCCCCTTAGTGCCAATTGGGCATCGTTTAAATGCCACGGCCTACCTGAGCATTGTTTCTGACCATGTCCATCCCTTTATGACCACCATGTACCCATCCTCTGATGGCTACTTCCAGCAGGATAATGCACCATGTCACAAAGCTCGAATCATTTCAAATTGGTTTCTTGAACATGACAATGAGTTCACTGTACTAAAATGGCCCCCACAGTCACCAGATCTCAACCCAATAGAACATCTTTGGGATGTGGTGGAACGGGAGCTTCGTGCCCTGGATGTGCATCCCACAAATCTCCATCAACTGCAAGATGCTATCCTATCAATATGGGCCAACATTTCTAAAGAATGCTTTCAGCACCTTGTTGAATCAATGCCACGTAGAATTAAGGCAGTTCTGAAGGCGAAAGGGGATCAAACACAGTATTAGTATGGTGTTCCTAATAATCCTTTAGGTGTGTGTGTATATATATATTTCATATTTTGGGCCTTTGAAAGCCATGAGCATTTTGTGAACCTCACGCCATTTAAAATAACTTACACTGCTCTGACTCCTGTTCTCAGTGTGATCCTGAACACAGACGTGGCAGAGTCGAACATTCCAGAAACACTTCATTGTTTGCAAAACGTGGCTTACTATATAATTCACAGCCTCAAATCTGCCGTACAACTTCTCTTCCTGCTCATCAGTATTCATAGAGTCTTGTGAATTTATTCAAGAACAAAGAAACCACTAATCACTTTGAATAAAAGCAACATCCTCTCTCATTTATTTGGGAACGAAACGCCCCATCAGTTCTATTCTGCAGAGACAGGAAGTAGTTAAGAATGATGTAAAGCTTCTTCCTCCGCTTACAGGGAAAGCACAGCTGTGGCTTAATTTATCTTTGTGTGCGTATGTTACATACTGACGATGATCTCAAATAGACTCTAACAATTCCGCACATGTCCATGTGTTTCTCAATTGGCAGGATGTGTTTTGAAGAGTGTGCTGTTTGTAGGGACACACCATAATTTTTACCATTTACTCTATATACATTTATACTTTCCCGTTCAAAAGTTTGGGGTCAGTAAGATTTTTTTTTAAGTTTTCCAAAAAGGCTGCCTTTATTTGATCAAAAACGTAATATTGTGCAATTAACACAATTTAAAATACGTGTTTTCTATTTTAATATATTTAAAAATGTAATTTATTTCTGTGATGCAAAGCTGAATTTTCGGCATTATTACTCCAGTCTTCAGTGTCACATGATCCTTCAGAAATCATTCTGACATGCTGATTTGCTGCTCAAGAAACATTTCTTATTAATATCAATGTAATTATTATTGTTATATTATTATCAATGTTGACAACAGAACAGCATTTTATTTGAAATAGAAAACTTTTGTAACATTAATATAAATGTCTTTACTTTTGATATAATGCACCATTGCTGAATAAAATTACTGACCCCAAACATTTGAATGGTAGTGTATATTATTAATGAATGCAACATTTCATTTCAAATTTTACATTACCTATTTTACTTGAAGTGAACTGGAAGAACAGGTCATTCAAAACACACCAATATTTATATAAACATCCATTCAGTATTAAGCAATTTAGCCTGACCTAATACACAATGCATAGAACTGTGAAACTATCCAAAGAGTTAGCCAATCATGACAGAGATAATTTATGCACAGAAGTCTTAAAGGTAAAACGTCTTTATAAGTGGACTTTATATCTAATGGTAGAATATGTCCCCTTTAAGGACTGGCACACACTCGCTAACACTCTCTTCCCAGTTCTCCCCACAAGAAATCGTGAGCTTCAGCATTAACCCATTTTCATGTCCCATCGGTCATTATCACGCACTGAAAGGTGCACACACACATGCACACGGTAATCATTAGCTAACATATGGGACAGGAGCCTGTGCATCCTCTGATGAGCCATGCTTTTGTGATTAGTCATGCGGGTTTAGACGTTACCCTACATCAGCAGTGTGGTGCGGATCTTTAATTGGTGCTCCTGTGGGAAGCTTGCTGTTTTTGTGTTTCACTTTCACTCAGTCAGTGTTTTTGCTCTTCTCACTGCACTCTTATATCTCCTTTTCCCAGTTTCAGGAATCAGGCTTTTTGGACCTCGTCTGTGTTTCTCATTGGTCTTGTTGGTCAACAGATGCTTATGTCAGATTGTGTTGCAGGAAAAGTTAACATTTTCTCAGGATGTTAAAGGGATACTCCACTTTAAAATGAAAATTCTGTCATCAGATACTCACCCTCATGTTGTCTCAAACCTGTATGAATTTCTTTGTTCTGCTGAACAGAAAGGAAGATATTTAGAAGAATGTCAGTAACCAGACAGTTTTTGGTACCATTGACTTCCATAGTATATTTTTTTCCTACTATGGAAGTCAATGGTACCAAAAACTGTCTGGAGTATCCCTTTAATGTAACAATGGCTCAAGAGTTTTAGGTAACACTTTACAATAAGGTTTATAAGTTAATGCACTGTGAACTAACATGAACAAACAATGAACAACTGTATTTTTTTATTAACTAACATTGACAAAGATGAATAAATACTGTAATAAAAGTAGCTCATGTTAGTTAATACATTAACTAATGTTAACAAATGAGACCTTATTGTAAAGTGTTACCATTATTTATTATAAAATATGCTCATCTGCAACCTACAGTTACATATTGCTATTATATGTAACCTATAATTTAGATATTTAAATGCACTTTAATAATTGTATACTAATTATTTATAATCATTTTATGTAATACAATTTAAATATTATAATAATAATAATTGATTCAGTTATTATTACTATTATAATACAATGAGAATATCAGTATAATGTGAATGTTTGTAATTTGAGTAATAGTCTCTTGTTTTTGTTCAGGTACAAATCTATGAGCTTGAGGAGCATAAAATTGAGACGTGGAGAGGTAAGACATTTTCACAGGTGTTTTTCCCCAGTGTTTACTGGTTTGTTTTCCAGATGTTTTATTTATTCATTTATTTTTTATAACAGAGCTCTATCTACAAGAGACATTTAAGCCTTTAGTGAACATATCTCCAGATGCAAGGTAAGAGTTCATTTCTGTGTTAACATACATTTTATTCTTTGCCTTGCAATGGAAAGTCTGTTAGGTAATCTTATATATTGAAGAGGACTTTCCCCTGCAGCTTTTGACAGTACATTAGTGTAGTGAACCGCTACAGTAGTTCCTTTAGTAAACCACAACCCTTTTTTCTCTCATATATTGCCCTTTCCTATAAGTATTGTGCTGTATTAAATTATTCAGTGCACTTCGTCTTGGAAGAGCAAAACTCTGAATTTTGTCAGGGTCCTCTGAAGTTGCCCTTGTGTTCCTCAGGTCACTGCAGTGAAATTGACTTTCTCTGCCTCTATATCATGTGTGTTTCAGCATATTTGATGCTGTGTATTCACTGATCAAAAACAAGATCCACCGGTTGCCCGTCATCGACCCTGTCAGTGGAAATGCACTTTACATTTTGACGCACAAAAGGATCCTGAAATTCCTTCAGCTGTTTGTAAGTTCATCAATATATTTATTCTGTGTATAAATTTTGGACATTTAGCAAGATTTCTGTTGGCTGTTTTTTTTTTTTGCGGGGTTTGGAGTTTAACCGATGCTGTAATAAAGTGCACAGTCATTTCCTCTAGAATGAATGAGGAAGGAAAAGAATGAATAGGATGAAAAAGTGCAGAGGAAGGGAGGGGTAGAACGGATGAAGAGGCTGAGAAAAGATTTTTGCAATCTATCTGATCACAATTCCATGGCCTTATATATGCTTCAACAGTGTAAACTGCTTCCATCTCTCAGGAAAATGTCAATGTCATATAAAGACTTTGAAAGAGAGATGTTGATGTCTGAGCAATACAGCTTTTACGTTGCACTGGAAGGGAAAATAAAATGTACTTTATGTACTAAGAATTCTTAGAAAGTGTTTTTGTTTGCCAAAAGCAAAGCAGCCAATATAATTCCTATAATTTTATATGTTTTTTATACTATATGTTTGTGTGTCTCAGGTCTGTGAGATGCCAAAGCCTGCCTTTATGAAGCAGACACTGGAGGAGCTGAGCATTGGGACCTACAGCAACATCGCCTTCATTCACCCAGACACGCCAATCATCAAAGCACTCTGCATCTTTGTGGAGAGGAGAGTGTCAGCACTGCCTGTGGTGGATGAGTCGGGTATGATTCAAGAGAAAAAAAGACAGATATTATGTATTCCAAAAGAGTGCAACAGTGTCCGCCCACTTTTTTCAGAAGCGTTGGTTCCGGAAGTATTTTTTCCATTCATTTCTCCCATGGAGATTTAAAAAAAGTCTTTGTCAACGCGTTATAAGCCATGAACCAAGTCAACCAGCTACGAGGTGAATCATAACATTACAAACTTTGATTTGAAGCAAAAAAGTATTTGAAAATCAGACAAAAAAAGACTGTGTACTTAATGTCTTTAGTGAGGGAAAGAACCACAACAGAGGAATATAAAACTACTTATTTAAAAATGTTGATTATATAT
Source organism: Abramis brama (assembly GCF_963993115.1). Taxonomy (NCBI): domain Eukaryota; kingdom Metazoa; phylum Chordata; class Actinopteri; order Cypriniformes; family Leuciscidae; genus Abramis; species Abramis brama. Next base: position 21,539,292 of record NC_139986.1, on the reverse strand, counting down.
ATATATATAAGCAATATATTTTAAGTTTATTGGAAAAGATGGATGCATATACAAATATTTAAGTATTTTGAGAGTGTAGGGAGGCCTACTCGATTAAGTAATTCGCATTGCACGTTTTGCTTGTTTCGACTCTCCTGTGGAATTTTCTGTACAGCATCATGGGTAATGTAGTTTCCACTGTTAAACATGATTATTTAAAAAGTAAGTTGAAAAATGTAGCCTGACAGCTTCAACAGAAGCAAATACCACCGATTAACAACCTCGTAGCTCACAGTAAGGCTGTTAAAAAGGTTTATGAGTTTAAAAATGAATTTCCCTATGGAGAAAATGAATCTGGTTTTTACTTCAGAAACCCAACTGTTGCACTCTATACTCTTACAGTAAGGACATTTACTGACTTTTTTCTTTGTATTTTCCACTTTCAGGAAAAGTTGTAGATATTTATTCCAAATTTGATGTCATTGTAAGTATATTATGTATTTATTTTATTGTTAATTGAGCAAAAACGAGTGGCCTATACACCAGACATTCATTATCTTTGTGTGTGTGTTTGTAGAATCTTGCTGCTGAAAAGACGTACAACAACCTGGACATTAGCGTGACACAGGCACTGATGCACAGGTCACAGTACTTTGAAGGGGTCATGAAATGCAACAGATTAGAGACACTGGAAACAATAGTAGATCGGATAGTCAAGGCTGAGGTGAGCTGAGTGTCTTCCTTTTTGTCTTCATATATCTGCAACATTGACACCAAAATCTGCTCAGTTTTAGGTATTCTAGAGCTGTGCTAGTTGCTCTTGGTTAATAGATATTAAAGGCACACTATGCAAGATTTGTACTTTAATATATCAGGCCGTGAGTGCAGAGACGGCTCTACGTGAGTGGTATTTACGACAGTAACGTTAAATACAAGTACTCCACGGCGACTCTAGGGGTCGCTGTTTGACAAAAACGGAAACTGAGTGCATTATAGCTTCTTTTGGAAACAGAAATTCAACTGTTGCCCTTGCTCTTGGTAATGTATTCTAAAGCAGATCTTGGTAATAGATAAGCAGGAGCTCTAGTTTTTGCAGATTTTCAAGTTCCTCCAGCTCTTCATAGATCAAATATTTTACAGTTGGTCTTGGTAATATGCTCTAGAGCAGCTCTTGGAAATTGATATTGTACCTTTAGATTACTGTAGATTGGATATTCTCTAGAGCAAATGGGTAACAAAAAAATCTAGAGCTGCTGTCAGTCTTTATAGAGGTGTTATTCTAGCATAATATATATTCTAGAGCAGATTTTCAAGAGTTGCTCTAGCTCTTCATAATGGTGATATGTGTCTAGTGTCGCTCTTTTCTTTTCTATAGCTGCTTTTGTTCACTATAGATATTCTAGATAGATTTATTCTACAGCTAGTCTTTGTCTTTATATAGGTAAATGTTGAGTTGTTCTTGATAATATATTCTAGAGCAGCTCTTTGTAATAGATATTATACATCTGCTCTGGTAACATTCAACAGTTGCTCTAACTCACTATTTTTGAGTTGCTCTCGGTAATATGTATATTATACAGCTGCTCTTGGAAACTATTGCTATTTTGGTGCTCGGGCCTCTTGGAATTGCTCCATTTATTATTATTAGCACTTACACTTATATTTTACAGTCGCTCTTGGCAATAAGAGCATCTTTTGGTAATAGATATTGTATAGTTGATTTAGGTCACTATAGAAAAGAGATTCTAGAGCAACTGGGTAATAGATACCCTAGATATTCTATAGCTGGTCTAATTCACTATAGAGGAGATATTTTATATCGTGGTCCTCCCTCTTGCTTCTCAGTATTTTAGAGCTACTCTAGGTAACTACAGAGGATATTTTCTCCTCTAGAAGCTGATGTCTCTGTTCTCAATCAGGTGCACAGGCTGGTGGTGGTGGATGAGAACGGCAGCATTGTGGGCATCGTCTCTCTGTCGGACATCCTCCAGGCGCTCGTTCTTAACCCCGCAGGTATAAATGCTCAGCATTCCTAAAGCTCATTTCCAGCAGGACCCTCATCTTCTCAACCTCTCTCGCCCAAACCACAGGTACTTCATGCATAGGTTGCCTGACACACTGCCACTGCTGCCGCTGCTGGGGTCACCGAGACGATGCATGACCACTGCCTGGCTCATGATGTGTGCGCCGATGGCATGTGCTAACTTGCTCTTTCTGTTTCCACCACAGAACCAAACATGATTGGCTTTGATTCTAGAGGGCAGTTGACAAAGGATGGCCTGCGTGTGTGTGTGTGCGCGTGTGTGTGTGCGTGTGTGTGTGTGTGTGTGTGTGTGTCCACATTTCACCGCATATGATTTTGATTAATGAATGACACTTGCAGGACATCAGAGCCACTGCAGAGCTGCCCATCTGCTGATGGAGAGTGTCCTGCAGTATTTCAACTCAACCACTCACTCTGTCCTCTCAACACATGCACACAACACACATAATGCCGTAGGTTTTTTACAGAAGAATCATTTTATAGTTCTGCTCATAAGTTTGCAAACCATTTGCAGAATATGCAAGATGTTAAAGGGATAGTTCACCAAAAAATTTCAATTCTGTCATCATTTTACTTACCCTCATGTTGTTCCAAACCATTAGTCTTTCATTAATTATTGGAACACAAATGAAGATATTTTTTAATGACAGATTTTAAGAGAGAGGTTTCTGTCCCTCCATTGAAAGTCTATTCACTTAAAACTCTGATGCTTCAAAATGTTCATAAAGACATTGTAAAAGAAATCCATAGAATTTTATATGATGAACAGATTTAATTTAGTCTTTTATTTGCATATAAACATTGATCAGCTAATGTACACAGAGCACTCAAATATGGTAAGCGGAAGTTCAACCATACTTGCTTGACATTTACTACATTCGAGTGCTGTATGTACGTTCGCTGATCAGTGTTTAAATTTAACAATTTTATATTCTGCAAGGGGTGTGTAAACTTATGAAAAAAAAGGCAGATGAGCAGAACTGTATAACTGATGGAATATGTTGCACATCTTGGTATGACAGACATCTAAATCCAAATCAGATGATGGGATATAATGCACTTCTCTCTATTTTGTCAGAAAACTCTAACTTTCTGAATTTGCTTCTGAGAGGTCGCTGTGTGCTGGGTGCCTGTCTGTGAATTTATAACACTGAATATTAATTGCTGCTGTGAAGAGTGTTATGAATCCTAAGTAGCAGATGTGATGCTGCTAATATTGCAAATAGTATGCATGGATCAAAAGATATTCTGCCCTGGTGTACAGTTCTGCTCCTGGAGATAGACCTTCCTGCAGAGCAGGGTCAGAAATGAACGGAAGCTTGAGGCAAAAAATAACAATAATGCCCCCCAAATTCAAGATAAGGGGGCAATAAAATGCCCCATTACAATTAAACTAAATTTATTACAACTGTAGTAATAGACAGCACTCAAATTTGGTAAACGGAGGCTCATACGTGCTTGCTTGATGCACGAGAACCAATGAGGTTCATTCTCGTGTCACCCCAGCATGTTTGAGCTTCTGCAAGAACCAATGAGGTTTCTCGAATGTTAAGCAAGTACGGTTGAGCTTCCATTTACTATACTTTCCTGTAGCTCAAACAGTAGAGTGTTGGCGCTTGCATTGACAAGGTCATGGGTTCGATTCCCAGGGAAAGCAATAGTCTTTCAGTTGAGGGATAGAAAACTCATCTAAAATACCTTCATTTGGGTTTTGAAGATGAATGAAAGTCCTATGGTTTTGGAACGACATGAGAGTGAGTAATTAATGACAGAATTTTCATTTTTGGGTGAACTAACCCTTTAATGGGAAAGTTCTGACCCTGTTGCAGAGTCAAGTTTCAATTTTGATAAAACACTGAACCTGCAAATCAAGGAAGTAGGAACTAAATTTGGCAGGAGGGCCGATCTCAGAGCAGCTCTGGTTGAAGATGCACGTTCATGAGCTGCCTACTAGTGGTTATAAGCAGTACTGCAACTAAAAAGAGACCTCTCGTTTACATGTTGTCTGCTCTTTACCTTTGCAGGTATGACCAGGAAGGACAGCGAAGCAGAGACGGAGTGATGCGTGCTGAGATCGCTGGGCCATGTGACGTTGCTGGCAGAGACTGGAGACAACAAGTTTGAGCCACATCTCTGAATGAAAGAGAGAAACCAAGAAACTTGACCTAGATGAGTGCTGTTAGAATGCAAAAGAAAGGGTACACAGACTGGTTATCATTTAATATATGGATGAACGTAGTGGTCGCATGAGGCAATTAAGGTGGATCATCTCTTATTCAGAAGGACACTGTGAACTCTGCCTATTATATCACACTAAGCTTCTGCACGCACACTATGATAACTATACTTTTAGCTAGACCTAAAACTACGCCATCTGGTTCCTGAACAGTGGTCTGCGCACAGACTATGGACTGTACCATAATCGCCTCTTTTGGGAGGGGGGTGTCTGTGCGTTTGCAGGGCATTCAGTAATAATCTCAGTATTCAATGCATGTTAGGACTGTTTGCTCCTTGTGTATATACGATTTTCAGCTTGTGCCGTATGAGCCCAGTTCGCATATTTCTACTTTTGACTACACCTCCTGAATTTAGGAACTGTTGTTTATTTCGTTTAGTCTCCACAATCCCTTTGTAAATGCAGACAGAAATGGTTTCCTCTCGTATCTGTCTATGGTGCCTTCTGTCCAGCAGTTATCGCCCACTACTGGTTGCCAACAGAACAAGATTAATTGAATGTTTAAATGTATCAAAGCGAATGTCACAGTTGTTAGAAAAACCAAAAGCCCCTTTTTGCTGTTTTAGTGCGTCACTAAATGTATTTACTGAAGAGCTCCACATTTCCTCACTTTGGGTGTTCATTATTTTCTTGATGTTTTTTGAAATGATGCTGTAAATGATAATTAAAATGTTTTATTTATTTATATTTAACACTTTTGTATTTTTGAAAGTATCTAAGTGTGAGATGGAAAGAACTATTAAGCCCCTATGCAGTAAAACTTGATGTTGAAAAGTGATTCAACCTTAAAATCCCACTTCTGTCCATGAGGCGACTGATTCTTGTTTGTATCAATTGTACTGTACACGCACACAGAGCTTCTGTCTGAAGAATCTACAAGTGCCAGAGAAAGGTATATTTTTCTGTGTATTCAGTGTTGTTTGTAATACTTCACATTATCATTTTAAGTTCTCGTTATTTGTTTTGCAGATATATGTTAGTGCTGTTGTCATGAGAGTAATGTCCAGAGATAAATGCACATCATTAGCATGAGAATGCTAATGGATAATCATACTTTAGATTCATTTTTATTTTACAGTTAAATAATAAAAAAGAAAAACAATGTCTTTGAAACTTTTCTTGTATTAAGATGATTCATATACATTTGTAAAAATAAGAGGGAGATGCTGCTCTTGTAGCCTACAACATGTGTGTTTTGGTGTTTACTATATACTGGAAAAAAATGGAAGCATTTGTTTAAGAATTTGCCTATTAATTTTAGTTTTCCCATATATCTGTGCAATCGTATCTCCCATGAACCTGACATAAATTGCCGACCTACCTCAAATGGCAGTAGGCTAAAATGTCTGTTTGTGAGTTTGTCACAAAGTAGGGGAGAGTGGGGCTGGTTGGGTCAAGGGTTGGTTGGCACACAGTTCAATTCCAGTACACTAGAGGGCTCTGCCACAAAAATCTGACATTAAAATGACTGCCCTCTTAACCTGAACACACCCATTTACTAAAATCATCGAACTGTCACTAACTGTTGAGGTGAGGATAACTTTTCTATTTTACTGTGTTAAAACAAAAAAAAAGCTCTCCCCACTAAATACATTTTAGAACTATGATAGATAGAGATATATAAAATGTAAGGATTTCAGTTGATATAGATCAGCTATATTTCGATATGAAATTTAAAAGTCTCTGATGAGTGATGCTATGTGGCTATTTCAGTAAAGCGGTGTGTCCTAATGTGGGTGGGGTTGGTTGACACACTGTTTTGGGGGTTGGCTGACACGTGCCAAACCAACCCCATTATAGCCAATTGGTTATAAATGTATTAATTTATGCATTTTACATATGTTAAAACATAATATTTTACAATATCATATATATATATATATATATATATATATATATATATATATATATATATATACACACTCACCTAAAGGATTATTAGGAACACCTGTTCAATTTCTCATTAATGCAATTATCTAATCAACCAATCACATGGCAGTTGCTTCAATGCATTTAGGGGTGTGGTCTTGGTCAAGACAATCTCCTGAACTCCAAACTGAATGTCAGAATGGGAAAGAAAGGTGATTTAAGCAATTTTGAGTGTGACATGGTTGTTGGTGCCAGACGGGCCGGTCTGAGTATTTCAAAATCTGCTCAGTTACTGGGATTTTCACGCACAACCATTTCTAGGGTTTACAAAGAATGGTGTGAAAAGGGAAAAACATCCAGTATGCGGCAGTCCTGTGGGCGAAAATGCCTTGTTGATGCTAGAGGTCAGAGGAGAATGGGCCGACTGATTCAAGCTGATAGAAGAGCAACTTTGACTGAAATAACCACTCGTTACAACCGAGGTATGCAGCAAAGCATTTGTGAAGCCACAACACGTACAACCTTGAGGCGGATGGGCTACAACAGCAGAAGACCCCACCGGGTACCACTCATCTCCACTACAAATAGGAAAAAGAGGCTACAATTTGCACAAGCTCACCAAAATTGGACAGTTGAAGACTGGAAAAATGTTGTCTGGTCTGATGAGTCTCGATTTCTGTTGAGACATTCAGATGGTAGAGTCAGAATTTGGTGTAAACAGAATGAGAACATGGATCCATCATGCCTTGTTACCACTGTGCAGGCTGGTGGTGGTGGTGTAATGATGTGGGGGATGTTTTCTTGGCACACTTTAGGCCCCTTAGTGCCAATTGGGCATCGTTTAAATGCCACGGCCTACCTGAGCATTGTTTCTGACCATGTCCATCCCTTTATGACCACCATGTACCCATCCTCTGATGGCTACTTCCAGCAGGATAATGCACCATGTCACAAAGCTCGAATCATTCCAAATTGGTTTCTTGAACATGACAATGAGTTCACTGTACTAAAATGGCCCCCACAGTCACCAGATCTCAACCCAATAGAGCATCTTTGGGATGTGGTGGAACGGGAGCTTCGTGCCCTGGATGTGCATCCCACAAATCTCCATCAACTGCAAGATGCTATCCTATCAATATGGGCCAACATTTCTAAAGAATGCTTTCAGCACCTTGTTGAATCAATGCCATGTAGAATTAAGGCAGTTCTGAAGGCGAAAGGGGGTCAAACACAGTATTAGTATGGTGTTCCTAATAATCCTTTAGGTGAGTGTATATATATATATATAATATGTAATACATTATATAGCCCTATATATGATATAGATAGATAGATAGATATCATCATATTATAATAATACTATTATATGTTGTATATTTATAAATATAATAACTGTCTGGGGTGTCTTAAAGGAGACATATCATGCTTTTAAATCGTTCCTTTTTACATATAAATCATACATTTGTGGTCTATATAAAGCGGAACTGCAATGCTTGGGTCTGAATTCCTCATTATTATAGCTCCACAGGCCCCTTTTCTACCCCTGTTCTGATGTGCGTCTGAGAGCAACTCGTTTTGGTGCGGTCTCTTTAAATGCAAATGAGACACTTCATACCCCGCCCCCTCTCCAGGTTGCAGAGGTGACACCAGAGCCCGTCTAGGAGAGCCTTGGCACTTCCTATTAGCCCCATTGTATCGATCTTGGTTGCAGTTCCATTAGAATTCCACTGGAGGTGATCGCGGGCGAGTGCAGACTGAATGGGAGTCTATGGGGCTAGACGGCTAAATGTGTCTCTTTCACCCGATTGCCGTTGAGAAATCTCAGATTTTATTGTAGGTTTTGCAAGTTCAACATGGGTTATAGGTCGAAAGTTGAATGAACGAGTACATATGTCCTTTCGATTTCTTACAGGTTGAGTTGTTGTTGCCCATAACACGCTAGCATTCTGCTAATGAACGCTGATTGGTCAGTGAAGGACTGATTACGACCAGAGATACCGCTTGATGGCATCGTGGCATCCGAAGCGGGACCAGAAACAAACAAAACAAAAACTCTTCTAGCACGTGTATTTACCTGTGTCAGCTGTGTTGTCGATGCCTCGAGAGAAAAGAAAGTGCAGAGCACCAAAGCACCAAAGCGACTGAAGGATTGCCGTAAAGCAGTATCTCTGGTCGTATGATGTGTATGATTATCCCAGCAGTTAGGACATGGATATCCAAGATTTGTGTCAACACAGAAAACATTTCATCATTGGATAGTTTTTTCGTTTTATTAAAGTGTTGTTTTATGTCAGCTTAATGCCCGCTTTTCAGAAAAGATAAGGCAACTTATTTAGCACAATTCACACGGTAATTCAGGAAAAGAAAATCTCCGAATGCTCCACATGAAACTTTGGTCTTCCGACCTTTTACCACCATGTTGATTTATTTTGATTAATATGTGCGAGGGAGAGAGAGCAAGACAGCGCCTAGTTCGGAGATGGTGAAGTCTTTTACACTTTCGCCTGGCTCCGAAGAGAGAGAGTGCGCGCGGGCGCGACCGGGTCTCTTTCTCTTTGCTCGTTCTTTCAGTTAAACATGCGCCCTGTCACAAGTGTAGCAGTTCATCTACATTACTCACCGATCAAATAAGACTTTGGCGGGACAAAAAAATCTCTTTGGCGGGCGCTAAAACAAGTTCAATGCAGGAAAAAACCCTGTTATTGCAAACGGCATAATTTGTCTCGTTTCGTAAAATAAAGCCAATAAGCTTTATCGCCTCTTCCTCTCCATGATTACCTCCTCTGCTCAAATCACTTTGACGTCATGACGAAAGTTGTGAGTTCACGGTCTATGGCTGGGACATGGAGCAGGAAAATTGATAAGAGGAATCGTTAACGTCGAGGGCATACAATATCGATTGTTCATAAAACTTAGAACCGGTTCTAGAGTGGAACCGGTTTTCAATTCCCATCCCTAGTCATGACACTCAGTAATACTGCTAATAGGCCTAGTCAGCCTGGGGAAGTTTAGCTTCAGTGCCACTCACCACACACGCACACACCCCACACACATAAAAACTGTTGTTTAGTTCAAATGAATACAATCTCATTTGTTTTGAGTTTTATGGGAATAGTCGGCCTGGGGAAGTTTGTCTTCAGTGCCACTCATACACAAACACACACACATATACTATACAAACTGTATTTGTTTTTGGTTTGGTTAATAATTTGGTTAAAAATGGGCAGAAATTCTGTTGAATGTTATTCTGCTTCTGGTTTGAATTAAATGCTCAAGTTCTTTACATTTGTCACCTCATTCTTTGTAACTATAGCATCTGTGCCAACCAACCCCATTGCATGTGCCAACTAACCCCCATACTGGGGCTGGTTTGTCACAAGTGCACAACATCACTTTAATGATGAATAAAACATTTTTAGGAATCATTTGTGAACATTAAATGTATCTGTTGAGTAGGCTAGCTGAGATCTTAACCTTTCAGTTGTTACTGGTTAGACTATTTTAACATAGGCTATAGCATGACTGAGAAATATGACAGAGAGTGAAAAGTGTGCCAACCAACCCCGCTGTCCCCTACTGTTTGCTTATAAATATAAATAAAATGTTAATAAAGTATTACAATTCGAATAATTAATAGTTAAAATTAGAATTAACTGGCTGTCGCGGGTGGAATGGGAAAATCTTTCAAGGATTCAACAGTTGCTGCCAGTTCTAGGCGTGTCAGGTCATATGACCTGCTAGTCGCGCCTAAAACCCGACATAAGGAAATAGGCCTACTTGCTGTCTATGCTTGCTGTGGGTAGCCTACTAAAAAGTGAAGTTGCCAACGTAACATTTGTCTTGACAGTACCTTGTGGCTCCAGGATGTCGTTAAAGTATTTATTTATTTATTTATTTATTTAAATGGAACAATTAACTTTTTTAATCAAAAAAAAAAAAAAAAGTTTGCAAATGTATTTTAGGTTTTGTATCATATTTGATACACCATGCTTATGGCTCATATAGTATGATATATGAATATGGAGCTCACTCACACAAAAACAAATTTTATAGACGATGGCCCAAGCAAAAATATAGGCTACTGTTATTTTATATGTCAAAAAGGTAAGATGAAATTCTGTTACATTGTAATGTAAATAAATGAGACCATGAACCGAATGTGGACATTTTTAAAAAGCCTTTCACTTGCAAAAAAAAAAAAAAAAGTTTTGATCATGATCATGTCGATCATTTGGCTTATAATTCACGTTTCCAACATGATACTGTCTGCTTTATACGGTTATATAAGGTTAAATCACTATATTTCTTTCCCTGTTAGTCAGGGCTGGCCCAGTATGATTGAAAATTGTCAATGCTTGATTATTCGTAGACTACAAAACACCCATTATCAATTTATATTAGTTGTAGCTGCGTGTTGCTTACATGTCTGCCTGGCATGTTTTTACCCTTCTATGGTTTCAAATTGTAACAGTAGCAAACCCAGAAGAGTGGCCAGGTCTTAATTTGTACTTTAATATTCAAAGTTTACAGTACATATACTCAGTGTAGTGTACTAAACAAACCAGCAGACAAGTAGTTAACCACTTTAATTGCTTTTGGTAAAAATAAAAATAATACGTGCAAATGTGCAGAACAATTAACTAAACTTTAGATAAACAGTATCTGAACACAAAATTTTCATTTTTGGGTGAACTATCCCTTTAACTATCCATGTAGCCTATAGCCCACTATCTGCTGTCCCTTTAAGACCTTCTAACAAGAAGACGCAACTGATTACTTTCACTTTAGACATAACCAACTGTGTTTATGTAAACCCTGTGTGTATTTGACAGGATTTGCACAATCAGACGCAATTTAGATAAAGTCCAGTAATAGTCAGGTTCACTATATATTTTTGTGGGAATTTTTGTGGGATTTGCTAAACTATACATTTTTGGAAAGGTTATTGTATAAGGAGTCAGAAAATCAATGTTTGCATTTGCCCAGATGTCTATGTGGTGGCCATATTTAATTTTTTTTAAATGCCTGCTGTAAAACTTTAATTTGTAATATCTCGGTTTCTGAATAAGCTGGACTGTTGATTTTATTTTAACTGTTAAAGCCCCATTTTCAGGGTCAGTGAATCCAATGGTGCTAGTTACAAAGCTACAAGACTTTACCACATTAACCCATAGATGCATAAGCGGGTCAAAAATGACCCGGTCTGGTTGTTTTCTTGCAATATCATTGTAATGAAAAGTTGTTCGCATTTAATATTCCATGTTCCTCAAAAAACATGTTTTTTTACCATCCCATTGAAATACATCCACAATATGGGTAAAAAAAAACTACACATCACAAGCAGTTGGTCAGAGTTCCTTTTATTGAAGAGTTAAAAATTAGCTCATGTAAAACATGGATGTTCTGGAACTATCGACATGCACATTTAGACCACAGTATGATTAAGCAACCTTTTTAATTAGACAGTTTATATACATCATCTTATCATCATCGCTTTCATCACGGCTTGGGAATTGTCATCGTTCTGGCACTGGCTGCTGCACTGACACATCAGTACAGGCTGTCCTTAGCTCTGCAGGAGCACCTCCCAGAAGAGCAGTCAGATTTACGAGCAGTCAGATTTACACTTGCATTGAACTCAAGGATGGCCTTTGGGGCTGGGAGGACCTCTGTGGTCACTGGTTTGAGCATGCCATCCGAGTGTTTGCAGTATCTGTTTTGTAGAGGATCCAGCTGTGGATCCTGCAGAGCAATGGCTGCCTGTGCCCATACTCTTGTTTGGACATGGACTCTCAAGATGTGCTGCTTCAGAGCTCCAAGTGTTGGAGGGAGCTTGACACTTTCTGCCCTATGTTTGCAGAAGAGATGCCATCACTTATCCAGTGGATTTGTATGGGATCGTGTGAATGCAATGAAGAACCAGATGTTGAGGGGTCTGGCTCAGCCGTTTCTGTGCTTGTTCTTTTCTGTCCACGCTTTTTGGCAGTGTAGTGTCCTCTAGCTAAAGCATGTGCATTGCGGTCTCTTGCACGTTGTATTTCAATATTATTAGTTGCACTTGAGTGACAGGAGCGATGCCAGACTGCATTCTCTTTGCACATTGTTTCTGGTATGCAGTTCTGCAGTTGCCTTTGTACTTGGACATAGTCCCCATCATTCAAACTGGCCCTCTCTTGAACTACCTGAAGAATGAGCCCATAGGACTCTAATCTAGGGTGTTGGACCTTTCTTTTTATCATCAGACTGGCATAAAATGCACTGCTTCCAGTTAATGGACTCCTCAGCTTAACATACCCCTTCTTTACCTTGTGACTTGTCACTCATGCTTGGCACCTGCAAAGACATAAAATATTATCAAGCTAGCTAGTGTTGTTATCTAACTACAAAGGGTAATTTGATGATGCATGATAACACATGCTCTCGACATAATAACTATGAATGTAGGCTACATACAGTAGCCTAATGTTAGCTAGGTAGTTAGCTAACTATAACGTAGGCTAATTTGTAGGGGGGGGGAAATACTCTTTCAAACAATCATCATTTATGACACTGACACATACTATACAGTAATGTTAGCGACCTGTTAGCAGCAGTCATACATGTATATGTTGTTGAAATATAACATTCTGAGGTAAAAATTAAGATAATAGGCTACTTACTATACATGTACCAGATGCTCTGTAAAACAATGTTCTTGAGGGATTACACAGCTAATATAATATGTTGTGTGTTCCACAACAACTAGCCCAGTATATCAGAAGTCATATATGACACACACTGTACAGTAATATTAGCTAGCTTAGTTAGCTGTAGTCATATATGTATAAATATGTTGTTGAAATCTATAACATATTTTCTGAGGTAAAATTAAGATAATAGGCTACTATACATGTGTTAGATGCTCTGTAAAACAATGTTATTAAGGGATGACACTTCTGATATAGCAAGTCTGAGGAAGAGGCATTTGCTCGAAACATCACGACAAATAAAATCTTTCAACAGGAACTACTTTGTGTGTGGATCACTCTCAGTCAGCACCCATACTAGGTTTGCAATGTGCATGTCTTTGATTTTCTGACTCCTTAACCTTTCCAAAAATGTATAGTTTAGCAAATCCCCCCAAAATTCCCACAAAGGTTAAAATCTGAATATAATGAACCCGACTATAATCGGGCGCTGTTTGACGGGTTTAGTATGCACGCGCTCGGTGTGTACGCGCTCATGGGAAAAAAAACGCATGTCAGAACAGCACGCGAATTAAATGTTTAACCGGCACGGCTTTAAAGCAAATGCAAATAATAAACTTTTGTGATTGCAAATAAGTGCAGTGTCCCATGAGTAACTCTAGCGCTGAGTTACCATGTGATGCGAATGTACGTCGGACCATAGTTTGGGGGCCCCCTAGTGGCGGCGGGGCCCTTAGCAGTCGCTTAGTTCGCGGATAGGAAGTGCTGGCTCTGCTGTTAACGCAACATATAAACAGAAGTCAAAAACATTATGTCGAGACTACAACATGCTGGACAAAATGATGTGCCACCTTCCTTGAAGGAAATCCTAGTGCTAGATGAAATACAAGTCTACGAAAAAAAACCCCAACAAAATAAATCGTGTCAGTCAGAATCAACCTGTAGCAATGGCTTGGTGCGCGCGCTCATATGCGCTTCTGGCGAGCCTGTTCCTGACTCGCGCTCATTGGTTCATTTGGCTGATAGCACCTGACTCGCAATCCACCCGTTTCTAACTGATCCATGAAACCATAAAGACAGAGCACGTAGGCAACTTCTTGTCGACAAGCTCAGACCATCATTTCTCAAGGTAAATTCATATGCATTTACTTTTTAGTATTAAACAGAGTAAATATAAATACTCACTGATGCTGCAAACGCTTTATTCCAGATGTGCATGTGAGATTAACTACAAAATTAGAGTTAAAAAGTTCCTCTCGAATGAGAGTAAAACATGCAAATTATGTCCTTAACTGGAACTATACGCTACGCAATGTTTACATATAGGCTACAGCCTATTTAATTTAAAAATGATAGGCTAATGCTAAATGATAATCCTCGTTTTTGGATAATGTGTAAACTTCCTGAAATAGCCTAGGTCTATTTACAGAATTTTGAACTTGAAATAACCTGTTGTGTGTTGACGAATAATTAATGTCATCGCATTTAATACTAGGCCTATTTATATTATATAAATACCTATCTCAGAATGTTTGCATGAGCAGTAGATCACTACAACATTTTTTTTGTCGTTTGCAGATATTGAAAGAATGCGCGCGTGATGATTTTATATTTAGATTTGTATTGTTTCACTTTGCTCGATATTGATGTCACGCGGCCCCCGTGAAGTAATTTTAGCGGCTGCAGAATATTCCACACTACGTGACAGGCAGCACATAGCCAATATCTCTGACTCTAGCTGGAAACCTGCTCGTTTATATTTATGTGGCAGGTGCATTGATATGAAATGTGATCATTTTCAATCATAAGCATTTCTCTGCCCCTTTTAAGGTGTCGGACACGGACACCAATGTCATGAGCAACGGCATTTCACATTTACATTTGCATTTATTAACCTTGCAGACGCGCTCTCGCAAAAGCTCCATTCAAGATCATTGGCTGTTTCTCCAGTGAACTGGCTGCCTTGACTGCATAGGCATCACAAGTGAAGGTTGAGCTGTCAGTCACATATGTGGTCATCCCTAACTCCAATATTACGGCTACAATAATACTGTGGCATTCTGTGAACAGGGTTCACTGTCATGGCAAATCTTGAAAAATTGGACTTTTAAAAATTTTGATTTTGGTATATCACGGAAATGAATCAAACTAAAATCTTAAAAAGACAAGGAAATGCCATTGACACTTATATCACATTTCAAAGGTTTTGGGTCAGTAAGATAGAATGTAATCCATCTGGTTTTTTTTTTTTTTTTTTTTTTTTTTTTTTAATCTTACTGACCCCTAACTTTTAACAAACAAACAGTAGGCCTACATTATTTAGTATGATCACTTTTTATTAGAAGCAATAAAGACTTGATGTTCTTTTGAACTTTCTATAGCTACATAATTTTTTTTTTTTTAAATCAGAATAAAAATGTAGCCTATCATGATTTCCACAAAAGTATTTTCAGCTGTGATAATAATAAGAAATGTTATACCAAATATGCATATTAGAAATTATGATTTCTGAAGGATCACGTGACACTGAAGATGCTGAAAATTCAGCTTTGCCATCACATGAATAGATTAAATTTTAAAATATATTAAAATAGAAAATAATTATTATAAATTGTAATAATATTACTGTTTTACTGCATTATGATCAAATAAATGCAGCTGAGTGAGCGAGACAAAAATAAGTCTTACCAGCCCCAAACTTTTTAATGATAGCATTTCATCAAAACAGCTATTTCTGAGTACAATCTCTATGTGTAACCTTACCTATATATATATATATATATATATATATATATATATATATATATACATACATACATTCAGTTACTAATATCATCATTAAGTTCATTCTAAATTAGAACACAATGAATTGTGATCATATCTGATATAATCAGTGTGTTGCATCAGTACTTTTGGACTTGGTGGAAACTGTGGTAAAAGAGCAGAAAGTTAGCTCCTATAACAGTAGGTTTTGAGACTCAACCATTGTCAAGCCGATCCCTGTGTAACTTTCCTGAAAACTTAATGAGTTGTCCATGAGTCCGGCCAATTGTTTCCCCATTGTTTTTAGATGCTGGCTTCACGTGCACTGGTGCGGGGACTGCAGTCTGGATTCTGGAGGAGGGTGTCAACTTCATCTGGTGCCTGGGCTGCACATACTCACGGTGATCTATCTATCTATCTATCTATCTATCTATCTATCTATCTATCTATCTATCTATCTATCTATCTATCTATCCATCCATCCATCCATCCATCCATCCATCCATCCATCCATCCATCCATCCATCCATCCATCCATCCATCCATCCATCCATCCATCCATCCATCCATCCATCCATCCATCGTCCTTTGACTGTTCTTGTTCTTGTGTATTTGTCCTCAGATGTCGATGTGCTTGATTGCTCCGCTCCTCAGTACAACAACCGTCTGGACACTCCATTGCCAGATGTTCCATTTGTCAGAAATCTGAGTGCTGAACAGAAGAAACTCAAAGAAAAAGAGAAGGGACCGTGGACCCAGCTCACCAAGGAGGAGAAACTAGCCAGTAAATCTGCAGGGCTAAGGCTAACTTTTTTTTTTTTTTTAATCTACCAAAAATCTTAAACAAGTGGAGGCTAGACTTTGAACTTGGGTGTGGAGGAAACTGTTACTCACCTGAAAGACCACATTTGTCTTCACAGTAGCTGTATAAACATACTCATATATCATTTTTACTCTAAGTAGAAGTAGGTACTGTAAGGAAAATATGATATACAGAACCATTCAAATGTTTGGGGTCAATATGTTTTTTTGTTTTTTTTTAAGAAATATTTTTTTCCCCCCACAAAGACACATTAAATAATTAAAAAACATATTTCACATTGTTATATATATATATATATATATATATATATATATATAAAAAAAAAAAAATTCAAATAAGTGCTCATCAGAGAATTAATCCAAGAATGGCAGTTTTCACAAAAATATTAAGCACCACAACTGTTTTCAACATTGACTATACTTATATTCATACTTATATTATTATTATTATACAATATGAATGGTATTTTAGACATCAAACCAGCATATACAGTACTTTCTGAAGGATCGTGTGACACTGAAGACTGGAGTAATGATGCTGAAAATCCTGGAGCTAGCACACGAGTAAAGTACATTTTAAAATATATTACAATATTACTGCATATTTGTAATCAACTAAATTCAGCCTTGTTGAGCATAAGATACTTCTTTCAAAAATATTTAAAAAATCTTACAGACCCCAAACTTTTGAACAATAGAGGATATTATCATATTATCACATTATATTATCTATTTTTAAAAGTATTATATCCTATTTTATTATATATTATATTCTCTTCTATTACCTTTTGTATTACTTTTACACACACACACACACACACACACACGCTCACTAGCTACCAATAGAACTGATTCAGATCCTTTAGGATCCTTTGAATGCTGATCGAACACATGGCGGAAACTGATCAGTTTTCTTGAGTAGGTATTAGAGTTACTTGCTTTTAATGTTACGAGGATTCAGAAGGAATTTCAGATGGAGCAACACGCCACCCCATATCAGTCTGTCTGGCATAAATATAGTGATATTTCTTTTTTCAAATATTCTTATTATTTTTTTTTTATATATTTCATATTTTTTATATTAGATTTTAAATCTATATAAGAAATATATCTATTCATTTAATTCATATAATATTTATTTGCAGTTTTATATTCCTTTGTGGTGTATAATAGATTATTTTTACCTGGGTAAGATCCCTCAAGGCTAAATTATTAATATAGTAAATGGGTCATGGGTCTTGGGAATTATAATGCTAATGCTGGATATGCTAATGCTGCTCATTTAGCCTCAGGTATATATAAAGTTCTTTACCACCAGATGGCAGCGTTGTCCAGCTGTTTGAGTTGAATAGTGGCAAACCTTGCCCTCCAAGTGTGGATGCAAGCAGGGCAAACTACTAAATCCAACTATTAAGATTCAGTCTGTGTGTGGTGTCTCTTTCTTTGCAGTATACAGACTCACACATGAGCTGTCGTTTCCAGAGATGAAGAAAGGCTCCAAAGAGTGGATGACTGTCTTCGGGGGCATTTTCTTCTTCCTTGGCTTCACAGGGCTGCTGGTCTGGTGGCAGCGTGTCTATGGTGGGTTATATTTATACATATACATCCTCTAGTCTAAATGATGCTTAAAGTCACCATGAAATCAAAATTAACAATTCTTTTGTTTTATTTTTTTTATTTTTTTATATTGCAGTATGCACTTCTTTTCAAAGTCTATGTGCCCTCATAATCTTTAATCAAAATAACTTCCCTTCCCTCTTGCAACAACATCTATTCTCTGATGACGTGTTTACTGGCGTGAGGGCGAGACAACCTGTCAATCACATGAGATCACAGCATTAGCAAACGACAAAACGAAGCAACAACCAATAAATTCCCAATGGACAAAATCAAGTCCCGCCCTACATTTTTTCTTGTTTGAAAAGCTGTTTCACTCAATATACATCACAATAGGGAAGAAAAGACTATCGCAACTTCCGTTTTATGCGGACTTTAATGGTTTTTGAATGCCAGAATATGGCGGGAAAGCTTTAAATGCTTGAATTTCAGGCATTTCATCATTACTGATACGTTCTGGATACACTTTGATGTGAGATCCGGGTGGATCTTATTGTGTTGATGATTTATTTATTCATCCAATCAGAGTCAGAAACAGTCATTGAATCCAAAATCAACATAACGTATTGGCTTCTGCTAAATTAAGGCTCAAAACCTCGCTTAGCATAGCATTTCCACTTGGATTTTGTTCTTTTTGCCTTTTCATTTGGATCCCTTTCCTCTAATGTGACCATCAGATAGCTCTCAGAGTACAGATCGCTCTGATTTGAACGTGTCAGATGGAGGAATCAGTTCTGCCTTTTTACCTGCAGCACACACTCCCACTGCATTCCCTCGGCTGAAATAATTGGACTTGGTTGTGTTTTGCAGTCAGCAGTTTAAAGGAGCAGAAAAGAGGGGAAAGATTTACGTGTTTGAGCCTCGGCTTCAGTTCAGGAATCCCTTTAGACCCAGCTGAACTTCTTAACAAATGATAGGAAGAATTCCAAGGCTGTGTGTATAAGACAGATGGGAAACAGTTGACATGTTTAAAACAGAATGAGTGTGCATTGTGTGGTTGTGTGTGTGTGTGTTTGCTTAAGTGTGTGAGTGAGTTCTTGTCGGAAGCAGACGAGTCTCCTCAATCTCAGTCTCAGAAGCCCCAGGTCTTTGAGGAAGGAAGTCAATGCTACATCACCTCAGGAGAGACACAGTAGAGGAAAATAATGCAATGAGGGAAGAAAACAGAGAAACTGTGAGAACAGGAGTTTGGTGAGGATCCGGGGGGTGGGGGTGGGGGTGGGGGGGAAGTAGTCAAAGTGAAAAAGGTATACAGAAGTCCAAAAGTCAGTTGTCGGTTGAGCTCTGGGTATTTCCCACATTGTCTGGCTCATGTTGTGACTTGAATAACTCTGCTCTTGGGCGCTGTTCTTCTAACTCATTAAGACTCATTTGAGGTTGACTTCGGCAATTGTCGGGATTCATTTATTTTTCAGGAGAGCCACCTGAGATACAGTCATGTCGCAGGTTCTTGCAGGCATCTCTGCAACCCACGACTGCACAAAAACCGAAAAGAATTTCCTTCACATTCCTCGGGGCAGGTGCACAGACTCCACCTGGCAAAAAAAAATGAACTGTTTTCCATAATCTTTTTGATGTGTTCATGTGGTAGAAACTATACCGTCTGCCTTGAGGGGAGGTGGGGGGATGCCCTTGGAAAAATGACATTATATTAACCAGATATACAGAGTCCACATCGAAATACTGGGATTCAAAATTTAAACCTGGAGACAAACAGAAAGTTTTACGATTTTAAAAACTGTACAACAAAGAAGTATTATTATAGCAATGTAAGAAATTTGCCTGTACATACACACCCCTGTTAAAACAGATGATTTTTGTGATGTAAGAATGAAAGAAAGATAAACTACATCAGAACTTTTGCATGTTTAATGTAAAATTACAATAAAAAAACCAAAGTGACATTTCAGAGAAAATTATGAAAATGTCATAAAAATTTTATATCTAAAATAGAAATATCTAAAAATAGAAATATATGTGTATGTATGTACATATATATATATATATATATATATATATATATATAT
The DNA here is from genome assembly GCF_963993115.1 of Abramis brama. Taxonomy (NCBI): domain Eukaryota; kingdom Metazoa; phylum Chordata; class Actinopteri; order Cypriniformes; family Leuciscidae; genus Abramis; species Abramis brama. The sequence goes on along the minus strand of NC_139986.1, from coordinate 21,519,249 downwards.
ATATGTTTTGAATTCAAATTTATTTTGATATGCTGTTAATATTATAAAAATTAACAATAGATGCATTTTTTGGACTTTTGAACTCTACTGTATACCAATTTTCAATGCATCATTCTTATGATTTAGTTATAAAATAATATAGGCTCCACCACTGCAACCTTTTTTTGGCCGAGTGGATTTGCATATTTATTTGCTCCATTTTTACATGAACCAGGTTTGTGATATTAGCAGACGTGTTTGTGCATGTTGTGCAGACACAATAGTTTTCTCTAATTTGTTTATTTCTCTGTCGCCTGCTCTTCGCCTGGAGGATAAAACCCCAGCAGAAGAGTCTGAGCTGGCAGGTGCTGCCCTCTGTTAGGACACTTAACTGCTGACTATCTGGGGTTTTTTCTGCTGACAGGTCTACCGTTCCACTGAGGGGATTTTGCACAATAACTGTGTCTTCCACAGCGACATCTTTCCCGCTTTTTTAATTTAACGATTTACCAGAGTTTTATCAGAGTTTGTTTGGTTATTCTGTGAAATGGGCTATATTAATATATATACCGTTAATACATTAAGGGCATTTCGGAATAGTTTGTTGTCCCTTATCATTTACTCACCCTCAATTTGTTCTGTTGAACACAGAAGAAGATATTTCGAAGAATGCTGGTAACCAGACAGTTGATGGCAGCCATTGACTTCCATAGTAGGAAAAAAAACACAGTGGAAGTCAATGGCTACCGTCAACTGGTTATCAACATTCTTCAAAATATCTTCTTCTGTGTTCAACAGAACAAAGAAACTAATTTTATACTCACAGATTTGGGGGTGATCAAATGATGACAATGCATGACAATGATGAACAATGTATTTAATCTAGAATTTCTCTAAATTCTCTGTTTGGCAGTGTATGGTGATGTTCCGCACACTTTCTCTCAAGAGTGGATCGACAAGCAGACGCAGAGGATGATAGATATGAGAGTGAACCCCGTCCACGGATTCTCTAATAAGTGGGACTATGAAAAGAAACAGTGGAAATAAATGCATTCTGATGTACTAATGATGTTTGCATTAATGAGACGTTCCAAACTCAATAATGCTGTGCAACCGACAGCCTTAAAATGTATACCTGTGTGAATCCAAATAAATGCACTGAATTAAACTCAGAGCTGCTTCAGTATTCTGGCTTTGTACTGTTTGTACTTTGAACAAAGCATGTGTGTTGGTACATTTAACCTGATACCTGACTACCGTAGAATTGAATATGCATTAACATGATTGGCTGGGGCAGGTGGAGTGAGAGAGTGTGTTATTGGCTGAGGAGTTAATCCAATCTCTTTTCAAGTGCCTAAAATGACTTGTTTGACAAGTTAATTATAGAAGTACAAATATTAAATGTAGTTCCGCAGTGCTTCAAATAGTTTTAGATGAAGTCACACTGCTGTCACTGCTTGAAATGTCATGTTTACTACCCAATAGACACACTGCTAATTGCGTTCAACAAGTAGATCCATTAACCACTGGGCAATTTAAAGGGTTAGTTCACCCAAAAATGAAAATTACCCCATAATTTACTCACCCTCAACCCATCCTAGGTGTATGACTTTCTTCTTTTAGCCAAACACTATCTATCTATCTATCTATCTATCTATCTATCTATCTATCTATCTATCTATCCCAAGGTTTGACCCACATTGATTGCACTGAACAAAAACACAAAAATACTGAGTTCCCCAGATAAAATGTGTTACAACGCTTCCTAGTTCCCCTATTGAAAATGTATTTGTCAAAATGAGCGAAGCTTGTACTTAAAGACATGCCTGAAGTATGGAGTCCTGAGGGATTAATGAAAAGAAGCTTTGACAAAGCTGAAAGGAATGAAAAGAATTGCACTTCAAACACTAACCCAGACACCATAAACACTGCATCTGTAGAGGCATAGTACTACGGCAAAAGAAATGAATGGTGTGACGTAGGAAGTGCCGCCCCCGAAGAGAGACTATCTTCAAACAGTATTCAGTTTCAACAACAGTCCTAGCGTTGCTTCAATGAACGCGCCTGTCTCGATGTCATTCGTTGACGGTGACAGAGCACGCTTAATTTCTGCACGATCCGTGCCGCGCGTTGGAAAAACTGAATCTTGCCAAAAAGCGTGGAGATATACTTGTACATTTTACATACAGAAAAAGTGCTTCTTCGTGCGCTGACTTGGTTGCTATTTTCTCTTCCGTCTTTCTGGGACTTCGAATGTCAGTGGAATAATTAGAAACACAGCGCTAGCTTTAACTCTCTTCTTCGGGCTCGTAACGTCAACGACGTCGCAAGGTTTTTTCTTTCTTCTCGCTATTGGCTGGTGGTTCACTGGAATATAAGCGCAGTGAGTCTGAGCTGTGAAGGGGCATTCCTCGCGCCGCAGCAACGGCCACTCTATCCATCATCGGCGCGCGCTGGACATGCAGGTTTGCAGACAGTTATGGCTATAAAGTTATAACCAATGAATGTGATACTCAGTCATATTATTTTCCTCAAAAATTCCATTTCAATGAGAGAAATCACGTCAGCGTGATGTGAATTTGAATTTTACTCTGAGCCCTTCTCTGTGGGAGACTTTTCCGTTACGATGTACTTCGAATAACCGACTCTTTACCGCTCGCGCTCGTTTTTACCCTGTTTAATAACGATGGCTAACGAAATTCGCTATGACAATCGGAATATTGTGGAGAAATACCTCAATCACAAACTTTTAAAGAGGGGATATGTTTGGAAACTTCCATCTTCTGGGGAAGAAGATGACACCTTCAATAGAGGAGAGGGCTCCTCTCCAAACTCTGACAGGAGGAGGCTTCAGGCTCCCTCGGCCGGCGGGGGTAACAACTCTGAATGCCTGATAGCCCACCGGCTCACCCGTTCAGACCCTCATTTGAGGCTCTACCGGGTGTTACGCGAGGCTGGAGACGAGATAGAAAGGATATACCAGCGTGAATTTGAGGAGATGTCCCACCAGATGGTATTTAGTCCCAATGCAGCGCAACGCAGCTTCTTAACCGTGGCTGAAGAGCTCTTTAGAGACGAAGTGAACTGGGGGCGGATCGTGGCTTTCTTCGAGTTTGGCGGGACCATGTGCGTGGAGAGCGTCAACCGGGAGATGGCGTCCCAGGTAGATAGTATTGCACACTGGATGACAGACTATCTGAACGGGCCACTGGAAAACTGGATCGAGGAAAATGGAGGTTGGGTAAGTTTATGGTCAAATGATCGCGTGACCTTTGCCCAGTCATTCATTACTTCATCCCTGCAGCTGAAGCTTAACATCATAACAACACAGTCTTATTACACACCGAAGACCCATGCAATGTTGTTTACTATCACCTTTTACTAATCAAATTATTACTTTCTTAGTAAGGTTTGATTCTACTAAGGAGGGTCACAGCAGATTGTTAAAAACCCCATGACAGCAAAATTCAAGTTTTTGTGCCTTTTAGCTTTGTGGCTTCTTTATCCAAGTGCACTCCTAAACACTGACAAAATTGGGAAATATACTGGGAAAGGGACTAAAATATTGATGATTTATCATGTAGGCTACTACAGATTTGTGTCCAATCAAATTCTCTCTAGTAAGAGAAAGTCCTTCCTCCATATCACCCTGCAATTCATGTTTAGGGCTGTGATCTAGCTAAAGGCTATTGGATATTTAAAATATGTTTTGTCCAAACTTCCTGTTTCAGTAGAAAGTATGTTGTCACTAGGGAAAAAACTACACAACCGTAAAGTGATTCATGAGGTCTTTATGGCGTTTTACATAGTTTCAGGCTCTAGTCTGGCAATGATTGTGTCTGCAGTGCTATTTAGTAGAATGGGTTAGTTGTTTGAGTGGTACTGGTCTGGTTTGAGTTGAGTCAGCTTGGTTTTTGACAGTTCAATCAAGGTGAAAGTGACACTTAAGTCATTGTAAGCCACGCCCCTCTTATGTCCTGTAAGAGAGTAGTTTTTTGCAGAGTGAAAGAGGCATCCTTTTTCTCTAGGACATATGACTTTGTTGCATGCTAGGTCATATGAATTCTTAATGATTGTTTGGTTGTAATTGTAAATAATTCCAGCAAATGTAAAAAAAAAAAAGTATGGTCAAATGAAACACTGTAAGGTAGAAAGACGATTTTTTTAAGAGATAAATAAAGATATTTTTGCTCGAGGTGTATGGAGGGCATTTTCTGCCAAATTTAAATAAATAAATTAAATGATTAAAATGAAAATTAAAACCAGATTAACGATTTCATTACAGAAAACAGTACGCAAAATATGTGACAAAATTGAGAATGAAATTAAATGATTTCATTTTCACAGCATTATCCCTGTCAAATTGAAAAATAAAATGCAATTGGTGATTTCACATTTCATTTTCACTACAGTCTCGAGGCAAGACTGCCAATATTAAAATGAAAAGCCAAACGTGAAAAAGAAACTACAAATGCAGTTTTTACAATGCTCTTTAGTAACGCTCACGCAATAATAGTGACACAATTCAAATACAAATGTAAATTTTCGTTTTCATTTTAATTCCTCTTTTATTTCACAGTATTCATTTTCGTTTTCATTTTCAAAGACAACCTGCATGCAAATTCTATGTTAATGAGTGGGTGTGGCTTATTCTAGTAACGGCGCTGAGACACGCCTTCTGTAAAGCTAAGTCATCGACGTCCCGCATGAGTTTAATGTGTGAAACAAAATTATTTAAATGTGATTATATTGTAATCGAGACGACGAGATATGGCGAAATCTGTTAGTGAGCTTTTGCGGGAAGCTGCCGCAGCATTAGAACATGGAAACAACCAGCCTGATGTGATGTTAGACTCAGGCTAGACCATAATCGACGATGAGGTTCATTCATGTATTAGGCTGTTTTGGAAATTCAACTATTTGGGTGTAGGCCTACAGAAGTCTTAGTAACACAATTTCTACAACAATTATAGCCAGACATTAATACCCACTGGCTTTAACCGAGAACCTCGGCCAATGTTTCATTCGCGTCGTGCCTAACAACGCCCTTCAGCCGTGACTTATTCAGATACAGCACTAGCCTAGAGTAGCCTACCTTATTGCTTTTATAAAACGGTTACCACGCAATACAAATATGAATCCCGAACATATGTATATGCAACTTTCATGAAGTAAAATGAATCACTAAAAGCCAATTCCTTCCGCTGGAGAAAAAAAAATAGTCCCTGACCATTTGCAACAGAAGAAGTTACATTATTTCTCCATTAGATGGGGACAAAGACTGTCTTAATGAGTGAGTCAGTCAGTCAGTAGAGAAGACTTTTGAAATGACTCAAACTTGTGATCACGGAGAAGAAAGACGCAACTGACATGACTATAGGCACGGACAACCCCTATTAACTGTTAAAAGTACAAGATATCACACCGGGTATTCAAACGGATTTTTTATTATGAATATAGGACTGACCTGAAGGAAATATCTAGCCTACTGTAAATGCAGGTACACTCGCTTTCTCGATCTCATCCAGAAGTTGTTACTGGAAATGAAAATCAGCATTGTGATTATTTTTGTACACAAACTTAAAATAACCAAAAGACACGTAGCCTAACAGTTAAACAGATGACAGATACAGGCTAGTGCTGTATCTGAATAAGTCACGGCTGAAGGGCGTTGTTAGGCACGACGCGAATATGAAACATTGGCCGAGGTCCTCGGTTAAAGCTAGTGGGTATTAATGTCTGGCTATAATTGTTGTAGAAATTGTGTTACTAAGACCTTTGTACACCCAAATAGTTGAATTTCCAAAACAGCCTAATACATGAATGAACCTCATCGTCGATTATGGTCTAGTCTGAGTCTAACATCATAACTAACATGGTCAGGCTGGTTGTTTCCATGTTCTAATGCTGCGGCAGCTTCCCGCAAATGCTCACTAACAGATTTCGCCATATCTTTATTAGCCTCATCCACTATTTGTTTTGAAGACTTATTAAATTAAATGTATTTATGATGACAATTAAATTGTATTATAATTATTATAATAATTATATATATTACAAATTTATTATTATAATAAAATAGATTTTTACTATCAAAAATATAAAAAATGATCATTATAATAATATAAATAATAATCATTCCTGGTTGGGGACTTTGAAAAAATAATTTGTTTATATGTAAATTCACGAGTCATTCAAGGTTAATGGTGCAACACTCAGATACTGTATAGTGCATGTTTCTTTAATGCTACCACTACACTATAAAATAACTAAATTGTTACTTACACATGGCTGGCGCAACTGGCCCCTGGTGGCTTGTCTCTGAAAAGAAAGGAAATCTGGCACTTGTAAAAACCGAGTAGCCTATATGCATGAACGTCCAACTCCCTACATTTTTATTCCTTATTTTTTCCTAAAGAGCCCTTGCTTTTACACTATCCTTCACTCTGACTGCAGTGCTTCTGTGCTGAATTATTTACGGTATAAATTGGTGCAGCCCATCATGGTTGTGTTGATCCTTTATGGTTGGACTGACTCCACCCTATTTATCTCAGAACCCCAGTCTAAGATGAGGGCTGTAGACAAGGACTGTCCTCCAAATCATGAACTGAACTACATTATGCGTGTTATAATCTTATATAAAAATGGTTAAATGGTGTTAAATTGCAGTTTGGGAATCTTTTCTCTTTTCCTTCAAATAATCAACCATTTGAGCATGGTATTATGTGAGATGGAACAGTCTAGGGATGCACTGAATTTTCGGCCACTGAAAATAGCATTTTCGTTTTTTGGTCGAAAGAGAAATACGGCAGAAAAATAAATGCCGCTCCGCCCCTCAGTGTTCAGCGCACGTTTCACTCTCACTCTAGTTGTTATCACTTCGCGGTGTGACGCTCCGCTCAATATTCCGCTCTATGCACGTGCAACGCTCAGTTGGTCACAGCCCATGCGAACGCTCCACTCATGTACCGCTCATGCTCATTGGAAAAGCAAAGTACACTCAAATAATGCGCCGAAATTTCTATGTAGTAGTATACTTGTTTCTGTTTGCAATAGCCCTATACTGTGCTGCAACATGATGTAGTATAATAACCGTGCTGGGCAACGCTGGTAAAATGACGCTATACCCTCTCGTTCACTGATCCGCTCCCCGCTACGCTCTGCTCACATGTTCTGATATAGCTTTGTACGACTATACATTATTTGTATAATTGGTCAAAAATACATTTGTTAAATCTGATTCTGCTGCATAGAACTGAATACAGAACAATATATTAATAATTTAATATATTTTCTGTCCAAATTTAGTGTTACTTTCAATAAAAGTGTGGTTATTTTATTGCTTGTATTATTATTTGTTTTAATTTAGAATCATTAGAATGATTGAATTTCATTAAAAAAGTCTATTATTAATACAATTAATGCAAAATAAAGCTAATTTAAAATTAGAAATAAACTATTTTTAAATAGCATTTTCAGTTTCGGTTTTCGTCCAAGTGCATCCAGAATTTTCGGTTTCGGTTTCGGCCCAGAATTGAAAATTCGGTGCATTCCTACAGTCTTCATCTGACTGCAGACTAGAGGATAGCCTAGTTTCTCCACTGTCTGGTACAGCTGTGCAGGTGGCCCAGCGGAGCCAGAGCTATTATTCCTGTCTGGATGAAAGGTGTGCTGGGGCTGAATTAATGATGGTCATTACTCAGCACATCTGCTGCAGGTTAGACTGACTCAAATGGCCTGTGATAAAGGGAGGTATGGGGAGAGCTTTTCAGAGCGACCACCGCACACAAACACTCTTCAAGACGCAAACCAGCATTCTCATTATTTCATTCTCTGTCTGTTATTTTAAAGGTCAGTTGTAATGAATAGATGTTGAACTATTTTATTATATCTAGTGATGTATGACTGTATCAACTCTGTCATTCCTTTAGTGAAGAGATGCGGTGCAATTAGGATACAATTAGCAGAGAAGCATTTTAATAAGCCTTTACATGTCCCTGCATTATTCACAAAGCTCAGCACTTTTGTCCAGAGGCAATGAATGATTTATTTATTTCATTTTGTCATGAAAAGCACATCTAGAGTTTGCATTAAGACTGTTATTGCTGAGAGAATTGGCTCGCTCATGAGAGTTATATATTACACTGAGTCTGTCATTAACAGCTTCTTTAAATGTAGGAATTGTTTTGAAGTGCTGAGAGCATTTGACGTTGATATATACTTGCACAGGGGATGCTTCCCGCTTGATTTCCTCTGTAGTTAGTTATTTTAGGGGAATCTTTATTAAGTTACTGATAATGTCCCAATAGCTTACCATCAGAGCGCTGGTGCTGTTTAGGCCTGTTCATTTGCTCATATAAAGAATGCATTTAAAAACTTGCTGTTTGGAGATTTATAAGGACTTTTATCTCAAGATCAGAAGAATCAGTGGGGATGCAGCCAGTTAAAACACTACTATAAGCTTTGCTTTAATGTAGTTTTGATCTGTTACTCTGTATAAAGTTCAAGCGACTCAGGTACTGGAAGAAGAACAATTCTGCCTTTGCTAAGCGTAACACAATTAAGAACGTCAAGTGCTGTGCCAATATTCATTTCCCCCATAGAAGGTCCTCAATGTGTAAGAAGGGCTTCCCATTTGCCCTAAATTGGTAAGATGGCTTCACTTCTCTGGCTGAAAAAAATGTTCTCTCCACCCATGGTTAATCCCGACTTATTATCCTCCTTTTGAATTAATGTGATTCATTAATCCTAGGAAAAAGCCTGTCTGTGAAGAATATATGATTCAGCTGTACCACAGCGCTCTGTCTTATTACTCTTTTTCCAGGACCCCTGCAGGGATACCCCGTTTACCCAGCATGCCTTGGAGACCATTGTCTTACTTCAGCCACTATCACAGGTTGAAATGGACTCAAAAGACTTTTAAATGCATGTTCTGTCCATGTAGATGGTCTTTGGTTCACAATGATACAATTATACTAGACATAATTAATTTGGTTCTGTTAGCCATTTTAATGTAGTTCTTCTTAATGATGGAAGTAAAACATGCCGTGCGTCGTAATGGGTGTAAAATAATTATTGTTGCCGCTATTTTAGAAACGGCTTGCATGAGTCTGGAAACTGAATCAACGTAGTTTTATGCTGCTTGGAAAGTTTTCCATCCATTTTGGCCTTTCTCTTAACCCTTGCCTGTAGAAGTGTTTTATAGGTGACTGCAAAAAATAGACTCTCAACCACTTTACCTGCCTTTCTTTTTTCAGAAAAGAAGAAAAGAACATCCTATACGTGTTACTCAGGTTTCCTTTTGTATGTAAACACATTTACCATAACATTGGAGGCTTATTCAAAGTGCACACATGTCTGTTAGCTTTTATGTCAAAACCAGAGAAACAACCGTCATTTCTTTCCTTTTTTTGAGTCGAGAAAATCAGATTTCTTTTAGTATTTTGTTTTGCATGTAAATTTATACTAGAATAATATTGCCCCACAAGGGGAAAACGCTCTGTTATGTCATCTCATGCATTAAAATAACTTTTTAAAATGGTTTAATTGCTTTTTTTTAATGTGTTTAACAGAAGCTGTAGGAGTAGAGTAGGTCTGTTGCCTCCCAATATTTGACAGCACTGCACATGGCAAAATAGAGCAGATGCTCAGACATTTAGGACTTCTGGTTTGCAAAATGCTTAATGAGCTTTCTCATTACTGTGTAACCGCTTTGAGCTAGCTCATTTAGCATGCTCTTTTTTCCCCACCCCCTCTCTCAACAAATTGATGTTTACTATTGTCATAATTGCCATGTTACTGTTGAGGTGTAGGTAAAGATGGGAGCTTTGTTGGTTTGGTGAACTGAGATCAAGTGCATTGCTTATGTGGGGCGTTTGCACATAGGCACACTAGTTATCCCAATGCACAACATTTGCTTAATAATCTCCCACTTATTGCTGAGATTGAGGGAAGCTAAGTCAATCAGCAGTTTATGTTAGGTTCAGCTTAAACCTTTATATTTTACTATAGTTTTACTATCCTTGTGACTTCCGGAGGCAGCCAAGCGTATGGCATTTAACTCCAGCCCCGATTCAGATAATGAAATCAGTCTGCGTGTAAGTTTGTTTAGACAGACTACAATTGCGCAGGTGCTCACCCACACACCACATACCTGCGGTTCATTACAGGTTTCTTGCTGTGTACAGTACACTGCTGATTCTGATACCTTAGAGGCATGTTTGACCCCACCTGGGTCTTTTGTTAGTGGGTGTTGCGTTTTGGGGCGTTTTACAGTTTGAGTCAAAGAACTTCAAAAGCTCTAGCATCGCTCTTGTATTCATTTTTCCCGAACATGTGCCTCCTACAGCCCTTTCAAGTGACACTGTTTATGAAAGTGATATTGACAAGAAAGACAGACCATAGGAAAAAAACAGTCAACAAATGAGTGCAGAGGAAATAATAGAGTGACATTCAGTGATAATGGCTTCAAACAAACCTGCTGTGTATTTTACCGTTGCAGCGTACATCTGTGCCTGTGAAGGTGCCAAGAAAGGCTGCGGAAGAAAAGAAACGTGAGATTAAAAAAGAGGAAATGAAGGAGGCGGATGAATAAGAGCAATAAAAGAAATCAGGACGGATGAAGAACTGTAGAATAGGTGACTGTGTAAAAGAGTATGTTTTGTTATTGTACCTTCCTGCCCAGCTGCTATCAGGTGGGAAAGGTTGTGGCTCCTGCTCCTGGGGGGCAAATTATGGCTCCAAGGGTTTTTCTGATTGGCTGCCGGAGTGCTGCATGGTGCCTTTGACCTCAAGGCGAAACCCTCTGCTGGGTGTGTCTGGAAAAGAAGTCTGATGTTTGGTGGAGATGCAGGGTTTTATTATAGGGCTGGCAGTTGCGGGAAAATAAGGGTTCCCTAGCAGGTGTGGTCTCCTTGGTTTGAGAAACTAGATTCTATAGCCTACATAAAGACGAACAAAAGTCAATAAGTGAGACAAGGGTAAACGTTCAAATGATTAAAGAGAGTCTGCGGACAAAATTATTCATCATAAAACCACTTTTTCTCTTTTTTTTCCCCCTAAGCATATTTCTAACTTCTGAGGATTACAGATAATAGAACAAACTGGATGTGAAAGGTGAGTTCAGCAAGGGGTAAGCACCGAGATAATCTTTATGTTTGAAGAAAGCCAAAACATTATTTGTTGTCCCTCATCTATTTCTCATTTTTATTCACTGAAACTCGCAGTGAGTCATTAGAAGAAAACTTTGGCGAAGCTGAAATGTCTCAGCCGCATTTATGTTTTTAGTTATTGGTTTCCTTGAGGAGGTGAGAGACTTGCAGAGAAAGTTATAGGGACATTCCCTTCATATACACAATGTACTTTTTCTTTTTTATAAATGCATGTTGTAGATCTATGTGAATGATTCATCCATGTAGGCCTATTCATTTTTAAAATTTTGCTTGATCTTCCGGCGAAACGTCAGACTCTCTGTGGATGTATGTCAGACTCCTCCAATCATTTCATCTGCTTAAATTTTTCCCCTCCACAAACATACATTTTTAAGTGCAATGACCACATCTCAAAATCCAATCAACAACCGATGGATAGAACCAAGTCCCTTCACAATTTTTTTTTTCTTTTCAGATAATTTGTTATACTCAGATGTACATTTGTCCACAGTACAGAAGAAACGGTCTGTTGCTACTTCCGTTTCATTGTGACTTTAAAGAGATTCTGTTTATTGAATAGCACAATACATAGATCACATTTATCCATTATTAACGCTGGATTATAAATCAGAGATAGGCCTAATTGATTTCCTTGTCTGTAACTGGCTTCCTTTCTTCCTAGTTTTGGATGCACTTGGACGACGACTGTTTGTGTTTGTGGACGTGTAGTTATTTGGATAAGTTGACTTGTGATTGATCAAAGTGACGGTTCTTGCTGATCAGACAGGCTTTGTATTGGTTTTGAGTTTTGTCTGCCTTTGATGCTGCAATTTTGATTTTGACTTTCCCTCACCCTTTGATATGTTCCTTGTGATTTAAGAATTTCTTTTCTTTCCACAGACCTTTTTTCTTTGCACCTGGGCACTGTGGAATATAGAAACAAAGACAAAGGAAGAAGGCAACAAAAGCTCATGAATTTTTGCCAGCATATATGGTCCTAATTCCTGGGTTAGGGCATCTTTCTAGCCTAGTGGACTTAATGCACCCTCATCTCCAATACATTAGATGAATGACAGGATCATTATCTCCTCAGAGTTCTATATGTACATCGTTCATGTACATCAACAAATACTCACTGTTTGGTGTGCGGGTTGCACTCATTGATTGGTGAAAATGTATTTGTGAGTTCAGGACCTGTGGTTCCTCCTCTTGCTATCAGATCGGGGGTAAACATTGTCACTTGCTTGCCTACCAAAAGCTTTCTTTCTTCTGTAGATTTGGAATCATCTACTAGGCACGCAAACCGAATTTATTCTTCAGAGGAAAACAACTCATTGCCCTCTTGATCGCAACTGATCGCCACCTCCCACACAAAAGTTGTCAGCTATGACAGTTGGCTCATAGAAGCCCTTTGCAGTAAATCCACATCTGTGTGGGTCTGCCCCCTGAAAGAAGCCATACACTCTCACAAACATGTGACATACGCTGTGCAATAAAACACTGACAAAGGATCAAGAATGATTAACAAAATGGACCGCTCGCAATGAGTTGTAGATGCTGCAAACTCAGATTGGAATCTTAGCGATGAGACAGGCTCGTTTACTGAGCTTTTGCTGCTGGGGACTTAAGAGTTTATGTACTGTATGCAGGTTAGAGTTTTTTTAATGGAATTATAGCAAGCGCAGAGTATGTTAAGGGTTTCTTTCATTCGTTCTGTTATGCCTCTTGTGATTTCGGTTTTCTGTAATTTGTTTTTCGAGTTGACTTTAGAGGTTCTCCATCGTTAGAACAAAACCTTTATTTATTTATTTATCCATTTTGTTAGATTCACCCTCTCCTCGGGCTGCAGTTTTGAAGAATTTTCCCTGATCTTCCTCACTGAACTGCAGGAGTTTTTTTTAACTCAAGGACTCAATGTTGGACTAAATACTTTGTTGGGGCGCTGCTCTGTGCTTGTTTGGCATAAGCGTGGCTCAGCATGTCCAACAATGCACTGCTCTTGTCTCCTCTTTTGTCTGGAGAGAACAAGATTCTTGGTGGCTTTTAAGCTGTTCAGGGTTGAAGCCAAGTATTTCCCCCTCTTGGTACCTCGGGGTCAGCCCTGTCCGTCGCTTGCCATCTGCTTCTCGGTTTGCTCCAGGCATCGCAGACCCTGTTGATCTCCTCCTTATCCCCCGAAAACCATTCCTACCATTCATCCAGCACGAGCCATCGTAAGTTTGCAAAATGCTTTTCTTGTATAGCTTCTTGTGTCCTCAAAAAAACTGCTCTCCCACACAAAAGTTGTCAGCTGAATGACATTAGAATGAAAACATGGTCCCTGTACGTGTAACACAATGTCATAACTCGATCTTCCAGAGAAAAGCCAGGCTTCTCTCTGGTTGTATGAAAGACACACTTACACAATGTGTAAGAAAGTATCTGTTGCCACTTCTGTTTCATTGTGACTTTTTTCATTAATGTCCTTATATTTCTGGTTTACAGAATTGGGAGCCATTCGCACAATGATTTCTAAGGAAACCCCTGCTGAATGCTAATAAGATGTTATTTCAAGATAGCCCAAAGTTTGAGCAGTGCTGGGTCCAGATATGGAAAAATCAAAGCTAAGATAAGTCAAACAGTAATTATGTATTTTAGGTTCATCCGACGCAGCTTGAATTATTCATGTACAATGGGAAAGAGGCAGTCTCTGCCTGTTAACGTTATACATAGCCTGCCTTTAAGTTTAAGACTCTCATTAAGGCATGTTGAACTAGATATAGCTTGGTAAATGCAGAGAATTCCTTGTCCAGTGAGACTTTTTCCCCTGAGTTTGACTTTCTGTGAACCTGGTTTGAAAACCCCTTTCCTATCTCCTTCAGCAGAATGGAAGTGAGGTCCACATGTAGTGCATCCCTGTTATTGCTTGAAAATGTGACTGTGAGCTGCTGCTCTGAAAGGCATTAGCATTGCCTCTCTCCACACTTGTCAGCAGAGAAGCTGCATTAATTCATTTTTGATAGGACGGGTAACCTCAGCACTAAATGTTCCCCCCTAACAACACACCCTAACATAAATGAATTACGGTCCAATCAGATGTCAGGCAAGACATGAGGTATCCTCCTTAGTCATGCAATGACAGAACAGACTTGCTGGGAATACATATGCAGAAATTTACACATAGAAAGACTTGCTTCCTAACATTGTTGTTCTGCTGGCCTGCATGATTTATCTAGCCATCTAGCCATTATTTGATGCTGATAACTAAAATGAAATATTAACTTATGAACTGTGAAGTCAGAAACTATTCAGAAACTAAGTTTTGGATTGTTCTTTTTTTTAATGTTGTTTCAGGCCCATTTTGTTTAAATTTCTAATGGCCACAGGGTAATATGATATATATATAACCCCAAACTTTTAAACAGTACTGCACTTTTGATCAGTAGTATCAGCATAGTTGTATTGCAGTAGTGAAAATTACACTGCGAGTAGTCAATGGTAATTTAATACACTATTGTGAATAACAACACTGATACATCCTCTTTGCTTTCACACTCTTTTTACTGTCCCATCTGTTCCATTGACTCAGCCTGATGCTGGGGGAATTTCCTTGCTGACAGAGTGGTGTTCATTAGGATTAGAGATAGAACCGATACAAAAAGACATCAGTTTTCCTCTTTGTCTTGCACACAACATCAGTCCAGCCATTCAAAAACTCTACTGTTAGTGACAAAGATCAGAACAGGAAGTGTGGGATACAACCCTCTGGCTTGGATGAGGATTAGGTGCGTGGGTTAGTTATGAGGAAGCCAAAAGCACATTCCCAGCAGGCTGAACACAGCTGGGGAGCTGAATGCTTGAACAGCAGAGCTTTGAGAGCCAACCAGCCATCATACTGTTGTAATTCCAGCCTTGTGATTTCCCTGCACGTTGACCACATGTGGCTACATTTCAATATGAGTTACATCACCTTAACGATTACTGGAATTGATTCCAAAGTCTGTGTGGGTTTATTGTCAGCAACAGTGCACAAATGAATCTACAAGTTTAAAATTATCTTTCTGTGGCTAAGGTAGGGAAGAAGACCCATGAAGTCAAAATAAAACGAGTAGCAAGAACATCTAAATCTGACTGTTAGAGTTCTGAGATGAGAAAGGATGCTTTACTTTTTTACTCAAGCTATTCTCAGGTGGAAGTATCAGAGTATGGTCAGGTCTTGCTGAATGAATGAAGCAAGCCTAATGGTGCGTACAAGTTTCGTTGGAAAGATCGTATTTATGAGTTGAATGCACATAATCGTCATAACAAAGTCATAATTAGTCATAATTGAGTGGGAAACTCATTAATGGTAAATTTGTTAAAATGAATGGAAACATATCTAAGTTGCATGCACAATAAACCATTGTGTTGTACAATTACAATTTACAGCACCTTCATACATGAAATAAAAACATAATGCAAAAACACACCCGATGCTCATTCTTTATTAATCATTTTGTAGATGTAGAGTTAAAAAAATCTTGTTGAAATTTATGTAGAAAAGGTACATCACAATCTTGCCAGATAAACATTTAGAATAGGTGACAATGTTAATGTTAGATGGTTTGGTTTTGGGGCGGAGGGTGATTCTACCTTCTCTCATGGGTTGACTCGGTCCTTTGATGATGGCAGATGAGGACTGAAGCACCTTTCTGATGGCGTAGATGAAAGCAAGGAGCTCTGTCACTTTCCAGTGTAATGGGGTGTGGTGGGAAGTCATGTGGAAAACTCTCACACTCGCTATGCAGACTCTCACGTGGCTCGCATACTCTCCTCATGTTTTGTCCAAATGGGAACATGTGCACGTGTGTACCATTTAACTAGGGTTGAATGCATTGGATCTGCACAGGCATTAGGTATCAAGTATGCCAAATACATGTAGGTGAAGGCTCCTGAGCTCAACTGTGCCAGATTTATTGGCACCAGTGTGTTTCGAAAGGGTGTTCGGTGGCGGCGCACAGTCAATACTGAAGCAATTTTCCCCATTTCACTCACTGATGGGAGAAATTAGATGTCTAGACATGGTTCATGGCTGCAATAATCAACTTGAGCAAACAGTACAGAGAAACCACCAAGCGGCTACATCTAGTTACCGTCTGCTGAAACTGAATGGTTCTCATGCTTGTGCAATTTCTGAAATTTTTTAGGGTTATTCAAATCTGCTTGAAAAAGAAGAAAAGACAAGCATGTTGTTGGTTGCTAGGTAACATAACATCATTGACTGCAACGTGTATGGTAGATTTATTTCTAGCAGTTGTGTGGACTTCTTTGGTTCTTCCACTGTTGGCCCGAAGGCAGAACTGTCTGCCTTACTGGTTCAATGGTGAGTGCGAACAGTACTTTAAATACCGTGTGAAATAGAAATTCACATTATCTATTTTTAATGCATGTTATTAATCGTCTTATGAACAATTCATCCATGCATGTTTCAATGTTACAATTTTTTTTTACCTCTTAATTGTTATATAAAAAGGTCATAAATCTTTCAGTAAAACATTTTTTCTTTTTCAATAATCTGTTGCACTCGGATGTATGCCTACGTCACAATATGGAAGAAATGATCTGTCAGTTCTTCCATTACATTGTGACTTTAATCATAGTTTTTGTCTTTTGATGAATATATGTTTTAAATTTAGTCTTTCATACATTTTAGTCAATTTTACTGATTAAAATGGTATCTAATTTCAGTCTATAAAAATAATATTTTAGTTGAGAGTGCAAAGTGAAACTGAATTCAAACTTTTAGTTTGATTTCAAAGTTTAGTGTGTATTCACAACGTAACTTGTACATTATGATGATCAGCATGTGACTTAATTCATGTTTACTTCTGCAATCTTTTTTTTTTTTTTTTAAATTGAAGTTGTAATATGTTTATGTTGTGTAAATATCTGATTACTCGCATGTGTATATGATGAATTAAATAAGATGCTGTAATTACCTCCTTGCAAAGGGATTCAGTTTACCGGTGTTCACTCACTGTTCAGCTTTAGCTCTCGTAGCTCCAGTGGGTCAGTCCCCAACATTATTGATTGGATCATTTGAAACATTGATATTCTATATAGATTTTTCTTCTTCACTAAAACATTGTTTGTTCTTTGTTAAAGACAACATAGTAAAGCATCATATCAAAGAGCTGTCTAGAAGACCACACAGATACACAGAGCAGTAAAGTCATTCACACACGCACAAACAGCACTCCGATGGAAGAATGGGGGTTGGCACCAGGGACAGAGGTGGCAGATGGGTGATTTAGCATGCAGGCAGCCTGCAGGGGGACCCTCCATCTCCCCTTCTTCTGCATGCTGATCAGGAGGAGGAGCAGGAGGGCGAAGACTTGGGAACAGAGAGAGAGACGCATAGCAACACACTCAAAGGCTCGACTGCCCCATATGACTGTTTGCCTACTAGCTCCTTTCTTCCTTCAGTCTTCTCGGAGGCTCGTGCTGTTGTTTGCTTTCTCACACAGCTGTTTGATATTTAGGGATGAGACCCTGCGGGCCCGATCTGTCGTGGCGCTGTGCATAACTCCAGCGTGGTTTTCATTCTCTTGAGACAGTTACAATGTGTTAACAGAGATGGCTAATTGATGACTGAAGTTCAGTGTTTCTCAGTGTGTTTATCTGCCTATGACTAATGATCTTGTGTCCTGTAAACAGTGATGTCCTGCAGGCTGACTAGACAAAAGAACGATGCTCGCTCACAAACTAGGGATCCATGACAAGACACGAGGCTTCTAAAGCGGGCGCTTGTGATGCTGAAAGAGGAAACCACACTGCCATGGAATCTTGACCTCCATCATGTGGCTTCCATTTTTAGACAGGATTCACACACCCGCCTGACCGATGCCGTATTTCCTTCCATTCAACTCAATAGTGGGATCGTTGTCGCCGACTGTGGGATTTTGCCAGCTGATTCAGTTTGGCCTCTGTCACGTTCTTAAGCACAATGCCCTGGACATATCCGAGACCCACTCCAGTTCCTGTTCTGAATAGGTCTTGTATGATGTAATGCATGCAGCAGGGCTGAGATGTGTTGGTGGTGGGAAAGGAAGTCACTTCGGCTAATGTAATGATTAACGGTATGCTATTTTAAAGTGACACTTTGTTAAGGTTAACCTGAATGTAACGCCTGTCCTGTTTAATGATGGAAAAGCTTTTTTATCATTAACCACAAGAAGTTGTTGTGATCAAAGTTTTACCCTTTTTTCCTTTCGAAATTTCTGCTGTGCTCATCACTCATTATGAAAGCAAGAGCAAACTCCCACAGCGTCTTTTTGGCAATTTCAATGGTTTCAAAACTCGATTTTTAGCCAAATGAAAAGGACCAACATACTGTTTTGACGCGAATGCAAATTAATGCAAAAGTACAAAATCCCCCTTTATGCTGAGCTCTCTCTGTTCTGTTTACCAACTAGCTGAACATTGAAAGATTGAAAGTCCCCTTTTGGTATTCCCCTGCAAAAAGAGAACAAAATCAGAAATCCAAACTAACTGTCAGGGTCTCAGCGGGGCAGATTCGAGCACTAAAAAACGCTCCTTTCTACAGATTGACAGTAAATGAACGACTTCAGTCACGTTCTTTTGTGTTGGAGGAAAAGTAATGCTTTTAATCTTAACATATCCACTGAATGATCATGTTTTGACTTGCGATAAAAATAAAGATTCACTTTTTTTTTATATATGGTTTTAAATGACTAATAAATGTTAAATTAACAACACAGTTTCACCAAAAAACAGTCAGTAAAGAGTGTTATGTTATGACTGTAAGAGTAATGTTTTCTCAGATCTTAGGAATGTGGAAAATTTGCCTGTGTAAATACGACCCAGCTTGTTAAAAGAAAATAGTTTGTTCCGTACCTTTATCTTTGATGTGGTCACCAGTCTCTTTGTGTTGGCGTAAAACATCTTTATCAAGGATCACACTCACCATCTCTATCCGCACAACACCCTGAAACAGGGACTTTGTGTAGGAAAGTGTAAGTAAACACCTCCTTCTTAGGTTTGAACTGAGACCTTACTTGCTAATTAGCCTTTCTGGCACCTGGATATCTCCAGAGAGAGACCTCTAGATAATTGTATCAAAGTTAGGGTGACACAATTTTGCCAATGTTTTGATACAGTCCACAGGTGGGCCATGGTGGCCTGATTCTGCCAGGGGCAGAACAGTGTCAATGTATTGACCTTAAAGTGACTTTAACTTTGTTTTAAAGTTGTGCAGTCTAAATGTCTCATTCTGTTTCTCATGAGGATTTTCAAGCTCCTCTGCCCCTAAAATGTTCCCCTACGTGGTTCCCACAATAACAAAGCCAGATTGTCTTTACACCCACATCAATGCATTCCTGTCATTCTTCTCTTGGAGGCCAGGCTAAGATCAGCTGATAGACGGAAAGTGAACGAGAGAAAAAGAGAGGTCGTTGAACCTTTCCAACAGAGGACTAGGGGAAAAAGGGGTGGGAGGCGTACACGTGGGTGGTAGATCTGTGTTGGAGGGGGTGTGGGTGTCGAGGGAAGCGGGTGGCAGAGGAAGAGAGAGCTGATTAGAGAGCAACTGGGGTGGAAGAAAGGGGGAGACGGAAAAGCACTTCCAGAAGGCCTCCAGCCCATGAGCTAATGCTGTAAAAATCTTTCCTTTTCTTCTGCTGTTTGTAGGACTGAGGTTGGGGGCTGTCTTTGCATCTGAACCTCCCACGGTCATCACCCACACTGTCTCTGTGGGCAGATGTTTGACTTTCTCTGCTGTATTGCTTCTCATTCTTTAACAATATTTCTCATTTACTGACTGTCTATCCCAGAAGAACATTGTATTGGTTAATAAGGCTGCTCCGTCATCGCAATAGGGTTTTTTTCTTTTCTGCCAATGTTTTCACTAGCAACAAACTCAAATAATTATTCAATTTTTTTTACAGTTTCTTAACAAAGACATTTTGTAATAGCTGGAAACTATTTTAATGCAAATAGTGGCATAAGTTACTCTCCAAAAGATTCGGGTCAATTTTTTATTCTTTTTAAAGAGATTAATGCTTTTGTTCAGCATGGATGCATTAAATTGATCAAAAGTGACAGTAAAGACTGTTTTCAACATTCATAAGAATAAGAAATGTTTCTTAAGCACCAAATCAGCATATTTAGAATGATTTAGAATGATCTTAAGGATCATGTGACACTGAAGACTGGAGTAATGATGCTGAAAATTCAGCTTTGCCATCACAGAAATAAATTATATTTGAAAGTATATCAAAATAAAACAAATTTTTAATGTGTTGTTGATCAAATTAAAGCAGCCCTGGTGAGCATAAGAGACGTTCAGAAACATTTAAAAATCTTACCGACCCTACATTTTTTACTTTAATGTATTTCTTGAAAAGTTTTTTCATTAAAATATGTTTTACAGCCTCAGATAACGCCTCAGAGAAGGCCTCAGGTCACGTAGTTCACTATGTCTCACTTCAGCAGACACCCAGCACAGCTGTACCAACCACTGTGGAACATCAGATGTTTTAATATGAATATCCATATCAAGCACAATGATGCAAATTACAGTTTTTTTTATATGTTGCTTTGATGATAAACCAGGTGACGGCTCTCCACTATGGAGACGAGATGATGTATTGGGGAAAATGAGTGTACAAAAATTTAATTGTGATCTAATGAACGCTCATTGGCTGAGCAAAAGAAACTGTATAAAAGTGAGTCTTGATTGAGGTTGTTAGATGTTCTGCAGGCATCGTGGCTTTATTGTCTCCACCAATAAAGTCACATTTTTTGGCATCTGGAACTCCGTTATTTGAGTGATTTCTTACAAAAATGAGAAGAATTTTTCCACGACATGAACAATAGTGAACATCTCCAAAATAAATACAAATTTTCTAATATTTTTTTGTTGTAAATTTTAACCCATTCTAACTGATGCTGCCAAGACTATAACAAGTCATTCTTGCAATTTTCAACAAAATGTCATCTGTTTTAGCCAATTATATAATTGTATCTATCTGGCAAGTGAAATAAAAAAAGTTTAATATATAAAATTGTTGTGCCCTGCTGAATGTATTTCTTATTTTAGTAATACCATTGTGTCAGGTGTTTCTCCTAAACTTCTTTTGAATAAAGAAGGAATAAATTAGATATCAATTAGACAATTTCTGGCTAACCAGATCCTGGAAGAATTTGACGAGTAATGTTCATATTGTTTTTATTGAAATCTCTTAACTTATGCAGATATCAGACATGAGGGCAGTTTGTGGCATTAAGATCTCTTCTGAAACTCTAGAATAGACACACAAGATTACTGGGGTCTTTTTTTAGGAGAACAGTCTGAGAAACAGTAGACCTAAGAAGAAGTCTCCATTTGTCTTGATTTAACCTCATTGCGGTCTATGACAAACAATCTCTATTAAACTGAGATCCTTTTTTATTTTCTTGCATACGGAAAGTTTCTGTATTTTGTATTCTGTACTTACAGAGATTATGCCTGTGGAACAGTCAGATGGCCTTTTTCCTGTACGCTCCTTTCTGGAAGTGTGTCGGTGAGCTCAGATGAAAGAATGTAACCCTGCCGGGGTTGGCGGTTGGGGGGGGGGGGGGAGTCTCCCTTCGACTACAGCAGAGGCCTGCACTTTCTCTGAACTTTCCCTCTATTTTCATGCCACTGTCCTTTGTGATGCTGAGCATCAATTTGTATTCCTGGGCCCACAGTTTTAGCACCTTCATTTCATCTCTCACACTGGTTCTTGTACAAACAATGATTGACACTGCTGTTGCTGAGCAGAATTCAAATCATGCCCATACACTAATGCACCAGCCAGATGCAAACATGTGGCAGACTTGTTAAGGTCTTCGTACCTTCCTGTTGAAGATAAATGGCCTCAGCTTACACGCTTTACTCAGCTGCATGTCTACTCGTCAGATCATATCCAACCCATTTGTATAATCCCCTTTTCCAGACAAAAGTAGGCTGAATTGCATTGGTTAATCAGAGTTCATGGAGGTCATTGCACTTATATAAATCTCTAGGAAATGAAAATGGCACGGTTAAAACATACTAAGCTGTCTAGGACACAAATTATGTAATGCTCTTGGAGAATCTGTGTGCGTAAAGGATGTATTTCTGCACACACTTGTTTGCATCATGACAACTGCACAAAAAAGCTGTTTTTGATTCACTGCTCACATGCACTCTTAAAAATAAAGGCTCTTTATTGACCTCTATGATTCCTTGAAGAACCATCCAAGAAACAAAATGTTCTTTAGGTTATTAATGTTCTTCACATCAGGAAAAACATGGTTCTAAAGAACTGTTCAGTGAAAGGTTCTTTTTGGAACCAAAAATTTTTTTTCTATAGTATCACTGAAAAAACAACAAAAACGATTTGGGTCCTTTATTTTTAAGCGTGTATGACCTAATCAGCAGGGTTTTCGAGAAAAAAGCAGAAAGGGTTAACATATTTAAAATGCATGGCCGATGATTCATTTGTCATACAAAAATAACACAAGCCTTTCAAAAAAAAATGTTTCCCTCTGCACTGAGGCTACGAAGGGACGTTTCCCTCATTTGCACAGGCTGACTCATAAGGATGTATGGGGCCAAACCATGGGCGCTGTTGGTCCTGTTTGAAGCATTGTTTAAATGAGGACAGAAAAAAACAGATGTTTTGTTTTCAGCACGAGCCACTGTTTTGTTCTGTGCGGTCGTGTGCACACAGGTATCCGAATTACTCACTGTCAATGTGATGGTTCTGTTCTGTGGTCTACATGCCAAAATGCTGATGTTTGATCAGTTTCCCCTTGCTGGGTGTTATTTAAATATGAAATGATGCATTCAAAGGCTGTTCTGATGATATCAAAAAGCAGAAGTGCAGACAATGCTCTGCCTCTGGAAATACAAAGACGTGAGTTTGATGTCATCACAGAGTGATGGTCGTTAAGAGAGCACATGATTTTGTTTCAGTCCTGAAACCACTTTTTTCTTCTTCCTGGTTTTGTCCCTGTTGGATAACGTTTTTATTAATGGAAATATGTACAACTTCTGTAGCTAAATACATTCTTGCTTGGAAATCTATTGTTTTATCATTGTGACTGGGACATGCACATCTAATAATAACAATTTATTTATGATCCAATACATGGGTTTTTAGGATGCTTTTTATACATTATGCATAAAATGTAATTTACATAATTAAGAGGTGAGGTAATGATCTATAATGCAGCCTAATCAAAACTGAATTTTCAAATCATTAAATTATGATATAATTATTTACATTGAACTCAAAACATTTTTGCATTCAGCTACTTTACTCAATGCGATTAAATGGAGAGCAAATAGAGACTTTTATCATTTATTATTATTAGGGGTTCAAACATGAAGCTTTATTATTTTTATATTTGTATTATTTGAGAATTGATTCCTTGGCAACTAGCTGAAATCAAATAAAATTTGAAAATAAAAGTTTAAAATGTTTATATTTAATTTTATTTCAGTTAACGTTTATTCCTCCTGAGCTTTGGAAACTAATTTAAAAAAATATATCTGTGAAAGTTTTGTTGCTGAGCTGACGAAGTGTACTGCATTGATTTAGCTCTGTTGTTCTATCAAAGCAGTTAAATAAAATAGAAAAATTCATTTAATCTGTATGATATTTCCTTGATCTCATGATCTCATATTGTGTACTGTGCTGCTTTATATTACATAGAATGAATCAGTAAAGTCATATATGGCATGTATCTAAATATACACGCTCTGTACTCTATAGATATATGCATGTCAGGCAACTTTTGCTTTCATTCTTTTTTTGGGTTTAGCGGTTCAGCATCCCTTTTATCTGGCATTTAATTAGAACTGTAGGCTGTTGTACGAAGAAAAGCCTTTCCAAGTACTAGCTGAGGTCGCTTCCTGCCCAAGTCAGCTGATTCGAGATGTGTCTCTTTAAACCTTCGATCACTTTTCTTTCAAGCCACAGTGTAACAGTTCTCGAGAAGCTCAAATATAAACTTATTTCGTTCAACAGGAAATCATTACCTCAGCTGTGCAATTCGGTTTTGCCCAATGACTAAGACAACATGCGTTTTGCATCAGAGGTCTAATTGTTGTTTATTGAAAGGTCATTTGAATGAAACTACTCTCCATTGATGAAGTTTGAGCATGCAGAAGTAAGAATGCCTGTGTCAGCTTAGTGAAAACGGAAATTTGGGACATAGGGAAGTTCGGGGTGGGGGTGTGCGTGAGGGGGTGTGTGCACAAGCGCAAACTCACATATGACATCATGCACAGATTTAAAAAATGGAACTCGACACTGGAGGTTAACTGAGAGATGTAATGATTTAAAATGTGGATTTGTGTTTTAAACAAAGTTTTTTATCAGGTTTTAGCTTAATGCGTGTTCTCAAATCTAAATTAAACTGATATATAGTGGAAAGGAAAGTGTGAAAGGTCTTGAAATGTCAGTTTGCACTTGGTCTTTTTAGAGAGAATATTTTAAACAACCCTGACAAGTCCTTGACTCTAAGAATACCGGTTGTGGTGAGACACATTCTAAGAACTAGGCTGAAGTTTCCAGTGATACAACATTCAGTACATTAAAAAGAAGTCAAAAGCAAACTCGGAGAGCATGTTGTCATAGTGGAGGAAAGGAAAAGCCAATGTAAAATCAACCTCAGACTCTAAAACAAACCCAGGAGCCTTAAAGAAAGGGCTTGTGCATTATTGTTCATTATTGAAAACTCAACAATGCAGAATTGTTATTATCAATAGCCAAGTTAAAGTGTTTTGAATATCTTTTGAAAGCTTAGGCTCTGCTTGAGTTTGGTTGTCATTTTTCAGGTGTGCAGTGTGTGTGCTTGGAAATGTACGGCATTCGTCTTTGGGACTAAACCGCTGAGCGGAGAATGGGTGCTTCTGCATGCCCACATGTGACCTTGTTTCCCTCTGCTTAGAATTATGTGCAGGACTATATTACTAAGCTCTACAGTTTTGCAATAATTGTGTCGCAATGCAGGTCCACAGGGATGCTGATGCCTCACAGCTTTCTTTACAGTAGTAAGCATTGAGTTTACATAAATAATGCAGCCTGACTAGTTTCTGATAACGTTTAATCATAGCACAAATATCACATTCTTTCTTAAGTCTTCACAGCTTTCTTATCAGATGTAAGAATGTTTTGTCACAATATTTGTGTTCAAAAGTCTCCAGTCTTTTCGTTGTAATTTGATACATTCTCTTTTTCTTCCACAGAATTATGAGTATAAACCCACACGGAATCTGCACCTTTAGAATTCCACAGAAAGCACTGCAGATTCTCTCAAATTGGAACGCCCATAATTCAGAAGTTCTACTTATTTTCCGAGTAATTTAGCATAATAAAAGCATAATTTCCTTGTGCAAACTTTTATTAGTTACTAATAAAAGTCTGCTCTCAGCTCCGATTTAACATGTTCAAAATATGTTCCACAGATATTCTCCTCAAAATCAATGAAGAAAATGTCTGCAGATTCCGTCTGGGCCAACAGGTCAAAAACTCTTAGGTCTAAGAGAACAGACAGGAAGCGTCAGGTAATAGCAGTATTGCAGAGTCTCCATGCACAGATCCACCTCTGCTTTCATATTATATTGTTGTTACATAGTTTTTTTTTTGTAAAAAATGACATCTGTAATCATTTGTGCATGAATAACAACGTTCATTTATTTTTCCATGCTTTTTGTAGGGTGTTTTTGAGTTACAGTTAGTCTGGGGACTTAAACATGGGGAACCACCTAAAAACATCCTGACAATACTGCAATTACCACTGTGTGATATAAACTTTCCAACACCTCAGTCTTTCAGAAATGCCGAAAAACACAACAGAAACCTGCACCGACTCATTTGTAGTGTTTATGGAGATGAAATAGTGCTTAACGCAGGTTAACATGAAAAGGCAAACTCTAAATAGGGCAGGGGAAAACTATGTATCTACATATTTATAAGTTTCAGGTCTTTTCTAGGTCTTACCCCACTGAGACTAAACAGCTCTTAGATGCTTGCCATTGCACTAAGAATCATTATACTGATTCAGTGGAATAGACTGGAAAAGATGATAAATTGCACTCCAGATCACATGAATGGTGGAAAACGGCTAACTAAAGCCAGCGATAACTGGTGCACATGGTGCTGACCCACACAGCAAGTGGCTGGAATCTAATGAGCTCTTTCTGAAGACATGGCTCAGATGGAAATGTTTTGATCTGTGTCTATGTGGGGGCCTGTGCCTTATTCTGCCCATGACATCTTTAATGTGGAACCAAAAGGAATGGCGCATGAGATCAGTGTATTGGATATTAACCATGAAGCCATTAGACAGTTTGACTTGTGTTGAAGACACTTTGATTTGAACGTTTTTCAAATGGAAACTGTTTTTCAGTAAAGATGGTTGAATATTTTAGACCAAATGTGGATATACAGTTACTAGCTTACAATGTTGAAAATCAGTTTTAGACTGCAGATGATTCAGAGGTCAGATCCCCACCCAATCCCAACATGGCCACAGGGCAAGCTCCATTTGCTGTTTCCAGAGCTGCAAGAACATCTCAACAAAGAGGCCCAGAAAAGGGACGCCAACCAGGCCTCTTGTGTTCTTTCAGGTGAAAAGCACCTAATCGAATCCCTCCAAACAAAGTCTGAAGATTTCCTTCAGAGTACATTTTTGAATGAAGACCAATAGCGCTTTGTAAAACAGTTGTTCTCTTGTTTCTCTTCACCATTATCCTTAGGGCTTGTGATACTTGGCAATTTGCTCAACCCACAGCAACACTTTGCAACCATGGTGCAATTGCTGACTCCCTTTAGAAATATGCAATAATTTTGCTGTTCTTTTTCAAACCTCAGTTCGTTTGGATTTGGTCTACTTTGCCACTATTTGGCACAATTTACTTGACCTGAAATATGAGATCAGTGGCTTCACTCTAATTAGCCATTACATGACACTTTTAGTTATCAGACAGTTTATGACCTTGCTGGTGAGTTGATCAAAAAGCTTTGTAAATCGATTTAGTTAGACTGTCTCATTTTCTCCCATCATTGCAAGACAAGTCTTCAGAAGCTACATGCACAAAGACCTTTTTCCTTACAGAAGCGTAGGAATAGTTTGGAATTTCATTAAACAAGAAAGAATGAGCGCAGACATGGTGACTTATCTGTGATACTGTTGGGGGGAGGGATGTGTTTGACAGGGTGCGTGGTGTCTATCGTGGGAAGCAGCGGCGTAAGCTCTTTGATGCCTCAATGTACAAGATCTGTAAGGGGGCCAATCCTATTCTCCGTCCCTGTAGCACCTAAGCCAAGTTCGCCCCCTCTCTCTTCCCACAGTCGTCTAGAGCATCAAATTCTCTCCCACCACACACTCCTCTCCAAAAACACATACACTGCGAATGGCATTCTTGAGGTGTCCCGCTGTTTTCCACAAACCCAGGAATTGAGCCATGGTTCGCCAATGCTGTAAATACTCTGTTGCTGTTGGATTCCTTTTTGATGGCATGTCAGAATTCAACTGAGGCCATTTGTTAGATTATGTACCCGGTTGAAATGTAAGATGTGTAACGAGAAACATAAGCAGAGGATAAGACAAACAAAAATCAGCGGAGCAGCATACATCAATCACCAGGCGACTGTTGGTGTCACGTAAGATGAGATACAAAATGGATCTGGGAGGAGTGCTGTTTCCCTTTGTACATAGATGATTTAGACTACCAAAAGCACAGTGTGATATCAACTTTGAGAACGATTGAACTTGAGCATGGATTGCACAACAGTAGACTGGGAAAACAACATGAAATATACACATATTACATTATTTTCCTGAAAAACAGCACCAGCTCTGCGGGTCTGTTCCAGGATTGTGTGTCATGTACACCAGCTGCTGCTGTTTTTCAGTGTGTGTTCTTGTCCGTTTAGTGTGTACGAGAGAGAGAGAGAGAGGTCAATCATGGGCAACAGGCCACTGTGAAGTGATCAGTGTGTGTGTGTGTGTGTGTGTGTGTGTGTGTGTTTACGGTCAGCTTGTTTTTCCAGTAATACACACTCTGAACCCCTTATCCACCTCCCATTTCTGGGTAGTCCACAAAATGCTGTCATGATCATCATTACACTGAGTCATCAGTTTGGACCCTGAATACATTGTACCATAATCTGCGAATGATGGACAACCAAATACATATTTCCTTGGCAGTGAGGACAAGCAAACCTTATTACAAGCTTCTAAATTATTCCAAAAGCAAACATATTAGAGTCATATAGCTATTAATGATGATGGAAAAGTTTAAGTCAATATTCAAGATTTATAAAATCAGTCAATATAGGTGTTTCTAATTAAATAAATGATTTTTATTTTCATTTAAGAAGATTGTCTAAATTAATTTAATTAATCAAATTATTAATTAATGTCATCATATCCTATAAAGACAAGGCACTCTTGTATTACAATATTACAGTACTTACAAGTATTTATACAATATACATTAGTCAATGTATATTTAAATAGTTAGAAATGACAAAGAAGAAATTTGACTTTTACATTTTACACAACTAAATCAATAGTCTGAAAAGACTTTTATTGGGCAATCCCTTCTTGTCTCATTTTGTGATCATTTTACATGTTTAGACTGTACATTAAAATATTAAGAGGAAATGCTAAGGCCACATCAGTTTTGAGGCAACATCTCTGTCATCAACCGTGACGTGTGATGCATATAAGCAAATGTTTTGACGATAAATTTATGGAAGCATACGCAAGCCCTTATCTCCACACTCAGGGTATCCACCTGATCATTACGTGCCTAGACTATTAAGCTGACATTTGCTAATGGCACCCTGATGCAATTGGCCCTTTGCCTTGAGCAGGTTGGTCCGGCCAGGTCTCTGTGTTTAGTACCTAGTTCTTTCTGGAACTGATGACTTTGTGAGATTGCTTGTTGTTCTCTTCCTCGTGTGCCCGTCTGTATACTCTCATCCTCTGTGATATATAAAGAATTCCTAACTAGCTCCAACCATCCAGGCAGTACTCCATAGAGATAACCAAGGGAGTTTTGAGATGTCCATGAAAAATATGTCCAGCTCAGAGTGGCATTTTGAGACTTCTCATGTTCTGAAGCATCCTAAATTCAGGAAGTGAATACTCTGTTTACAGGAAGCTTGGCCCTGAGGTGGTCAACTTAGACACATTTGATGTATTGTATGTAACACCATCTTAATCCCTGGCTAGATAAATATTTAATGCCCTGGTTTTATCAGTAAGGGAGGATGTATTTACAACAGCCATGGAGCTATTAAATTATGCATAATCGGCACTGATAAACATCAGTTTTTGTTACATGAATGGGCCATCATCTCATTTCATGGTCCAAAAGAGCAGGAAATTTCAAGCAGCTTCAATTCATTTTAACTAAGCTATTTTAGCATTCAGAGAGCAAGTGAACTAGACTCTTAGAATGCAGATAGAAATTTAAAGTCCTTCATTTGTAGTTATGTATATTACTTTGTGAATACGCCTCATGAGTCCCCTCTTAAAGCTTCCTATTAGATGTTGTTGCTGCAGTGGAACTGCTCTCTAGACTGCCAGTTAATGAATCCTGTTGGTAAGGGTAACAGGATAATGGAAACTGGAAAAAAGAAGAATCAATAAATTGCACAAAGCAGGATATTGAATAATTGAATCGTTCAATCATGCTATAAAGGCCTCAGTACAAAAGACTGAATGGGTATTCAATTTCAAAGGGTCCATTATGGCTGTGTTAGGAAGTCAGCACTGCTGATCCCTCACCCATTCATACAACTAACTACCAACTATGCTTATAGAGAAGTAACCAGTAAGTTGGACTAGGCATAGATGGCTTGTGAAATTTTAGTTTTGATTGTTTGCGCAGATATTTTAACAGATATTCTATAATTGTTCAATGAATGCATAAGTTCTGAACCCTTTCTTAGTTTCTCTCCCTGAGGTTTAAGGAACCCAAGTTAGGCTCCACTGCTGCTGGGAATGAAACCAGCGGGGCGTAGGCTCACGAAACTCCAAAATTCCCCTTCTGACTTTACAGTGACGTTGAGCCTCAGCTATTTGACCAGCCATTGTGTGTGTCTGCTTTCTGACAGCATACTGAAAATATTTCTATCCCGTTCATTTACTTTTGCCCTTTCTTTCCAACTCTTTCTGCCTTGGGGGAGGGATTGAGTTGCCAATTTCTTAAGTTTGGAACCTGAGGGGTGCCGGTAACTCCAATGTGGTGTAAAGCCAAGACACAGAATCTGTGGTTCAGACTTCAAACAAGACTCTGCGCTATTGTGTCTATCTATCCCTTTCTACATCTAACCAGGCAACCCTCCCTTCTGTGTTCCCATTTCACCGAAATATGACACCAAATACTCCTCCTTTTCAAAGCCCAGCTGCATGCGACTGACATAAGAGGTAGTGTGAGAAAAGGGCTGATGAAGAGAGGCTCATGGATATTGCACTGCATAAACTCTATACAGCGAGAGACTGTTTGAGAGAGACAGGCGGCAAGACAAAGCGAGGAGAAGATGCGTTGTTAGGAGATTCTTCATTGATTTGTTTGTGAAGTAAAATTTGAAAGATCGGGTAGCTGGAGAAGAAATATGATTCATGCATCTGACAATTTTTCACCTCCATCAGCTGCACCCGACAGATGAGGGCGAACATTGGCTTGCTTCATTAGGATGAGCAGACGGTTCAGAACTGCGCTTCGGCTGTCAGCGTTTAACACCTCGCCCAGATGAGCACTATCAGCCCGTCTGCTCGCTTGCTGGGTGCTGCTGGTGAGGAGTAGTCTGAATGTTCTCCCCGTTCTGCTGCATCTGTCAGCATATCACTGCCTGCTCAGGGATTTCACCTCATGCAAATGAACAGCCCGTCCATCGAATGACTCAGAGTCTCCACTTAAACCCCCACACCCAAACACACACAAATAAACCTCTACTGAAAGCACTGACTCGCACACTTCAAACCACCGGCATACCCGCTTATGTAAACTCCACTGCCGCTTGTATGATGCCATGCTTTGATAGTTACAGTTAAGCTTTTCACATGGCTGGTAAAAAATATATATATATATATGGGGGAAAGTATTTTACCATTTGAGATTTCCCCTACGATTTCTTATAAATTATTTATGAGTGAAGGGTTAAGAAGTCATTTTGAGTTACCGTTATTGTTTCTGTCCAGTTGAATGTAATTACCAGGCGTTATACTTTTTTAAAAGTCATTTTATTGTGCACTGTTTTTTTTTTTTTTTGCTTAACAGTATTTAATGCTTTCTGGGTAGGGTTGCACAATTTGGCCAAAAAAAAAACAACTCATATTTTTATAAATAAATATTTTTAATTAATTAATAGCAATATGATTTTGTGTGGCCACATTGTTTATCATATTGCAGTTCAAATTGCAATTACACATACATAAATATGTATTTATTTGTTTATTATTTTTGTGCAATTGCAGTTTGAACTGCTATAGGATAAACATTTAATTTCTCATAGTGCTGCTGTTTAGATGTTTAAGCAAAAAACAAATTATTTATTTTTTATAAAATTATTAATTTTTTCTAGTTGCATTTTGAACTGCAATATGACAAACAATTTGGTCAGAGAAAATCATAATGCTATTAATTAATTTATAGAAATATTTATTTAATTAATAATTATTTATTTTGATGATAATTGTGCCATTGACATTTGAACTGCATTTAACTTCTCATATTGCTGCAGCTTCGATATCCAAGCAAAATAACTTTAGTCATTTTTCAATTTTGTCTTTATTTCTCCACTTTCATCACATTTACACATTAAACACTAGGCTTTTATTTTGTCAGTAAACTGAAGGAAGGCCTTTAAGTTTGTTTAGCTCACAACTGTTTTTAAAGCTCCACTCTCAAGCACACAGCACATGTAGGCTATACTTATTTAATTTAACAATCCATATCGCAATTTTGATTTTATTATGATTATTTGTGCAGCTCTTCTTCCAGGTTATACTTAGAGTGATTTACATGTTCTCGGATCAACATCGTTGTTGGTCCAGGAACAACATTCCTGTCAACCAGTCAGATTTTAGATGTCTGGGTTAGGGTTAAGCATAGGGCTTGTTTAATAGAAATATTGTTCCAGGACCAACCACGACTGTTAATCCAGGACAAACATGTTCTACTTGGCTGAATCATGAGCATGCTTTGGGTTTACCATGTATTTGTACTGATTTCCACAAGCACATGGATGCTGATGCATAACAAGCTCTGACTCCCACCACATTAACTAGTAATGGCTCGATCAGATCGTTAATCCAAACGGATTTACCAAATGGATGGGATTTAATTAATTTGCATAGGATTCTGATTACTTCTAAGCGGGAAAAAGAATTCATCAGGGAATTTTCAGCCTTGGGTCAGCACAATAACCCAGACTGAATGTCTCTATAAACACACCTCTGTTGTTCTTTATCACCTATTCTCCCTTTCTCATTTGAAACAAAACATCACAGATGTGATTCTCCTCCTTTCTTTGTGCTCTTTCATGCATGATCCTCCAGTAGTCATATCATTTCCCTGTTGGAGACTATTGGTTTTCCTGTTGATTTGTTTGTACATTAAAATGCCATATCTCTATCACGACCTACCCAGCACCATAATTTGATTTAGTACCTGCTTCTTTGTGTTTGCAAAACACTTGGAAATCCCCCTCCATAACTGCCGGGTGTCATCGAGTTTTTTCAGTGGTGAGGGTAAAAGTTTTAATTATAAGCTAAACATGTTTGCTTTCCAGTGTTTATGTATTTGGTACATCATACCCGGCTTTCTCAAGACTTCACCCTTACATCACCTGATGTTTTTTCCGTACCGTCATAGATGACATTTGATCAATGTTCTAGTCCACTGGAGTCTGTGAATAGCCCTGCTGTGTAATATTTCTTTGTGTGTGTAGAGTAAGACATTATACCGATATGGATGGGAGAAGAAATGTAATATGTTTTACAGTGAGAAGCAGCTGACCTCTACCTCCAGTGGAATCATGTGTTATGATTGCCAACTGCCAACATTGTACGTTAAAGAAGGAAATGACCCACTGTTGAGTTTGGGTGGGTGTAAGGAGGAGGAAGCTATGGAGTGGGCGAGGAAAGGGGCGCACACCTGTCATATGTTGGCAACGTTTGGTGCCCATCCTAATTGGTGGTCTGTTTCCACATCCCCCAACGCCCACTACCCCGCATGTTTTTCAACTGAACATGGAAACACAATGACTTCTTTGTTGCTGAACATTTTCTTTCTGCGCGAGTAAGGTGTTTGGCAATAGAATATAAGAGTGTGGGGATCCCGCACTTTTTCTTCTGTGTTGGCTACCCACACTGTAGGACAATGTCTGAGCTAACTCAGTTCTTTGGATTTTCTTTTCATTGATGAGTTTTGCTTGAAAATTGCTTCAAAAGCCTTTTTGGCACTTTTATTTGTAGGGATAGAAGGAATAGTGGAGGAGAAATTGAAGGCAGAATGAGGAAGTGTTACATGTACATTTAGATTAGAAAAGAAAGTAAAAAAATTAAGATTGAACCACTATAGTCTAGACATGTGCCGGTATTCGGTAATGCGATAAATCGCGGTAATGAATATGCACGATATTGTTATCGTGGGCACTTCAAAATACCGTGAAAAATAATAGATAAGAATTTATATTTATAGAACGCGCATTAGCTTATTTTCCATCAACCGCTTAAACAAACACTGCGTATATGCTGCGCGAAACACGTGCGCACTCTGATGTAAACAATCCCCACATGAAGCACTGTGTGCATGCGGCGCAGTGCGCGCTCTAGTCTAATGTAATCCTCACATGGAGAAGAAGCATGGCGGAAGGAGGAACGCTGCCGACGATTTATCCCCCTTCTAAAAGCAGGGCTGTCAACTCAGCATTCAGCGTGAGACTCACGCCATCGACACTTTTCACACGCTCTCGCGCCACACATCCATTTTCTCACGCAGAGAAAAATCACGGAGCAAAGAGGACACTGACACCGACAGACTGGACAGAGCAGGTTACTTTTGATATGAAAAAAAGCTCTCATGTTCTGTCCATTTTATTACGAAATTCAGACAATAAATACCGTTTTGGCGCTTGTAAATGTGACGTGACCGATCGCTGTAACGCCTCGGTTCAAGCAAACCGATCCTCTTACTTTTTATTTAAAGATACAGTACAACTTACCAAAAGGTATTTATGCCTCATACATAACATCGATCAGTGTTTTTCAACCAAAGAGGTCAATAAAACTGCAGGTGAACAATTATGTCACTGAACGTTACATTTACCTCAGGAAAGCCATTTAATGACCAACACATTAGTTGACTAGATAAAATAGCTAGGAGTATTTTGCTAAATATGTGCACTATATTATTTGTATTTGTATTATATTTTTACTTGTGTCATAATTTATTATAATGAAAACTAAATTGTATTTAATTTAATTTGTTAATTTTTAACCTTTAATAATTATAGTAATTAAAATATTGTGATAATACCGTATACCGTGATAAAAGCTCAATCAATTAATCGCAGCATGAAAATTTGATACCGGCACATGCCTACTATAGTCACATGGACTATTTTAATGATATCTTTACTTTCTTTCTGGGCCTTGAAAGTGGTGATTACATTGCAGTCTCTCTGGGGTCAGAAAGCACTCGGATTTAATGAAATATATCTTAATTTGTTTTCCGAAGATTAACGAAGGTCTTACGGGTTTTGAGTGACATGAGGGTGAGTAATTAATTACAGAATTTTCATTTTTGGGTGAACTAACTAACCCTTTAAGGTTGTAAGTAGGGATGCACCGATCCACATTTTTTCACTTCCGATCCGATCCCGATACCTGAATTTGGATATCGGCCGATACCGATACTATTCCGATACCAGAGCTGTGTTTGCTTTAATATTTTTGTTATCATTATTGTTTATTTTATATGATGCTGAAATAAACTTCTCTCAGGCAAGTATGATATACGTATGCATGTATGTCCCAAAATGAAACTTGAGGTAAGTATAAGGTCAGAAAAGGAAGTAAAAAAAAACAGGAAATCCTGTTAACAGGAAAAATCCCATTCTGAAAACAAATATGCAACTGTAAGGGTTTCAAATTGATTGTCATGTCAATATTTATTACATTCCCAAAATGTCAAATACTTGAGTCTTGAAATATAAGAAAAGTGCAAGTGTAAACATCTTACCAACACTATCTGAAGGGTGATCCTCGCTCCTATGCAGTTACTCTCTCGATGAATGCTCGATCAACATCAGCATCTTGCAAACAGACTGCGAACAGGATTTCACCTCAGACGCGCGAATGGATTCAAAATATTCAAGCGTCTCCTAGACGCGGTAGACGCGAATTTGACGCGCTATTCGCGTTTGGTGTGAACGCACAGTAACGTGGTGCTTTTTTAAATGTTTGATTGCGTTCGTTGTGTTGTACGACGCGAGGGAGCTTTAAAGAGCTCTGAATTACGGCTTTGCAAACATTGCATTTAGCTGTCTTGCTCTGCGGTGTTTCCAGTGTGAAGTATTTACACAAAGCGGACATGTTGGCTAGCTGGTTTCAAACTGCGGAACGGATTTCTCTCATAACTCTGTGTCTCATTGAGCCGCGCCTCTGTTTAGGAAATCCATTCCGCAGTTTGAAACCAGCTAGCAGACTCGCCGGCGGGAATCACTTTTGGAGTCATTTCAGCAGACAACTATAAAGCGCAGACATGACTCATGGATATCGGATATCTCCGCAGGTTGGATCGGGAAAATCCGATACGTAAATTACGCTGGTATCGGTCCCGATACCGATACTGGATCGGATCGGCCCCATCCCTAGTTGTAAGCAAGATTCAAACTATCATGGCTCACATGAGCACTACTACTCAATTTTGATGCATACTTGCACAAAGCACAAGGTCATAGCTCTAACATGTAATATGTTAATGAAATGCTGCGTTTGTCAGATTTATCATAGCATGTAAAAGCTATTTTGCATATGTTGAGTAATTTCAGAAACATGATCATTGTGTCAGCGCTTGATGAGCGGTCTTTAGTATTTCTACCCATGAGAAAAACATGTTCTCATTGAATACTTCTGTAAAACTGACCGCTTACTTACAACATTGCACCAAAATAAAAATAAAGATTTTTTGCAATGGGACATCTGTTACTGATCTTCTGTTGCCAAATATTCTTGATGTGGCACAATTACAATTACCATTATGCAACATCATGTTCTATCCTCTCATAAGATAATTTTCTTTTCTTTTTTTCCTCATGAAGCATGAGAGTGGATGAATTAGCAGGCTTTAGATATGAAAACAGCCTGGGAAAATGAAGATCACTCCGTTCACACAAGAGTGGCTGTTTATGATAGGAGAATGCCAGAAAACACCACACAGCTAAATAAGGCAAGTGAAACAAACCCTTCTGAGGGATCACAGATGACTTGCGTTTGCTAGATGCTACATTACACTTTTATCTGAAGAGATAAGAAATGATATACAGCAACTGGACCGAATTGAACGTCACTCCTAGAATCAAGTTGATATAATGCGTCAGATCATATATATCATTGTAATTTAGAAATCCTTAATCTTTCAAGTTCATTGTTTAATTTCATCTGTAGTAATTTTGCCTTACCGTTTATATTACAATAGATACTGTATACTTGTGGGGCTATCAGTGGACCGCTTCAGTCTTATGTCATTTTTACATGGACACAAACACATGCAGTAAAAAAATATTTTAAAGAGCTTTGAATGTGGCTCATCCAATGATCATTTAGAGGAGGCGCTATCTTATCTTTTGGTGTAAGTTCCAAATAAAAAGAGGATAATTAAATGTTATAAAGTACATTTGTATTTTAAAATATTTGAAGTATTCTGAAGTATTTTAAAATATTAACCATTTTTGTTCCATTTCGGCAAAATAACTAGGTTATATTACCATGACTATGAAATTGCTCATACTAATATGAGATCTTGTTCATACCCTAATCTGTAGTTTTCAGGGACTTTCTTAGACATTTCTTTAGTGATAATGTGGATGATAATGTCTGATCATTTCTGTATTTTCTTTTATAAATTGATCTCTCCTACTATTGAAGCTAGATCTGTGTCTGTCAAGAAGAGATGCTTAAATGAGAACACTAGTGTGCTATTTATGAAGGCCATTTCTTTAACACCAAGCATATCTGCAGACTCTGTTGATTCTCTCCTTGAGTCCTTTAACTCAAGTGTAATTGATGATATTCCTCCTGTGAAAGTCAGGAAGAAGAGTGGCACACAAAAAGCACCTTGGAGAAACTCAACAGCAGTGAAAAATATGAAAAGAAAATGCACAAAAGCTGAGTGCATGTGGCGGAAGACAAAACTTGTAGTCCATTATAACATCTATAAAGACAGCCTTCATGCTTTCAGTGTGGAACTAGGCAAAGCTAGACTGACTTTCTTCTCAAATATTATAAACAGAAACATAAATAACACACGCACTCTTTTTGCTACTTTAGAGAGTCTAACAAACCCCCAAGCCAGATTCCCAGTGAAATGCTCTCAGACAGCAAATGCAGTGAGTTTGCTTCCTTCTTTTTTGAGAAAATCAATAATATCAGAAGGGGATCGATTCTGGTACTACTCGATCTCAGTGCTGCATTTGACACTGTCGATCATAACATACTTCTTGACAGGCTGGAAAACTGGGTCGGGCTTTCTTGGATAGTCCTAAATTGGTTCAGGTCATACTTAGGAGGGAGAGGTTATTATGTGAGTATAGGTGACCATAAGTCTGAATAGACATCCATGACATGCGGAGTCCCTCAAGGCCCAATTCTTGCGCCACTCCTGTTCAACCTGTATATGCTCCCCCACTGAGCCAAATAATGAAAAATAACCAAATTGCTTACCACAGCTATGCAGACGACACACAGATCTACTTAGCCCTATCGCCTAACGACTACAGCCCCCTTGACTCCCTGTGCCAATGCATTGATGAAGTCAACAGTTGGATGTGCCAAAACTTTCTTCAGTTAAACAAACTGAAGACAAAACTGAAGTCATTGCGTTTCGAAACAAACATGGATGCATGCTTTCATCACCAGCAGGGTGGATTATTGTAATGGACTCCTCACTGGCCTTCCCAAAAAGACCATAAGACAGTTGCAGCTCATAGAGAACGCTGCCGCCAGGATTCTGAGCAGAACCAGAAAATATGAACACATCACACCAGTCCTCTGGTCTTTACAATGGCTCCCAGTTACATTTAGGATTGATTTTTAAAGTATTAATACTGGCATATAAATCACTCAATGGCCTAGGACCTCAATACATTACAGATATGCTCACTGAATATAAACCTAACAGATCACTCAGATCTTTAGGATCATATCAGCTAGAAATACCAAGGGTTCACTCTAAGCTTGGTGAGTCCGCTTTTAGCTACTATGCCAGCCGCACCTGGAACCACCTTCCAGAAGAAATCAGATGTGCTCCTACAGTAGTCACATTCAAATCCAGACTCAAAACACATCTGTTTAGCTGTGCATTTACTGAATGAGTACTGTGCCACTGTACGTCCGACTGATTACACTGTATTTTATTTTGCATCCGCTTTTTATTCTAAACTGAACTCAAATGGCACTGAGAATTGGGTAAGAGAGATGAAACCATGCTGATGGCCTGGGTCTGTGTTGGAGTAGTGAGTTTGACGTGATTAAACTCGAGGTTCTGTGGGGTGCGGACTGGATTGATTTCATTCCTAGAGCTTCCGAACAAATGGGTTTTTGGGGTGCGGACAGATGGGGCAGTGAACCCGAGGTTACCCTGTGAGTCAGTCCTAGAGCTCCTCCTGTCCGATTTATTGGTCTATTGGAGACGTCCAATAGATTTTCTAGGCGCGCCAAAAGAACACCACAGACACAGTGTAATCACCATGGGAAAATCTCACAGTAAAAGTGGGAGTTGTGAAAAATATGATACACCGATGTTTTTCTGTCTACCTATGTATCATCTTTTTACTCTTTTAATTCATTTTATAACTGTATCATATATCTTTTTTAATTTCTAACTGTTTTAATTTTCCTTGCTTTTATTTTGTGATCATTTTAATTCCTTTCTGTATAGCACTTTGAATTGCCATAGTGTATGAAATGTGCTATATAAATAAACTTGCTTTGCTTTGCCTAATGTACGATATTACATTACGTACAATACTGTACCACTAAAACAGAACAGGGCCCCCCAATTTTCCATCCAACCTGAGCTAAAAAGAGACATGGATTCTATCTAATTAGTTACGATAGGGCTGTTTTTAGAAAGTAGTATGCAGTCATTAGGCGAACAGAGAGTAGGTGAGTATCACCACTTGACACAGCTGGGTTGGACTAGCAGTGACTGCAGGGGCCCCTATGGTCCTATTCAGCGGTCGAGTCCTCAGGGTGCCACATCACACAGACAGAATCAGACAGTGAATTAGGGAACGCAGAACCACTAGCTTACGTTTGTGTAGACCAGAGGCTTCACTTTGATGTGGAAGCCATGGGGCCTGTGATCTGAATCCCAGCGTACCTCACTCTTCATAAACCCCCCGCTGGCCCTGAAGAGTACTGGGAAAAAAGAGGAAATGTTTCGTCCTGGATAAGCAGTTTGAAACGGATAGAGCGTATTCACTTGTGTTTTGTCGCAACGGAACAGGTTTTCATCAACATTTGGAAAGCATCTATGCTGGGAGGAACTAGCAACCCATTTTTTCCCCCCAACGAATGCAAAAAGTACAGTAGATCTGTAAATCAATAAAGGCAGCACTTTTACTGCTGCTGGCAAATGTATTTATGAACAGCAACTAACCAGAATATCTGTGAAGTGAATAACAGATGTGCATGTGTTTGAGTAAAGAGATAGTTCAGTCGGTGACTTCTGTGGAAGACAAATGTGGATTTTTAACATTTGTGCACTCTTTTCATTTACAATAAAAGCTTCTAAACACATACAAGTGGTCCATATGTTTTTTGAGATATATTCCAATTTCCAAGTCTATTATAGCTGTTTTAGGTACAGACCAGAATTTAGACCATTATTCACACACACACACACACACACACACACACATTTCATTGGCACATTCATGAGAGGAAGAGTGATATCCAATTGATCAAAAAAAATTTTGAGTCTAATCTTTTCAATGAATCATTTGAAATTTTTTATTCATTCTCAGTTTGAGTCTGAGCTCCGTCTGTCTTTGTTAATTCTAAAAGGAGGTACCAGTTCAAGTCTTAAAAAAAATCTCCATTTGTGTTCCACAGAAGAATTAAAGTTAAGTTAAACGGGTTTGACATGAGGGTGTGTAAATAATGACATAATTTTCAGTTTTGGGTGAACTAATCCTGAGCACATTACATTGTACAGTTATTGCAACATTTTCTTTAAAATAACCATAGTTGTCTACATTTTATATTTACAATACTTACATTTATCAGGTGTATTTATTATTATATATCAGTTTCAGGGATTTTTATACCCTTCTTTGTCTGGCTGTTTACTATGCCATTGTTCTACCAAAAATCAATATTCTCTTTTTGGTGGCAATAGATTTAATCAGATAAGATTTAAAAAGTGAATGATGAAACCTGCTCCAGGCACTGTATATAAAATAATTTGATAGCAAATGTCTGGTAGAGAGAGAATGTGTAAACGAGAGAGAGAGGGAGAAATATGCATGAAAGAGGGGGGCATGAATAATGCTGTTAAATATAGGAGGCCCAGAGCCTGGAGACATAGCCTTGTCTCTTTCAGTGCAATGTCAGTTTAATGGAGAGCTTTACCTTTTTTCGGATGCATCAGATTACAAGGTCAAGGTGCAATCTTCCTCTTCGGTTCCACATTAGCACCATTTCTCAGACCTGATGGTTTTCATTTGCTGAGCACTGGAGGATGGCCACACACTGGCATCTGGGCTTTGGTCAGGGTTAGATGCCATTTCAGCACTGACCGCCATGTCTAGTAAGGAACTGAGCTGGCAGAGAGTCCCATCAGCATCTTATCTGTGTCTCAACTAGGTTTTGTGTTAAAAATGTTTCCTTCTCTTACTGCTAAGCTTTGCAATTTCAGCCGCTTATGACTTCTTGATCCTGTTATGCTATTGAACACGAAACAGCCACGCTCTGTTCGTGAGGGATGAGATGCTCTTTGGGCGTTGCTGTTGATCATAACCACGGTCTCATTTATAATGAATATAAAAATGTGTGGGTCTGTTCACAATCTGTGGCAGACGGCAGGTTCTTCCCTCTAGTTATGCAGGATTTGTTTTTCTAGTCTGATGATTTATTAAGTCGGTGGTGTTCTGATTGAAAAGTCTGACAAACATGGCTGATTCACATTCACGGGTCAGTTCCGCTGTGCGTGTTTAATATGCATTTAAATTAAACGAATCCCTGTTGTGTTTCATGTGTGTGTGCGTGTATGTGTGAGCGAAAAAGGCAAAAATATTCCTCGCTGCTGAAATATCAGTTTTGCCATAACAGGAAGAAATGACAGCTATTTTAAACATTACTGTTTTTGCTGTAGTTTTGACCAAATAGATGTTGCCTTGGTGAGCATAAGTTATGTCTTTCAGAAGTGGCAATAAATCCTACCAACACCAAACTTTCAAATGGTTGCGTATAGTAAAGAAAATATATATATTTTTAATTTTAAAGATATTTTTGTCAAACCTAAAAGCCACAAAACTTCAGTTTGACCCTATTTGACCCCTGCTAAAGTTTAATATCTGCTAAAATTCCTACTAAAATATTTACAGTTTAATCCGCAAAAGTTGTATTACTTAACTATATAATTTGGTTTTAAACTGAACTATACATACTCTTTATGAATTATTTCTTGAATAAAAAGATATGTTTAAATTCAGTTGTCATTCTGCTTTCCATCATGGAAAGTTGCTGGAGGGATCCCTCTAATGATCTCATTTGTCCTGTGGTTTATGGCATTACCAGCACGACAGCCGCAGACACTTGTGTCACTGAATGAAGTATGAGGAAGGAAGCATTGGTGCTTTGCTGAATGAAGAAGCTCCATTTGAAAATTCATGAGATCGGATGTTTATTGTGATCACAGAAGTCATGGCGAAGTTCCTTAGCGATAAGACACTTGGCGGAATAACTCTATATGCACGCATGCTGTCTTAAAAGGAGAAGTAATGTAACTATCTCTTCCTTCTTTAAGGTGAAGAGGGTCAGCTGTTTCTGCATTAGCTCATCTCTTTGCCTCATGCTCAATCTGAGGATGTGATGACACTGGCTCACTTGACGCGGAACTTAGTCCTGAGCAACTGGTGATTGCCTTACATGGCTGTAAATGCTGCCCGTCTGCAAACCTCCATTCATGCATTCAGCTAGGAAGTCTTCTTGACACCTACTTTTTTTCCCCAAGTAACACATTAAAAAACTTTAGGGGCGCAATGAAAATTGATCAAATAATGTGTTTTTCCTTAATAAAGGAATATGAGTGGACTGCTAAAATGCACGTGCTGCATTGCTCCTTTGAAACATGCGGCACTCATAATTATTTAATTTTAATCATAGACTTTCGAAGTTTAATAATGACATTAGGCTGTATTGCTATTTAATGTTTTCCCATCCCTAAATTGTAGACATCTTAAAATGATAATTATAATGTTTGTTATACCATTTTAAGATATTTAAGACTTTTTATTACCTTAAATTTCATTAAAAAATTATGACCCGCGTGGACTTTTTTTGTTCGCACACATGCTCCCAAATACATTTTACAGTTCGTAGTCATACACATCTTTACAGT
The DNA here is from genome assembly GCF_963993115.1 of Abramis brama. Lineage (NCBI taxonomy): Eukaryota > Metazoa > Chordata > Actinopteri > Cypriniformes > Leuciscidae > Abramis > Abramis brama. Next base: position 21,476,256 of record NC_139986.1, on the reverse strand, counting down.
TTGCACACATCTTTTTAAGTGGCAAATCCGAGTGAAGCGCTCGCACTGTCGATTCCTGCCAGGCCTCTTGGTCCATGTTTTTCAGATTTGAATTTGATATCATTAAAGGGATACTCCACTTTTTTTGGAAATAGGCTCATTTTACAACTCCCCCAGAGTTAAACAGTTGAGTTTTACCGTTTTCGAATCCATTCAGCCGATCTCCGGGTCTGGCGGTACCACTTTTAGCATAGCTTAGCATAGATCATTGAATCGGACAGGACCATTTCTCTCAAATGACGGAAAATGAAAAGTTGCGAGGCTGTTTTCTAGGCTGATATGGCTAGGAACTATACTCTCATTCCTGCGTAATAATCAAGAAACTTTGCTGCCGTACAATGAGTCCAGCAGGCGTAATGATATGACGCAGCGCCTGAAAATAGGTCTAATAGGTTAGACAAACTTAGTCCCGGTCACGTTGGAAGTTACTGAGCTGGGGACTATTTTCAGGCGCTGCGTCATATCATTACGCCTGCTGGACTCATGGTACGGCAGCAAAGTTTCTTGATTATTACGCAGGAATGAGAGTATAGTTCCTAGCCTAGAGAGCCTCATCAGCCTAGAAAATCGCAACTTTTCATTTTCCGTCGGTCTTAGTACACGATGTAACTACAGAAGAGTCAAGTTTTAAATAGGAAAAATATTTAAACTCTTTGGTCATTTTTTTGAGAGAGATGCTAATGGTCCTGTCCAATTAAGCTATGCTAAAAGTGGTACCGCCAGACCCGGAGATCGGCTGAATGGATTTGAAAACGGTAAAACTCAACTGTTTAACTCTGGGGGAGTTGTAAAATGAGCCTATTTCCAAAAAAAGTGGAGTATCCCTTTAACCAACTTTCATTTCCATCCTACAATTGCAACACACTACTCCAAACCTCCTCCACCACAGGAAGTCCTGCAGGGTTCTGTTAGACCGTTGGCACCCAATGCTTGGTGCCTTTCCGTGGGCATTAGGGGCCACAAAGGTGCTTTGGTTTAAACAGAGTGCCAAGACACTGTTGCATCTGACCGACACTCCACAGGAAGGACAGAAATAGAGATGGAGGAAGAGGCGGACTCAGAGAAAAGACTTCATTTCACAGCCGTTTGTAGCTGTGAGCCGTTGGATATCGTTTGTGCATTTGCTGCACTTTGATCGTATGATTACCGAGTTAGAATACAACAGCGATAATCACCTTGCATCTGCTCGCGCCTGCCAGTACCTGTGTATATAAGGGGCTGCTTTTTGGAGGCCATTAACAAAGGCCTTAGGCAAACAGAAAGAGTCTGTTCAAACACAGGGCGGAAGCTCCCCTAATGAGGATGTTTACCAATGCGGGAGAAAAAACGAGAGCAAACAGGGATGTGTACACGTGGCCGTCAACACCTTCCAGCCTGGTCCTGTCACCTCCGCCGCTGATGGGGCAGCCAGGGCTTTCGTTTATGCCCTCATCACATCGGCAGCAGTCAGACATGCCCCAAGATGACATCTCATCCTGAGCAGGCTGCCCGGGTTTGACATCTCCACTGGCACTAATTCCTGTGGCTCCTATTAGGATGTATTGTGAGCTCATTTTGTGCTATTGTTACAGCCCTCTTTTAGTCATATCTGTCACCTCCATTCCTCCCTCCCTCCCTCCTTTCCTCTCATCGTTGCTCTGTGCCAGGTGCTCTTATAGCCTGCACAGACAGACAGCCAGAAACAGAAAAAAAGCGAGAGAGGCGTATAATAGATAAATACAGAGAGAGAGAGAGAGAGAGAACGAGAGCAGCGGAAATGTCTTAAGAGATAGTGAGGAGTTTTCCTCCTGATAATAAGGCTGGCAGCCATTGTTAGTGGTGCAAACAAATGTTGAGCCTGGTTTTGTGTCATGGTTAAATATACTTATGAAAATATAAATATACTCGCTACAAAAGGGGAATAAACCGTGACATCAGTGAAGCAAGAAAAAAAATAAAAAAGTCACTTCTCCACCAGTCAATGGATCATAGCAGATTGATAATTTTTGGAATGTGATTTGTGCTCAGATTGCTTGTTGTTAAGAGGATGTGCACACCTGCAGTTCTGTACCTCCCTTGTAGACGCAGATGGCATCAGGTTTGATTGCTTGGTCCAAACCCAAGTTTGATTCCACCTTTTTCTCCTCCTCATGTCTCTTGTCATTGTACAGTTCAAAAGTTTGGGGTTCGTAAAATATTATTACATTTTTACAAATATTATAACTTTTTTCTATTTTTATATATTTTTTTATGAATCATTAGAATTCATAGAAATCATTAGAAATAATTTTAATATGTTGATTTGGTGCTCAAGTAAAAAAAAAATATTGTTACCACTTAATATTTTAGTGGTAACCGAGTTAAAAAAAATTGAGGATTATTTCATAAATAGAAAGATCAAAAATACAGCATTTATTTAAAATAGTAATCTTTTTTGTCATATTATACTTTTTACTATCTTTTTTGAATATATATATATATATATATATATACTTTTTTTTAAAGCACTAGAAATAGAAAGCATTGTGCATTTCACTTTTATACAATAGTTAAAGGGATGGTTCGGAGTAAAATCAACCTAGGGTCGTTTACACCATGACCTCAAGCTGATGCTTGCCTGATGGCTTATGCTACTGCTAACCCGGACGTCGAGGTCACTTCCGTGATTTGGGAAAAGCCCGTAAAAGTCCTGGCAGAAAGCGATGCATAAGGATGTAGTGTAATGACGAATTATTCTTTTTTCCGAAGTGTTGACAACTTAGTGTTAACTGGTACTACCAACAAAATATTAGTGCATTCCTGGAACTGGGCGTCGTTACACTATATCCTTATGCATTGCTTCCTGCCAGGACTTTTACGGGCTTTTCCCAAATAACGGAAGTGACCTCGACGTCCGGGTTGGCGGTAGCATAAGCCATCAGGCAAGTGTTATTTAAATAAATTCCTGATGTACTTAGAAACTTTTCAGTGCCTCGTTTTATGAGTACAGAACCTATTTGTACTACTGTAGAAGTTTGGTACCATTCCGGGCATTATTAGTGGGGTAATTTACGAGATATACCTTGGATCCATTAGCGCCTGCACTAAGCCATTCGGCTGATATCTCTAAATAAGCTCTAACTTTAATAATGTTAATTTTTCAGTGACTCTTTCTGCAGGCTAGCCTAGGCTACATCTTATGCCAGTAGGTGGCAACAAGTGGGTGTCTCTATGGGTGAGTCATTAAAACATTTACAATCAATTTTGAGAGAGAGTCATTGAATTATTATTTCACCTGATTCTTTTAAAAACACGGATTCATTTAGAAACAGAACATCACTGGTAATTTAAAAACAATTGGGGGAAAATGAAATTGGACAAATTAAGACGTTTTGTTTCATAACTCAAATCAATGGACTTTTACAGAGTTAGTGCTTTGTGTTGCATCAGCATATTTTAATTTGAAATGCCTGAGAGAAAGCTGCTCACCATGTCTTTCTCTATCCCTGTATACCTGTCAAGTCACGGTTAGTTTTATCTGATGTTTCTGGATTCAAATGCTCTGTGTCTCAGCATGTGCTGGTAATTCACAATAGGCTGTGTTGCACTGCTTTCTCACTCTCTTTTCAACTGCAGTTCTCTTGCCCGTGAAACAGAATAATGTAATTCAAACAGTTGGGCATGGGGCGGCCCCCTCGCTGGGCCAGCCCGGACCCAAGCAGCGCCTGCAGGATGATCATGCACCACTGTCAGCCACAATAAAACCACAGCTTTACTTATTGAGTAGGGAACTGCGCGCTGCATGGGGATCTGGAGATCAAGAATGAGAAGAGATATACACACTCATGTTTCAGCTGAGGATGGAAATCAAAAGGAATTTTTACGATTCTGGATCCGATTCCTCTTAGCGATTCCGGATCCTTAACAGTTCCATTACTGATTTTTGGAGAAGAAATATTTGGAAATAGGCATGCAATTCTTATTGTATTGACTGCACTCAGCAGTCTGTTGCCAAATAATTTCAGACTTCAATGGACCGGATATGTAACAAAACTTGATTAACTAAAAAGAACTGGCTAAGAGTCATTCATTCGGGAAACTATAGGTAATTCATTAACATGACCATCTTATGAGAGACAACTGTTTGGGAATCAGGCTACATCGGTCAAGCTATGCGTTTGATTCACTAAAACAAACTGGTTCATAAGCGACCACACAGTATGTTTCAGTAGGATTTATTAGATTCAGTGAACAGTAGTGCAGTAAACACGATGAAAGTTATTTTTGTTATTAACTGTGGACTGTCTGGTAAACTCTGTTCCCAGACGCAATTTTAGCACACATTTTCTTGCTCACATTCCTCACAAACACACGCAGAGGGTTTCAAACAGGAGTGCATGGGTGGATGCTGCTGGGGGTCTTGTGATTAAACCCAAAAAACACCAACTGAGACACACTCACACCTAAGTACACGTAAATGCAAACACACATTCACACGTTCACAAACACCTTCTTGTTTACGCAGGGGGCCAATAGCTCACACAGCTTCGCCAACAGCCTGAAGATCGAGAGAAATCAATGGTATCATTCGATTGCATCAGCAATGTTTTGTCGCGTTCATAACCTACGGCTTTGAATTCTCCTGGAAGTTTATTTCGAAAAGGGGCTGTCCCTCATTTTGTCTGTACACTATTCATTTACACCGCCTGCTCTGGGGGAAATAACCTAATTATTTCCTTATAAACAGGAGGGGGATGAACTCTGTCATTTCCTTGTGCCAAATGCAGATAAGTATTTATGTTTGAGTGTAGGATTTCAGCTCTCCAAATGCGTGAAAGACGCTTTAGCTAGTCTGCAGCGAGTCTGGCTGGAGAAGGAAACGCAGTTGTGCGTAGGAGTGATGAGACAGTGGAAGCCCTGGCACAGAGACCCTGTCTTATACGCTCTTCTTCCCTTATTTCCCTATTTCCTCCTTCTCTTCGTCTGTGAGTGGGCTCACAGGGAGCCGGGCTCAATGTTATGGATTTGAGCTGTCTTCTTTGTGCCTGCCCCCTCTTTCTCTCTATCTTTCAACGGGTTTCTCTCTCCGGGCTGGACGGTGTCCCGGAGGAATTTGGCTACACAGATGTGGAGTGTCTGTTAAAGAGGAGGGTTGCGCTTGTTTCAAACCCCCCTGCGAAAACACATAATTTCCCTATACATGGCAATTAGACACGTTACACATTACAGACCTTCTATCAGACACTGAATGTGTGATATTATGTTGTGTGCTTTAGATTTGTTGCCACATTGTCTTTTGCCAGAATTAGGGCTGGAACTAATGATTAATTTGCTAACTGATAATCCAATGATTACCCAGTAATTCTATTTAAATATATACACATGCATAAAACATCTAGGTTTTATGTGTAGGCTATATTTTATTTATTTTTATTCAGGATGCATTAGGTTGATCAAGAGTGACCATTTACATTGTTACAAAAACCTATTTCAGATGAATGCTCTTTTTTAATTATTATAGTTATTAATACAGTGAAAATACAGTTTAGAGGTCATTCCACAAAAATATTAGACTGCAAAATGCTGCAATTGACCAACCAGAGTCCAAATATTCCAAAGTCAAGTGTTTCCAATCTTTACAGTCTAGCTGTTGGCATTTATTGTCCATGTTTTTTGCATTTTCCCTTTTGCAGTGGAGCAATGGACACTGTGACTTTTAAATTAGTATGTTTATAATAATTTCAGCCCTATGTCTGTTCCTAATGTTCTGCTTTCTTTTTCTTTCAGGATGCCTTTGTGGAGTTGTACGGTCAGCAGAGAGACTCTATGTTCCATCCATTGTCGTACCTAACGAAAGTGCTTGGATTGGCAGCGCTGGGCTTGGCAGGAGTGACCATTGCCTTTTTCGCTCAGAAGTGACAGCCCTGCGGGTCTCTCCGCCTATCCATCTCACTTTCTCTGCCTGTCTCTCCTCTTCAGCTTATCAAAGCATCTCTCAGCGCCACACTGCCCCGCTAAGCCCGGCACCAGTGCCCTTCAAAGGCCGCCGCTGATCCGATGCCCCTCCAGCCACGGGAGCTACAGCGCTCACGCTATTTCACCCTCTCTGGAGTGAAGAAAACACAAAGAAAAAGAATACAGAATGAGGACTCGCAGGAACGCTCCCACACTTTAACTATGATGCTCGTCACTGCCATGTACAGTTGCGCTCACACAGAGATTGACACACAAAACACGTGCACACACAAACACATGCTCACGTACTTCATATGGACGTTTTATCTTTAAAGTTGGTTTCTTATGTATGAAACAAGTACAAAGAGATTTTTAAACTTAAGATTGTGCTTTTTTGACATTTTGATATCAGGTTTTTTGGCATTTTGTAGCATGAATCAAAAAAAAGAGAGGAAAATAAGAAAGTTTGCCGGCGTGAATGTAAATAACTTCTCCACTTTTTGCATGTGTGGAGAAAGAGACTCTTTCAGCTACTTTGTTGCATGATGGCATTTTGAACTTGGCCACCCACCTCTACTTTGTTGATTCGAGGTGTTTTTTTTATGTTTTTGTTTATTTCTGTCTCTCACTCCATTGGATGGACCTCTTGAGATCTCCCGTCAAACCAACAGATGTTGAGTATTCCTCATTAAAAAGTTCCTCTTTGATTTGCTCCGTGTCTTACTGTTTGGTGAGCACAAAGAACATGCCAACAATCAAACCGAAGCGGATATCATGATGTAATCTCACCCAGCATGGTTCGCGGAGTGGTCTGACCCAAATCACCCCTTTTTGAATGTAAAGACTGGAAGTTATACTTCTGTTGGGTTTCCTTTTTATTTTTTTGTTTTGGTTTGATTGGTGCAAAATGCGTTAAAAGAGCAATTCTGATGGTAAATTCCATTTTCGAGGGTATTGTGTATGTGTAAAGTCTGTATACATGTAGTGTAAGTGTGTGTGTACGTCTGTAAATAGATTGTGTTGAGAGAGCTGGACTTGGCTCTGTTCTGGTGGAGAACGCGGGCGACCCGCCAGTTGTGTCCAGCCCAACCAGGTGTGTATGTGCGTCTGCAGATGAAACGGACAGGTGGCAGCTGGGAACAGAAGTTCATTCAGGCTGGCATGATAGGCATGCAGGCCAGCGGAGCTTTGAAAAGACTCTGAACACAACGGACTATGTAATTCACGGCTCAGGTGTATCACTTTTCCCTCCTCGCCGCCCCTCCAATGTTATCTTTCTTGCATAGTAGATTACAGGCACCTTGTGAGCTGTAGATTTTTGGATGCCCCAACAACCAAAGAAATCCGATCCGTCTTCTGTAACTTCCGCCCCAGAGAGAATCTCATCTAGTGATATACCACAAGTCCCGAGTGTGTTCCACTGGGAGGGTTGATTTCTCATTCACAGGAAGATACTGAGACACCAGCTTTTCCTAATGTCTTTTCCCCCTCAGATGTCCATTAAAGTCACTGGTGTAGATTTAGCGCTCTTTGTCTCTGTGTCAGGGAGAGAATTATTTACATATAAAGCACAAGGTTGAGCAAAAATTCTGGATGGGCATCCTGTCAATTCATAAGTTTGAATTTGAATTTGAATTGAGTTAGCCATGCCCCACGGAATTGGAATTTTACTTAGAATAACAGGAAGATGAATTTACTAAATTGCAATTCAAAGAAATTCAGCAAATAAGGCATTACTTTCAAACAATGCTGTCAAGCCAACATTCAAGGTTTGTCCCAACAAACTTTTCTTAGTTGATTAAACTTAAGAATTTTGATTTAAAATTCATTAAATTCTTACTTTATTCTATTCAAATTCAGAAATTAAATTTAAAAGCTTTCTAAATTCAATTCCAAATGGAGCACAACTTTGATACTGTGTCTACAGACTTCAGTCAGAGTGAACAGTTAATGTGGCGTGAACGAAAAAGAGGCTGTGAAGGATGAACGTAAATGGTTATAGTATATCTAATTTAAGTTTTCTGGAAGTATTTTTGGTCCCACTTTATATTAAGTGGCGTTAAGTACTATGTACTTACAGCAAAACATAAGTACAATATACTTATTGTGTCCATGTTGTATTGTAAAACACTTTTGCTGCTATTGAGAATGTGATATGGGTAAGGTTAGGGACAGGTGTGGTGGATTGGGTAGGTTTAAGGTGTAAGGGAAGGGGCAACTGTGTAATTACAAATGTAATTACATAAATGAATTACAGCTGTAATTACATGCAGGAATTGTTAAAATGTAAGTACAATGTAAAAACATGTAGTTACACAATAAGTACATTGTATCAAATTATTAATTTCAATGTAAGTACATAGTACTTAAAGCCACTTAATATAAAGTGGGACCGTTTTTTTTTTTTTTTTGTTTACTTGAAATTTTCAGAAAGACATTTCAGTATTTTGTTGGCTTAACAGCCCTTAGTATGCAACATAAACAAACTGTACTTCTTTCCTTCACAGTCTCATTTTCATTCTAGTCAATACTCTAAGGATCCATGTCAGGATCGACTTTATCTAGTCTATCAACACAGCTCTCTCGAGTGTGTAATGGTACAGATTAAACATTCGCTATCTTATAGTGTACTATATTGATGCACCCTTTATCGGATGGTGCAGGACTGTATCAGAATATGTTAAAGCGAGTTTTTAGGACTCACACTGTAAGATCATTTTACTTTAGCTGCTAAAGATCTAGCAATGTAAGACAACAGGGTGTGGAGTTGAGCTTCTCCCTGTTGCTGCACCATATGAAGCTGCTCGTGGATGAACCAGCGTATAACTGCCACTGCTGGAGCGGAACTAGTCCATCCACTCCTTAAGTCTCACTTACCCTCTGGTTAGGAGAAGCTGAGAAGTCTATTACAATCAAGACTCTTGATGCACCTATTCGAGTCTAAGAGGACTTGAGTGTTTGATTAATTAGCATCAATTTCTATTCACAAGCGATTTTCAAATACAGTTTGTCAAATTCCTCTGCACCTTTTATAAAGCAATGCCTCAAGTGTAATCAAGCAGTGATTGTAAAGGAAATTTGTTTGGAAATTTGACTTTGACAAAAAAGAGACTTAGATGAAAAGATAGGATGAAGGATGCAGGAAATGTGCAGTCTAGTTGGTAAAGGTGTGTAGGTAAATGTATAAATCATAACGTTCTTATGTAGCATGTGTGTATACATCAAAATCATTTGCATTGTAAGGGGCCATACACACAGAATGACTTTTTTTGCCTTTAAAAACGTCAGATGCAGGGCAATGAGGGAAAAAACACAAGCTCTAAAAAAAATTATAACACCATATCATGTGTGAGACACTGCAAAAGGCGTTAGACGCAACTGCAACCATCTAATGCACAATGGAAAAGCAGCGCAGTGGACTGCAAAAGCATGTTTTATGTGAACGGCCCCTAAAACCATGTGTCCTAACCATGATGAAGCAAAATCCCACTCCATATAGCTGCATATTGAAGCTTAAGTGTGTAATTTCTGCATCACTAGACTGAATTTGACTGTTTTTAAACAGGTTTCCCAAAAACTCCGCCCGGAGACAAAATCAACAGCCCCGCCCCAAAACGCACCGCATTGGCTGAACCAGTGTTGCTGTTGTCGGGCAGGTTAGGATGTTCAAACAAACAGATCAATATTTTGAAAACACCACAGAGCTGCAGTGTTTCATTTTTAGTGCACTCAACATATAACCGTTGTACTAACAAGTTTTAACATAAAAATGACATTTCAGGTTTAAACATGAAATATGTTCTGATTGGCTGTCTCATTACACAAAATTGTTCCTTTCTCTGTTAAGAGACAAGTAAAATGATGCTCGGAGACTACACTTGGTTAGACACCCTGTGAGAGTGGCCATGGAAAGGTGTAACTTGGTTCATCTCCAGGGTGAATATTATATTTTATTTAAAATATTCTGTATCTCTTTTTTTTACAATGTAAATTATCTTTTACCCCTTTACAGAAAAAAATCTGAATTCTGAATGTAAAAATAGGATCAGCTCTGATCAGCTAAAGCACTCGCTTTCAAAGTTGTGTGGCTTATACTTCTGCAAAAAAATCTCCATCTGTCAGTTCATTCCTCATTCTTTCATACATTCTTTCATTCTCGTCATACAGATGGAAAGAGGATGGGCTTTTGTTTTAGCTCACGTCCTGTCTGACAAATATGGAAGTGAGATTTAAACTGCCGGTGATCTGTTAAGAGTAAAATTTCAATTACATTCTCCATGGTTGCACTGGTTTGGTGTTTAACTATGTTAGTTACATTGTGCATTCTTTCATCTCCAGCTATACAGCTTCATTTTACTCGAGTTTCGGAGCGATTTTCATATTGTGTTCAATATAAATGACTCATTTTGTGTGTCTATTCTGAAATAACCCCCCACGCCCTATCAGATCAAATGGAAAAGATTATAAAAATGTTTTTTTGTTTTTTTTCCTTCGGCAGCTACTATAATGCATTCATTTTACAATACTTTCCTTTGAGGAAAAAAGAAACTGATTTTCTACTTTGATTTCTTTGCTTTCTTTCTTTTTTAATGACTTTGCTGCCATACCTTCCCTCATATATCACATATCCATTAAAATGTAGCAAAATATCTGGAGGATTTTAATATAGAGACAGGAGTTTATATTTGATTTCCAAAAATCTCATTTTTCCACCATTATCCTGTTTGTCTTCTTGTCTTGTATGCCCTCTCAGCATGTAGCATTCAAAAGCAATTGTTCATGTTTTTTTTCTTTTTTGTTTGTTTAATTTATCCCCTTAGCACTTGTGAGTTTTAAATATGTCAATATCATTTTGTGTACGTATCCATGTCATAAGCTAACAGTTATGTGTCCTAATTAAATAAACCTTGCCTTATCATCTGAGAAGAGCTGTCATGGTTTGCATCACTGAGTCAGAAACTCCAATATGCCGCTTTGGATTCTGTCATGTTTTGCTGTACTCTAAATTGAAGGCAGCTAGGGAATCGTTTTAACAGGCCAGCTGTATATCAGGAGTGTTTAAAGCAAGAAAAGGAGAAGGTTGGCAACGGTGTCTCACGGGAGATGAGGATTTAACCAATCAAAATGAGCCATGTGTACAACCTTCTGTTTAACCTGGGGGTCTTTCTTGAGACATTGTAGTTTTACATATGCTCAGAATAAAGGAATACGCATGTTTACCGTTTATAGCAGTCATTTGCAAATTTCACCATCTCTCACAAAAACATACCATGATCGTATCAGGTGGTAATTGAACAAATGGAATTTGGGGAATTGTTTACATTTTCTGCACTGATTTGGGGGGAAAAATATGTGGACTTATGCATTTTTACATGGTAAAATTATGTTAAACGGGGCTCATAGTCTTTTTGATAGCTGAAAAGCACAATCATAGTAACAAGTAAAAAAAACTAAGTCTTTTAAGTCATGCCATGTAGTATACCCAAATAAACTCGCATGTCAATTCAATCGATGGCCACCTTGAGTAAAAACACGAATTTTGCGATTAATCGACATCTTCATTTCAATGGGTTGCATGGCAAAAATAAACATACAACTCGACCGGTGTAGCCTGATGACTCTTATTAGCTAATGATTTTGATGGATTAATAACATACAGCGCGACCAGTGCAGCACGATTCACATTGTGAAATGAATTTGACTTGACTTAGGGTACGTTTATACGACAACGATGTACTTAAAAATGAAAACGTTTTTCCTTTGCGCTATTTGCGTACAGGCGACAAGTTTGTCAAAATGTTCCCGCGTTTGAACGACTCAAATCTGCCGATGTCACTTTGTAAAGAAAAACTACGTGCCGACTGAACACATAACACACATGCGCATTATGTCACTGTTTTCACAAATTAAGATTTTGTAGTTTACATGGAGACGACAACGGTGTTGTATTCAAAAACGTGCAATTTGAAACCCGTTTTCAAATGTTTGCATTTTCAGACCCCCAAAACGGCGTTGTTGTGTAAATGAATGGCTAAAGCGCATAAAAAGTTTTTAGTTGAAAAACGCCCCCTCAGTGTTTTTCTACAATTTCTCCAGTTCAGTTTTCTTCAACAAGATGTCCATCTCCTTCTTCTAAAAGTGTCTTTTGTAACCTAGATGTACTGAACCATCTGTCAGGTCTTGAACCTCAAATGCAAGGGCACACGTGCATACACTCTAAAACAGTAGCTCCACCGTATGATTCTCAAGGGTGCATGTTACATTGCAAAAGCTGCCTATGAAAAAGAACACACACCAAGAACGAGAAAGAAAGTAAAGCTGTATGGATCCGTCAGCCACAAGAGGCCGCCATTGATCTGTGGTTCAAACGCTAACCTCTACTTTTGGCCAGGGGGATTTGATTGATGGAGTAAACCTTGATGACAATGATGATGATGCCGATGATGAATGATGAGCACCATGAGCTGTAATCTGGGACTTATTTTGCGTGTTGTGTGCCGCCGGGTGTAAACATAACGCCATTTCCTCTGAGATTTCACTCATGTGATATTAGATTAACTTCCTACAGCATCTAAAGCCCTACAATCACAATCTCAAGCCTCCACCCGCACAAAACTACGAGACGTCGGAGAGAAAGAGAGCTGAGCCTCAGAGGGACGCACCCGGGGGAAGAGGAAGGTTAAATTAACTTGAGCCTAGAGTTCTCTGTGCAAAAACTACTCTCTCAGCGGATGAAATATTCCACATATGTGGAAGAAGGAGAATTTTAAATTATATCAGTTTTAGTTAGTAGAGCTCGTACATGCTCAGAGTTCTCATAATTGCTGGCAATTGAGGGTGTTCTTGTAACTTCTTGGGGATATGAACCTGATGATGATGGCAAAAATTACACCAGCTTCAGATTTCTAAGTGCAGAACAGCGGAAAGTATGCATGATATGTCCAAGATCAAAGCAAACGCACTGCGTCCAAAGGGATGCATATTAACATCTGAGGCTAAAGTAATGGAACTAAATCTTTAATATCGTAAGTGCATAACAATGGTTGCCTATAGATTTATCTATTTTTGTTTTTAATAGGAAATGACAACACATTTTTTGTCCTTGCTCACTTTGTGTGAGATAAGGCAGCATAAAAAAATCAGTAGAAAAAGGGAAAGGTGCTGGTTATTTTCTGCCAGGATATTATCCGTTAAATACAAAGTTCTGCCATGAAACTCTAGATGGCGCTGGCTGAAAGGTTCTTAACTCAATCTGTTTGCAATCATGACATTCTCTATAGGACACAGCTGATTGGTTCCTGATGTATCAGTTGCTCAACCTTCAAATACTTGGTCAGCATTTGCTGTAACTGTTGCAGCGCGCTTTCAGAAACCCTCCACCTTCCCCAGCTCCACCTGTATGGATCTTCTACGGGTAATTAATGTATGCTATATTGTACAGTAGCATGTCTGTGTATGAATAAAGTCCCATACTTTCTCTGCAACAGCAGCAATAACAGCAGCAGCAGCGTAGCAGATCTATTCTGCCAAGACCAAACATATTATACCTTTTCATATCCATTACCATGCCAAACACTCTGAGAGTTGTCATGACAAAAATGGGGGTTGTGCACAGCAAACTTCTGTATTCTGTAAAACAGGTTGCATCACTTCCGGTTCAGGAATTTAGTATGTGCTTTGTTAAATATAGCAGTTTTACTCAAGATACAAGGAATGAACAAAGATAAGCATCACTAACATTTAGATATTTAAAATGAATAAAACAGCAACAATAAAAAGAACTACTTATGTTAGCTGATTACCTTAAAAGTCCATATATCGCCGTCAGTTGTATTGGCGTTAACACTTTCTCTGTCAAAGCGGATGCAATGAGACCTGTTTTCCTGTTTGTTCATGTGATTTTATATATACATATGTGTATTTTATAATACAGGTAAAACACCTGTGAAACTCTATATGGAAAATTCCCACATTAACTTTTTGTAGGTAAATAAATAAATAATGATTTAAATTCTTTAAAGTCTTTACTAAATTGCTAAATATTTTAATCAAATGGTAATTAATTAATTTAGCTAGTAAGTTAGTTATTCAGTAATGCAGTCAGTAATGCATTTTCATTATATGAAAATTAACACCATTGACATATGAATTGTTCCACATGGTAAAAGTTTATGCAAATAATCTGAGAAAGGTGCAACTTGATTGGACTGACCAAATTTATGTACAGTAAATGGCTGATTTATTTTGATTTTCAAAGATATTTTGTGTCAGTATTTTATAAGCATTATACTTCTTTAAGAATTGAATTTTACCAAACTGACAATATATGTTTTAGAGAACATATTTAGTGCTTCACTTGGCCAAAAGCAAAATTCCAAATAAAAACTTTGGGGAATTTTTGAATAATGTTTGAATTCCATAAAAGCATAAAATAAAATAACTCAAATCCTCTGCCTTCCTTTTTTAGGTTGGTCTGGCTTCTCTCATTTCTCTGATCCCTGACACACATCACTCACCTCTTTCTATCCTCCACTGGCTCTGCTTTTCTGAGCTTCGGACTGAAATTCTTGACATGAAAGTTTAGTCTCTCAAACTGAATTTTTATACGCTGCAACACACATCTCATACAGTTCTTATTCGGAACCAGACTGGATAGTAATTAGGCTTCTTTACCAAGAAGGCATATCCAACCAATTAGAAGTGTTTGTATTCATTTAAGTTTATTACTGGTGCTTATGCAAATCTTGTCACCATATGACAAGAGTCTGGTCATAGATAGGCTATTTCAGTTGGGAACTACGGAATAAGGAAACTGTATGTTAAAATAGTTATAAATTAGTTTGCATTGCTTTAATCAAATTTTACAGCTAATTTTTGCGGGTGAAATCCTGTCATTTCCCTAGGAACTCCCACGATCTAGAATTTCAAGTAAGGGTGAAATATTTCTCCATGCAAATTTTGCAATGGGCTCTACGGAAATCTGCTTGGTTTGAAAGTGAATTCTGTGTTGGTTGTGCTTCATAAAATCACTAAATTATTGACAATAGACAATAGTAGACTGAGTACAGTTGAGACACTTTTTGCGTTTTGATTTTTCACACAAAAATAGATACTGAAAAGAAGTGAATTTCATTAGATTATAGACTAAGATATTATCAATCAATAATACCCACAAGTAGTTTATATTTTCCACAATTAGCTCATAAAAATAAGGTGCTTTTTGTCTCAACCTTGTCTCAACTGTACCCATATGTGGTACAGACAGTTGAGACAGTGCATGGTACAGTTGAGACACCCATTTCTAATTATTTTGCAATTACCTTGCATGACACAATACCATGAAATATACCAGTTTTTAGGGCACAGAATAACGTTTGTGGTGATACCAGTTACGTTTAACAGTCACATAAGGATAATAAGCTATTCATTGTGGAGAGTGCATGGTGAAGTGAACGTCCTACCTTAGAAAAAAAAAAAAAACTTTTCCCGATATCTTCGGATGCGTCCGTTGTTCAAATTCCACACGATCAAAGAGAACACTAATACGCATGTGCACAGCAAAAATCACAACTTGTGCTTGCTGCGAACGCAAGTTATTTAAGGTGTCTCAACTGTACCTATGTCTCAACTGTACACAGTCTACTCTACTTTATTGCAAACAAAACTTCGCTAATGTGACCTCACCAACGTCGGCATGAAACGTAAGTTGCAATAGTATTTTCTTCCCTATCTTCCCCTATATATCCGAGTGAAATGGCTTCTTGAACAAGAAAAAATTTAGGGTGAACGTTCATTTTGTCTATTGGGAATTGATTGGATCGTTGGACGATTGTGGTTTGTTATTTCTTTGATCTCGTGTGATTGACAGGTTGTCCCGCCCTCACGCCAGGAAACAGGTCATTAGAGAAGAGATGTCGCTGCAAGAGGGTTGGGAAATTATTTTGATTAAAGATTATGAGGGTACAAGAATAAAAAAAATTATGAGCATGGATAAATGAATGATAAATACTGCAATATTCCATAAAAAAAAATATAATTTTGATTTCATGGTGACTTCAACATGTTAGCTAGAGAGATGGTGGTATGGAGGGTTATTACAGCTGAAGACAAAGACGAATTATCTTGGTGTGCAATGAAAATAACTACTAAATTTAATGAATGTGTGTAGAGAGACCAGCAGTAGCTGTGGGTCCCTTTTTGCCACTCTGACACAATGAGCACAAGCCTGGCCGGCTGTTAGTTTTACTAGGTCACCAACAGACACATTTATCCTTGAAGTGCTCCGGAGAGGGCAAAAACAATGGTGATCTTGTCAGCGCAGAGCTGGAAAAAAATGCATGGTGTTTGACCGGAGAACCAGAAACGTTAGACATGTCGTGGGAATCTACGGAGCCTCACAAAATGTTTACAAAGGCTGTCTGTGCACTTCCACAAACCTGCTGCCACAGCGAAACGACCCTGGCTGAAGGAATAGTTTGGGACTTTGGATGACTGGTGTTGCTAATCAAACACACTTGATGTGAAGAGACTCAAAGGAGACAGTCAGGAGAAGTAAACCTATTTAAATCTGTCACGGCCACCGATATGACCCTGAAATGTCTGCTCTTTGTAAACTTTTGATCACACACACACACACAAAAATCCTCAAAGGTATAGTTCACCCAAAAATGAAAATTCTGTGATTAATTACTCACCCTCATGTCGTTCCAAACCTGTAAGATTTTCATTAATCTTCAGAAAACAAATGAATAAAATGCACGAATGAGCTTTCTGTCCCTCCACTGACAGCTACGCAACTACCACTTTGGCACTTTAAAAAGTTCATAAAGAGATCATAAAACTAATCCATATGAATTGAGCGGTTTAGTCCAAATTTTCTGAAGAGACATGATTGCTTTAAATGATGAACATATTTAATTAAGGCTTTTATTCACATATAAACAAGTATTGATCAGCGCATGACACTTTTTCCCACACTTTTTCCCGCCCCAAACCAGTTCAGGAGAAATACCGATTCTGCAGCCAATTCTTATTGGTCATGTCAAGAATCACAGTACTGATTGTCTACAGCAGGGGTGTCCAAACTCAGTCCTGGAGGGCCACTGTCCTGCAGAGTTTAGCTCCAACCCCAATTAAACACACCTGAACCAGATAATCAGACCTTGATTATCTGGTTCAGGTGTGTTTAATTGGGGTTGGAGCTAAACTCTGCAGGACAGTGGCCCTCCAGGACTGAGTTTGGACACCCCTGGTCTACAGCAAACACTGATCCCTAAACCCGTCACTGTAACCTTAACCAATGAAATTAGCTGCAGGGTGGGATTTCTGGGATTTCCGAACATAAACAGAAGCTCAACCGAACCTGCTTGACGTGGGAACAAACCTCATTTGTTCTTGCGAAAGAATTAACCTCATTGGTGGTAGTGGTACCTCAAAGTGGTAGTTGCGTAGGCTGTCTATTGAGGGACAGAAAGCTCTCAGATTTCATCAAAAAGATCTTCATTTGGGTCCCGAAGATGAACGAAAGTCTTACGGGTTTGGAACGACTTGAGGGTGAGTAATTAATGACAGAGTGAACTATCCCTTTAAGTGACTTAAATATCATTTAGCTCTTGCTTTCATGCAACTGGCTGAAATAAAATTGAAAGATCTAAAAAAAGATCCTTAAACACATTAATAAAATGCTATTTCAAAGCATAATACAATATAATATAACAATATATGATATATCATTGTATCATTGAAAAATTCCAAATAAAGCAAATTCCTATTTTTTGGACGTTCACCTACTGCCCTCTGGTGGGCAGTCATTAAAACACCTTATTCTTTAACATTTGTTGAGAAACAAAACGAAATGGAAGCAACCTTTATATATCTGTTTTGAAATTAGGTCCTATAGATTTATAAAACATATAAACTTTACTTGCTTATGTAAATACATTTTCAATGCTCAAATTTAAACTCCAATAGCAGCACACCACAATCAAGGACCGGTTCTATATCCTACGGCTAGCAACAAAGAAAGACATAGCATCATATTCATTCATTACTTTATGTGTTGAATATTTATATGAGGATACCAATGAAGAAAACTTGAACTAAAACACAAGCAAGAAAAAGATTGTGTCAGATGAAAAGACATGCGTCAAATAATTAAATGTCTGAAACAATGCTGTAACAATAAACAGAAGCTGTCGGAACCTCGTCTACATGTAACATTTATCTGTGGAGTGGCATGGACATGTGACAGCACATCAGTCTGGCTTCATCCATCATGTTCAGACAGCCAGTAGTGGAGGTCCACAGGCATCAGTACTGAGCCGTGTGAAGTCTCGTGTGAAGAAGAAGAAGCAGGCAGAGCTGATTAACATGCAGGTGTTGGTTCTCTCTTGCATATTGAGCACTGCAGCTCAGAAAGAGATTTAGCAATGACCCAGTCAAGGACACAAGCGTGAACATGTGTTTGAGTGGGTAAATAAGCACATGGAAGAGTATTTTGGAGACATCGATTGAGATTCCTTCTGTAAGATTTCTTCCTGGATGCATTTTGCAAGATCTTTTTTATTTTTGTATTTTTTTTATCTCAGGCTTGCTTTGTCAGCATTACACAACAGCTAGTCTGGAATTGACTAACACTGTTTAACTGCTGAAAAGATGTCTTTTGACAAACAGAATAGTTTAACTTGGAACAGGAACTCCAATTCTCACAGGCTCACCAAAATTGGACGATAGAAGATTGGAAAAATGTTGCTTGGTCTGATAAGTCTTGATTTCTGCTGCAACATTCAGATAGGGTCAGAATTTGGTGTAAACAACATGAAAGCATGGATCCATCCTGCCTTGTACCAATGGTTCAGGCTGGTGGTGGTTTAATGGTGTGGAGGGTATTTTCTTGGCACATTTTGGGCCTCTTAGTACCATTTGAGCATCATTTAAACGCCACAGCCTACCTGAGTATTGTTGATGACCATGCATCCCTTTATGAACACAGTTTACCTTCTTCTGATGCCTACTTCCAGCAGGATAACACGCCATGTCACAAATCGTGTCAACGTGGTTTCTTGAACATGAAAATGAGTTGACTAAACTCAAATGGCCTCCACAGTCACCAGATCTCAATACAGTAGAGCAGCTTTGGGATGTGGTTGAATGGGAGATTCGCATTCTGCAGCAAATGCGTGATCCTATCATGACATTATGGACCAAAACCTCTGAAGAATGTTCCAGTGTTGAATCTATGACATGAAGAAATAAAGGGATAGTTCCCATTACAAAAAAGTTCATTTTATTAAGTAGCTATACTTCAGTAGTTCAGTAGCTTTATACTGCAAGTTTTCTTTAAGTGAGCATAACATCATACTTACAGTTTACTATTACGCTTCAAGAGATCACACAAAATCTTTTTTTTTTCTTTTTTTTTTTTGCAATTCACTGATTTGGTTCATTTTCAAACAGCACAAATGTATAAAGCAAAAAACAACCTATACTCCCTGACATTATTCAAAAATATTTTTTTAATAGAGAAGGGAGATATAATTTTATGGGGGAGTGCAACTTAAAACATCTTTGTGTTAACATTCAAATGTTTTTGTATTTCTATATGTGGAGTGAAGCTGTGGAACGGATGACCCAGTTCAAAAAGCGACACAAAAATGATTTTCAAAACTATAGGTATTCTCACAGATAATTTATTTGTTTGTTTGTTTTTTTACACTATTTATTCTCTATGGTGGATATATACATATGTAAAAATAGTCCTATGTTTTATTTATATTTTTTGATGTGTGGGGATAAACATATAGGCTACATATATATAGTAAATTGTAAAATAATGTATAGTATATACGATTAAGATGATAAAATTATGTAGCCAATCTAAATGATTATTAACGAGTAGTGGAGAAGGGGGAGAATTAAATTAGCTTATTCCTACTCCTTTTCGGACTTAATATTGTTTTGTCTTTGTTTTTGTCTACTAGCTTTTATTGTATTATTTGTTCGAAATAAAGCCATTCATACTATTTATATATTATTTTTGAACTTTAATTATACTATGCTATTAGACTATTGATTTTTTTATACTTGAAATATAGCAAAGCATTCATTAAAAAAAAGCAACATTTTAAAGAAAAAGCTGATAAAATTGCATTTTTGTCAAAGTCTACGTCTGGATGGGATTCAGAACGACGATCAAAACACAGATGGAGTAGATCGACCATCAATACCCCAAAGCTTCACAGTCGTTTCCTCTTCATGGGTTCAACTTTTTTTTTTTTGGTAACTTTAGGCATTTTCAAACTTATGCTGTTTAATGTTTGATTAAATACTTGCATAATCCGTGCAGAACATTATAATGCTGGATAAAGCAAGGCCTTATACAACGTGTTTTTTATTATTCTGAGTATAATTCAAATAAAAGTTTGAATAAAAGTTGATATTGAATCAAATAAAAATCTTTTTTTTTTTTTTTTTCAAAGCACCTACAATTCCTTTCTCCCTGTCAACTGTCACTGGCATCTTTTGGTATTTTTTTGAGTCCATTCCCAGCTTTCCAAAAATCTCAGTCAGAAATTTCTCATGGTGTTGCATGAATATGTTCATGTAACATGAAGCCAACTGGATTCACTGGGTCATTGACCAGTGCAGTGTTTCTCATAGCCAGCACAGACACAAAAATCCCCCATTTGAAATGTTGTGTCATAACTAATCATTTGTGGGTAGGCTACTCAAACCTCACTGATTCCTCTAAGTTTTCACATGCCAAATCAACAATGTCTGACATGCCGGCATAAACAAGAAGGTCCGGGAATGTCGTAATATGCCATATGAAACCGGGTAATTGGTATGCCAATTCATGCAAACTAAACAGTTCACCTCGTGAGATTCTGTGGTTGCATCGTTGTGCATATACTGTTCTGGACTTGTTTAAGGTTTCGTAGGGTGTTTACTGGTATGTGCTCCTGATTACCATTGCATGTTTTAGCAAGGACAGTTTTGTAGATGTTTGAAGGGGTTTGACCGTGGTCATTTAGAAGTATGTCAGATAAAACTTGTTTTTTGGAGGGAATAAACACTTGGCATTTCCATGCTTTTGTGGTATATACGGTCTCATTTCCTAGGTAATGAATCAAACAGTCATTTGTTGCCAAATTTTTTGTCATCATTAACCAGAGAGTAAATGCACTTCCTGAATTCTGAGGAGGAGCCTTTTTCACATTCACCAGCTCTAATGTGATAGTAGCGTTTCAAAACTCTTCCCCCATACTTTCTAATGTTGTGATAATTTGAACCTTTCTGCTTCCACATCATTTGATCAGATCTAAAGTCCATGTTAGGTTTATCTGACTGTGAACTTTTGTATAGGAACACATCATCACCCTTTGGATGTAATGGTGGTTCGCTTGAAATAAACTCAATGTATTTTTCAACATCATCTAGAGTTGCTTCTGCTTCTTTAAGTGTAAACTGACTGTTTTTGCATTAAAGTCATTTATATATATATATATATATATATATATATATATATATATATATATATATATATATATATATTCACCTGTGTCGATGTGAATATACAACAAAGGGAAAAAAAGACAATACAATGTAATGCAACGAAATATAATATAATAGTGTATATTAAGAATACCCTGGTAATCAGCATGACACCAGTGAAAATGATTTGTAGCCTTTAAAAAGGCTTTTTATAAAGAAATTTCGATTCCAATAATCTGAATCCAACTGAATGACAGCAAGACCTTTACAGCGACTCTAGCAAGGCGACTGCACAAATGACAGTTTTTTGTGACGCCACTGACGGTCTTATATATACCTACAGATGACAGTAACATGCATTTCAAAAGATTACATTGTGTGTTGATTGGACGATTCAAAAACAAAGATTTGTGATTGGTTGTAGGCAACCATGTGCTCTAAAAAGGGGCGTGTTCACAAAAGGGAGTTGAAAAGGAAAAGTTTTCTTTTTAGTAAAATAATTATGGAATATGTGTACAGAAAATAAAATTTCAGGCTTGTCAAAACATCATCATGACGAAAGAAAGCAATTTTTTTATTATCAGGGTTTCACTTAAGTTGCAAGAGATAGTTTGTTGTGTTTATGAAAGTCAAACAGCATACGCTGCATAATATTCTGGGCTCATATGATTTTTTTTGTAGTAGCCTATGGTTTATTAATATGATGTTTACTGAGTTTGGTCTTTTAATATCACTGTCTTAGTACATTAAGCCACGTTAAGCCTTTTCTTATAACGGTTTTCTATGGTAGGAAAATGCTTAACGTGTAATTAAACGCGTTGCGTTCATATTCTGGGCTCATCTGATTTTTTGTACATAGTATGGTTTATTAATATGATGTTTACTGAGTTTGGTCTTTTAATACCACTGTCTGAGTACATTAAGCCACATTAAGCATTTTTCACAGTAAGCGTTTTAGAATGTCCCTTTCGAAACAGTGAATCATTTTAGAATAATGATTTAAATCTTCGGCTAAATCCGAAACCGCCTAATGCTAGGAATCGAAAATGTATTCTTTTTGGAATAGACTTTCAGCTCCACCACTTAGGGGGGAAACGGTTTATGATCTGAGCAGGTTGAGGTGACTACAAGCAAAAAAGATCTCAGGCCATTACAAACCCTCATCAGTGAAAAGTAGTAGGATAGCTCAGCTGTCTGTATATGGTGGCTAAATAAATCAGCATAGCAAGTTTTACTGTAAGTTCAGGAAGGAACGTTGTCAAGTGTAATTGCAATGTTTGGTCAGTAGATGACACTGTTTTATCTCTTCTGGTTCATCAATCGAAGCAGACAGTTAATGCTGAGAGAAACTGCAAAATAGATTCCTATTGGGTATATTGCAATAACAATGAACACTACTTTTACAGCATTTACTCTTTAAAAAAATAAAGTTTCTTTATTTGCTTTTATGGTACCATGAAGAATCTTTAAACACTGAACCACCTCTTTAAACACTTTAAACACCATTCCATTCTTTATAGCAACTTTTTACTGAAAGGTTCTTTGGGGAACCGAAAACTGGTTGTTTTACTTCACACCTACTAAACACTATAAAAATGGTAGTTCATTTTTGGTTCACAATACCAATGCATTAGCTAATGTTAACTAATTAAACCTGGTTACACTTTATTGTAAGGTGTCATTGTTACAGTGTAATTATATATTTAAGTACTGAGTAATATCAAGCAACTTACTTAATGTACTTACTATAGGGTTATGATAGGATTAGGATTTGGTTGAGGGTTAGTTGCATGTAATTATGCATAATTTACTTTTATTATGGTAAGTATGTAACACATCTAACAAGGACACTGTAAAATAAAGTGTTACCTTAAACCTTTTTGTAAAGTGTTACCACATTGGGGGGAAAAATACTTTAACTGTGTGCCAGAATAACTACTAAAATATCAAAAGCATTATAATGCAAGACAGAAGGCTGATTCAGCCTTCTCTGTTCACAGAGCTGAGGTTGAAAAAATGTAGTGTAATTGACAAAGAAAGAAAAAAGGTGTCTTTCAGAACATTGAGTGTCAGACAGTGTAAATGGAAACTTTGGCAACATCATTTACAGAGCAATGAAAATGTTGTATTATTGAGATGCATGTCTGAATATTAACACTTATTTATGCTATGCTATACTGTCTACTGGAAAGAGGAGGTAATTGACCTATCAGAGAGAAAAAGGAGCTCATTATTCGTTTTTATGAAGCTTTCTTTAGTATCGGGGCTTGGTTTTATGATCTATGTAATGAAATTCTGATTAATGGCACATATCAGTTTGGCAGAACATGCTGTCTAGTTAATGACAAGATTTACACACAGCCGAGTTCAGCTCACTGCTCTGATTGGTTGCATTCCATACGCTATTTTTTAACCATGAGATAAAGATTAGTTTAAAGATTTATTTTTTGGCTTTTATTAGGATAGGACAGTATGGGATCAAGAAAAGTTCCAACTAACCATCATCAGTTTGATAAATATTAGAAAGAATAACTTTTTGGCTACTTTGCTTTTTAATATGATAGGACTGTAAGGGATCCAGAAAAGTCAATGAGCCTGGACTCGAATGGATGGAGCTTAACTAGCATCCGTTTAAATATTTCCTGTTTAAATGTTTTCCTTTTATTATGATAGGAAGCGAAGTGGGAGAGAGAGAGGGGGGCAGGACAAGGAAAAGTCCATGAGCTGGGATTTGAACTCGGGTCACCCAAAGCACAACAGTACTGCACAACATTATCACGGTGTCAGCGCTGTCTTTCTAGTATTCCACAGTCCTGAGTTTCCTCTGGTTTGGGGTTAGGAAGAGATGCTTATAAATTAGCATTCACAATTATAAACCATAATAGCAGCTATCGCTCGCTGTCCTACATAATTTTGGCCGATATGGGTTAGCTAGTGTAATGATCTAAAACCTCCAGGAAAAGGAAAAGGAATGATTGTAAAGCCCTGTTCACTGGGAACGTTGATCGGATGCCTCTTTGATAATATTTTGCAGGTAATACACGTCACATTGAAAGTACACTATAACTTTTTTTTTTTTTTCAAAATTAACAGATCTAAATGATGAGTCAATACATTATCAATCCTTCTTCCAAAATGTGTTTTTGTCTTACACTGATTCACTATGGTAAGCCAATTATTTTAGACCTGTCGTGTTGGTTTTGGGAAAATGGCATACATATGTCACTCACCCATGCGTTTTTCGTCATGTCCGTGAATATATAGAGACACGTTGTTCCGGTTACTTTGATGCATGTATGGTTTGGGAGTGTCATCATCGGTTAGTTGTCACAACGAGTGAGAAAGGTTGTCATGGTCCATGCAAAATCTTGAACATAATGGGAGTAACCTGTTGTTGTAGTACGCCGAATAGAGGAGTCTGCTGGCAAAAAGGCATCTTTACACCGAAGAAAGCGGCACAGAAACCAAGGGCCCTATTTTAACTATCTAAGCGCATGGTCTAAAGCGCACGGCGCAAGTGCACTTAGGGCGTGTCCGAATCCACTTTTGCTAGTTTAATGTCTGGAAAAATGGTCGCCGCGGCCAGCGCATGGTCTAAAAGGGTGTGTTTTGGGCGTAATGTGCAAAAAAACAATCAGAGTGTAATCTCCCATTACCTTTAAAGGTGAACTATGCAGTTTTTTTTTAGCTTAATTTATTATCTTAACTGAACAGCTTCGGAGTCATTGGAATGGTTATATGACTTTTTTCAGGTTGAATGGTGGTCTTCTCGCACCCCCCTGGCGCGAAGTGGATTCGGATACGCCCTAAGTGCAATTGCGCCCTGCACTTTAGACCATGCGCTTAGATCGTTAAAATAGGGCCCATGGTCTCAAATCAAGAGTAGTTATGTGAAGCATTTTGTCCTCACTTTTAAAAGTATATTGTAGCATTTTGTACATGCAATAAACATACTATGCTTGCTGTAATATATATGTGTTCAGTCTTTTTATTAATGTATCTGAAATAGCCATTTTACATATTTACCATTTACATATTCACATGGTCAAGTGTCTTAGGTCACACAGACCCGAGTTCAACTCTCAGCTGATTAGACTGGATTAAAGCAGCGGGGGCGAATTTGATTGCATTTATTTTGTGATTTTACAGACTTGATAAACTTGACCTGTACACTAGTGCTATTAATGTAACATCTATCCACCCACCACGTCAGGCTTCTGGCTGATGATGAGACTCATGTGCAAACAAACCATTGCAGAAGTAGGATTAAGTGACAAGGATGGAATAGCAAAAGAAAAAGTTGCCCATTTTGAGCTCGTTCTCCAGTTGAGAACCACAATCTAAACGTACAGATGACATTGGAACTGGTTTGGCTTCTGGTAAAACTTTTCCTCAGATGAATGCAGTGCAAAGTCCCTGAAATATTTTCAGCATCAAAGTTGATCTTAAATCTGTGTCTCTGACCTGCGTGGGAAAATACCACAGTCGAAACTGGCAAATAACAAGTCAAAGGGATGTTTTAGATAGAGGACTGGAATCTCATCGAGACCGAACAGTGCTTCATTTAAGGCCAAACCATTATTGAACAGTCTTTTGAATGAATCACTTTGTCTATTTGCTTGTGAGAGAGTCAAAGGAAAGGGATCTACGTATGTGAGGCCTGTGTTGTGAAATGGATAGAAAGAATCATGGAAAGCTCAAAACTATTTATAGTTTATAACTATGTTATAATGGAGTTTAGTGCCTGCAGGCGGCTGTGACTGTCACGGTATGTCAAAAAGTGAAGCAAGGATCCAAGTGCAGGTAAGGAATTTATTAAATAATAAACAAAATAAAACTACAAACAAAAACTCCCCGTGGGGGAAAACAAGGCAGGCATAATCAAAAACATAACACAGGGGAAACATAGACAACGTAACCACACAAGACTACAGACACAAGGAGACTAAATAGGGGAGCAAACAAAGGAGGGTAACGAACACAACAGGTGGGGCAAATTAACCAATAACTAGCTAACAAGACGGGCGGGGCTAACAATGAACATGAGCACCTGACTTAACATAACCAACACCCAAGTGCAAAACAAGACAGGACAGACATGTGACATAACCCCCTCCTTAAGGAGTGGCTTCCAGACACTCCACTAGAACGGGGGGGACAGACCAGGGCGGGACGGGGGGGACAGACCAGGGCGGGACGGGGGGGACAGACCAGGGCGGCGGGACGGGGGGGACAGACCAGGGCGGCGGGACGGGAGGGACAGACCAGGGCGGCGGGACGGGAGGGACAGACCAGGGCGGCGGGACGGGAGGGACAGACCAGGGTGAGACAAGAGGAACAAACTGTCCATGGGAGGGCCAGGGTGGAGACTTTCCCTCGGGCGGCCAGGGCGGCGAAGACCCTTCGGGCGGCCACGGCGGCGAAGACCCCTCGGGCGGCCACGGCGGCGAAGACCCCTCGGGCGGCCACGGCGGCGAAGACCCCTCGGGCGGCCACGGCGGCTCAGGCACTGGAACTGGCACCACCAACTCAGGCACTAGATCTGGAACAGACCCTGGCTCCGGCTCAGGAACAGACCCTGGCTCCGGCTCAGGAACAGACCCTGGCTCCGGCTCAGGAACAGACCCTGGCTCCGGCTCAGGAACAGACCCTGGCTCCGGCTCAGGAACAGACCCTGGCTCCGGCTCAGGAACAGACCCTGGCTCCGGCTCAGGAACAGACCCTGGCTCCGGCTCAGGAACAGACCCTGGCTCCGGCTCAGGAACAGACCCTGGCTCCGGCTCAGGAACAGACCCTGGCTCCGGCTCAGGAACAGACCCTGGCTCCGGCTCAGGAACAGACCCTGGCTCCGGCTCAGGAACAGACCCTGGCTCCGGCTCAGGAACAGACCCTGGCTCCGGCTCAGGAACAGACCCTGGCTCCGGCTCAGGAACAGACCCTGGCTCCGGCTCAGGAACAGACCCTGGCTCCGGCTCAGGAACAGACACTGGCTCCGGCTCAAGTGTGTGTGTAGCCCACACACACCACATGGCTGTGGCCATAATGGCCAGTGTCGCGGTCACTGAGGGCTCAGGAACAGACACTGGCTCCGGCTCAGGAACAGACACCACCGGCTCAGACACCACCAGTTCAGGAACAGATACCAGCGGCCCAGGAACAGACGCCACCGGCTCAGGAACAGATACCACCGGCTCAGGAAGAGACGCCACCGGCTCAGGAACAGATACCACCGGCTCAGGAAGAGACACCACCGGCTCAGACACAGATATCAGCGGCCCAGGAACAGACGCCACCGGCTCAGATACCACCGGCTCAGGAAAAGACACCACCGGCTCAGGCTCAGGAACAGGGACCACCGGCTCAGGGTCAGGCACTGGAACTGGCACCACCGGCTCCGGCTCAGGAACAGACACTGGCTCCGGCTCAGGAACAGACACTGGCTCCGGCTCAGGAACAGACACCACCGGCTCAAGTGTGTGTGTAGCCCACACACACCACATGGCTGTGGCCATAATGGCCAGTGTCGCGGTCACTGAGGGCTCAGGAACAGACACTGGCTCCGGCTCAGGAACAGACACCACCGGCTCAGACACCACCAGTTCAGGAACAGATACCAGCGGCCCAGGAACAGACGCCACCGGCTCAGGAACAGATACCACCGGCTCAGGAAGAGACGCCACCGGCTCAGGAACAGATACCACCGGCTCAGGAAGAGACACCACCGGCTCAGACACAGATATCAGCGGCCCAGGAACAGACGCCACCGGCTCAGATACCACCGGCTCAGGAAAAGACACCACCGGCTCAGGCTCAGGAACAGGGACCACCGGCTCAGGGACTGGAACTGGCACCACCGGCTCAGGCACTGGAACTGGCACCACCGGCTCAGGCACTGGAACTGGCACCACCGGCTCAGGCACTGGAACTGGCACCACCGGCTCAGGCACTGGAACTGGCACCACCGGCTCAGGCACTGGAACTGGCACCACCGGCTCAGGCACTGGAACCTTCTTAGCAGGGGGTTTACAGTGACGCTCCAAGGAATTAACTAATTCCTCAAACGTCAGATGGCTCAGGGCTCTCATGACCATAAAGTCGATGGGTTCATCAAGGGCGTAATTAAACAAATCCTTCATAGCCATAACCCCAAGCCCCAGTCCCTCTGCAGCAGCGCAGAACCTCAATGAAAACTCTCGGATGTCAGTCCCCTTCTGACGAAGGGAACTCAACACACAAAATCTCTCGATGCGTTCAAAATGAGGGCAGGAAATAAGAGGCTGGAGTGAATCCTTCCGCTGAATCCTCTTCATGGTCGATCGTTCTGTCACGGTATGTCAAAAAGTGAAGCAAGGATCCAAGTGCAGGTAAGGAATTTATTAAATAATAAACAAAATAAAACTACAAACAAAAACTCCCCGTGGGGGAAAACAAGGCAGGCATAATCAAAAACATAACACAGGGGAAACATAGACAACGTAACCACACAAGACTACAGACACAAGGAGACTAAATAGGGGAGCAAACAAAGGAGGGTAACGAACACAACAGGTGGGGCAAATTAACCAATAACTAGCTAACAAGACGGGCGGGGCTAACAATGAACATGAGCACCTGACTTAACATAACCAACACCCAAGTGCAAAACAAGACAGGACAGACATGTGACAGTGACAGGCTAACAGTAACATTCAGTTGTAATATACAGTGATGTATCTGTCCAACACAAGGTTTGCCAGAAAACATGAGAGATTAGATGCTGTATTACTATATATTACTTTATTTTCATATTAATATGTTGTCTTAAATATCGAACTCACAATTTTAATCATAGAAATCAGATGTTTTCTATTATCACAATCTCATGAATATAAGAGTGAATTTTAAATATGCTCAGACTGCTGTATGAACTTTGCCCTTTGTTTTACACTTTTATAAATACTATGAATTTGGGTATACTACTTAGCTCACATACTGTTTTTCACCTATTATATAGTATGGAAGTAAGCTTAAAGGGATAGTTCACCCAAAAAGGAAAATGTTGTCTTCACTTACTCCCCCTAAATTTGTTCCAAAACTCTATGAGTTACTTTCTTTTGTTGAACCGAAAATAAGATGTTTTAAGGAATGTTGGTAATCACAGTTGACAAGCCATTGATTTACATAGTTTTTTTCCCTACTATGGAAGTCAATGGCTACTACCAAGTGGGAGAACTATTCCTTTAAGTCTAACTTAGTTACATCTCGGAACTATCAATTTCAAATTCATAAAGTTTAAGTGCCTGAACTTGATCAGAGCATAATTAAAAAATATTCTGAGCATCTTAATTTGTCGTTTTGAATCCAAACATCTCACTGATTTACATGTTGACCAGTTAAAGCCTCAATAAAATCATTACATTTGCTTTTTTAAAAAATCATTTTTTGTCTTTTTTCCCGTGCATTTTTAATTCTACCTCATTGACATTGAAAAGGAAAAGAACAGACTTGTGGGATCAGTGCTTTCTGCTTAGCTTGCAGTAATGGCTTGAATTTGATGTGCTACATTAGACAACGGGATTGCACAGCTCCCCTAGGGTTTGGTCCGTGGACATGAAGAGAATGCAGAAGAACCTCGCTTTTTCTTCTCCTTCTGTTTTTCTGGAGGTCTTCTCAAGGTCCCTTAGATAGAGACCTCAGAATAACGCTCCCATAGAGAGGTGCTGCTTGCTGGCAGCACTTTCATGTGTTCTGACTCTCAAACTCGTGTTGAATTTCATTCATATTGCATATTGAAACTGATCTTTTTGTGATAAACCTTTGTAAGTGCACCACCAAACTTTCTTATATGAGCCCAAGGGTGTGCTAGCGGCTCCAGGTAACAAGTCCACTTACAAAACCAGAGACAAAGAGGTAGAAAAATAGTTTGTCTGCATGTATTCCTGTGCGCAAGAACATACCTTATGAATAATTCAAACTGCCCTGTATTGTCCATTAAGTGTGTTTGTCATTAATATTTAATGTGTTTGTGTGGGTATGTCTGTATACCCCAATGATGAGGGCAGGCTGAGTGATGTTGTGTCTACATTTTGAGATGTGTTGTGATGCCAGTGCTGTTTATTTTAGAACAGGAAGATTTAACTGACTTGGCTGTTTGCATTAACAGTAACAGACAGTTTTGGGCCTGGGAGAGAGAGGCCACGGACCACAGCTCAGATTTGAAGAGTTATTTGCGTTGATGCATCCTCCACTTCACACCGCATGCTACCCTGAAGTTTATACATCGCCTCAGGTATATCAAATACATATTTGATCTATCCCTCTCTTACCACCACCAGGTTTAGCCTCTGAGTCATCCAGATTTGTTATACTTTAAGTCTTATTCTTTCCTTACTTGCCCTGTTCAGTTCTGTCATCTTGAAGCAAATGTCTTACTCTTTTGAAGTTTCTTTTCTTTCCTATGGAACACAGTATATTTATATAACATATAACATATAACAGTATAGACATAGCAAATGCTCTGAGTGACTTCAGATGTCGTTTATGTGTAAAAGAGAAAAAGAAAGATAAAATGTGTGTGTGTGCACATGGTTGCTTTAGGCATAATAACTACATTTGATCCACCATTAAATTATCATCACAAGATGATTGCAAATCATAATGAATGTGACTATATGGATAATGTGCCATTAGTGTGGCAAAAAAATCTTTTTTCCATTGACAGCCATACAAAAGTAGATGTGTAATCTGCAAAAAAAAAAAAAAAAATCCATCCATCTGCCATGCTGCTGATTGAAACAATGCTTTTTTAAATCTTTTCACAGTCTCATGGGTCAAATTCATACAGGAAGTCAGTTTACAGCGAGCTATTGACCAGCTCTTATTTAGCATGCTGCAAATAACTCATTTTATTAATCACAGGACGAGGTCAACTTTGTAAAGACAATTGTGATGATAAAGGCGCTGATGGCGTGCTTTAGTAAATGTATATGTTTTTAAAGCATTTCGAGAGACCAATAAAATGATTCTTCAGTTGTCTGCCTCCAAAAACTATTAGCCTAAAGCTATGGAATGCTTCTCTGTCCCTGCAAATGCACAACGTTTCCATTTTTTATTCAGCCTGTAGGTTCTAACAGATGAGAAAGGCACAGTGATGGAATCCCAATGCGCACATGACTGCTGTTATTTAAGCTTAGTAAGATAAAAGCCTCTGATATTATGTAGCCAAAGATCATTTTTAAAGAAAGAAAACAAAAAGCTGAGAACGGTATAGAAGATTGGGTATAATATCTTGTATATATATTTTTTATTAAAAGTAATATGCAGTTATGATAAATAACTACATTAATATTTATATTTGGAAATTTTATGCATTGTTATGTTTATGATTTACTAAATAAAGTAATCTTAAAGTGTTACAATAAATCCAACAATTAAGCAATTTGTACTAAATTTCAGAACTAAGTTTAATTTTCAATTAAACACCAAATAATGAATGAATGAGGGAATAAATAATTAAATTAAATAAGCTGGTAATGAGCTGGTACTACAGACTGTGTTAACAGTACATATACTGTATGTATGAAGGCCTATCACTCAAGAAAAAATGAGCAGTGCTCTGCATGGTGCTGCATTTCAGACCAAAGGAGACGGAAGTGAGCGCTGATACCCTGGAAAGTCGGTATCTTCCCCTTGATGATCAATAAAGTGGCTGCCATAACTCAGGAATAGCATATCGCCAGAGGCTTTCCTGCTGTTCTGGCCTGATCCCTCATTCTTTAAATATTCCTGCTCTCCATTCCCAC
Organism: Abramis brama; assembly: GCF_963993115.1. Classification (NCBI taxonomy): domain Eukaryota; kingdom Metazoa; phylum Chordata; class Actinopteri; order Cypriniformes; family Leuciscidae; genus Abramis; species Abramis brama. Next base: position 21,444,031 of record NC_139986.1, on the reverse strand, counting down.
CTGCTGCTATCTCTTGTTCCCTGCTCGCTTTCTTCTACAAGGACAGATAGGACTCGTCTCGTTCTCCCTGATAGAGCGAGGACACAGTTCCTTTCATACAAAGTTTGGTCTACAGTGTGTTTCACCTCAAACTATACACAAAAAACTCAATGCAATGCAATAATATCAATGGGGAACACATTAGTTGTGGAACTTTTAATATTTATTGGATGAATTATAATAGCACAGAATTGTTCGGAGACCCCTACTAACTAACAGACAGATATGGATATTGCATTAATATCAGCTGAAAGTTTGTGGACCATCTAAAATCTATACAGACGCCTGCAGTTTTCTGGCCACGGCATGCAACTCTACAGCATTTTCTTTCCAAAGCACGTACACATACACAACTTTTATATTGATGAAAACTCAGATCAGTGCAGGATATGAAATAGCATGATCTGTGTCGTTAACGTTTATTTTTCACCCATGTTCCCATTTTCAAGGTCCCAGGGCCTCAGGCAACTCTGACATCGACTTGAGTAGCATATTCCGTGTCTTTCACAGTCGCTGCATCAGGCCCGGCTGCAGGATGAAATGACTGAGGGGGCATGTGAAATTGTTAAGGGGGCTTAACTTTATACCATCAATGAACAATACACACTGATAACTTGCTTAGTAAAAAAGATAAGCCAGCGTCATTTATTATGCATATATTAACCCTTTCACGCTTAATTTTAATATTCTAACTGACTCCCCATAGTGTGTTTTTTCAAGGCGACTGTTATTTTAGAACGTTCCCCCTTAATGTTTTTAGTGCATTTGTTTTTACAAAATATGGCTATTAGTGTCATTGGATTAATATTATAACATTATTATGTAGTAGGTGTAATGTAAATAGACACTGTAAAAGAGGTTTACATTTTTCTGTTTAATTTTCACACTGAATATGGGTTGGAGCTTTTAATTTTGAACTCTCAAAGTGCACCAGATTGATGAATTTAACATTAAAATGCACAAAGAAGGACAGAGGTTCACCCACCACAGTTTTACCAAAAATCCTGTGGGAAACACTGGTATTGCTATGCCAATGCAGATTATAGCTTGTTTTTTGGATTCATCACTGTGGAGTATAGTTCAACTGTATTAATAAATGTCAAATTTTTACTTATTTCATCTGTTAACTCTCACTCGTTCATATACTCACTCATTACATGGCATTAGTGGTTTTAAGGAATAGGAGTTGGTATGCATATATTTAAGGGCGTGCAAAGATGGGTGGTGTTTATGATCATATAGTGGGCCAGTCTGGGCCAAAATGCCAGGGCCGATTTTTTTGTCCCAGTCCAGCCCTGCTCTTGTGTACACACACACACAAACACAAACACACACCTTAATACTCTAATATGTAATTTGTTCACAATGTCCCACCACACAATAAATCATTATACCATTTCGACTAGACACATTCAAAATGCAAAAAGATTTGTTTTTCCAAACTGTTTGGAGCAATTTGTTATATTTTTGTAATTTTTGTATATTTGTAATTTGAAATATAACATTAAATAGTATATTTGATGTGATGAATTACTCTGTCATTTATCAGATTTACCAATTGTTATAATTTCAATTTGTGCTGGTTAATTATGAACAATGGGTAAAATTGGGGGGCGGGGCTCCATTATGGCTCCTCCCCTAACCGCATGTGATCTCACTCCAAGCTTTTGATAAAACTTGAGAACCCTGTTGCTACTAATTAAAACATCATAGAGACTTTATACTCTTTTGACCCCAACCATTAAGCAACTAATAAGAACACCTTAGCAACTGCATGACAATGCCCATTGTTTAAAAATAAAAAATTAAAATCTAGTTGTTCAACAACTTTAATTCTGGTTATACACTGTATACAAATCACAGCTAGATCCAGAAATAATAAGCGATTAACAGCTGCAGCAAAAGGAATTTTATATTTGGCAATGCCTTTGTCCTATGGCTTTGCTTCAGACTTTCAGTTCAGGAGGCCTCAATTCTGGCCAAACCACCTTTTATCTCTCCAGGGTTCAATATCCCACAAATCCATTTTTTCCTGTTCTGTTCATTATGAGTCTGTTTGTCTCATCTCCGATTGACTTCCTCCCAAAAAATCCTGATTCGCTGAACTGAATGCACCCATCCACAGACCTGAACTCATCTCCTATCCAAACTCTGTGCTGACCCTGTAGTGGACTGTCGGATTTAGATGGAAAGCCTTATCGCGAACGCCGCACACCTGCTAAACCTGAGTCTCATCCCAATCATCTAACTCGCATTGCGACATTCCTTTGCTTTCCAGCAGATTTATTAATCTCTCTCTGGCGAAAACTGTTGTTATCAGCACTGCAGCAAAACACTAACACTCTCCATGTCACGGTGGCAGTATTTGCATGGATTCCCCTGTGTACGTCTATCCTTCCACTTCCTGGCTCTGTAAAATTCCAAGCGAGTGAAAAATGGGAACGGATGGGGTCATTGGCCGTGCATCATAGAGCTTTTTTTTTCACTGGATGAGCGTCCTCATCTGTAGATAGCAAACAATGGAATGTGCAGAAACCTCGCTGTTGAACAGTAGGACAGCTGATTAATCCCAGAACAGAAATCCTGTGCTCAGGGTCATCCTGGGTCTCATATGATGAATGTGACCTCCATTCTGTGTGATAGTGTGTAGAAGGGTGATCTATAATGCCTGCTGGACCACTAAGCCAAAGGGTAGAGACCGGACAGATAGATGGAAACAGGCATGCAGTACTTTCAAAGCGCTGTAGGGCGCACTGTTTCACTTGTGGCTGTGTATCTCCGAAAACAATCAAACTGTGAGAATGATTGCTGATTGTGGTGGTGAACTGAAAGCAAGAGGACAAACAATCCGGTGTGTGAATGCAGGCAAATCTCAAACAGATTCATACACTCCTCAGTAGAAGTGGTATTTTATTTTGTGTGTGTGTGTGTGGCGCAGGTTGTCTTTCCTTTTCGTAAAATGCCATGGTTCAGTGTGCAGTGGTCATGCCAGCAGCCATTATGACATCCATTCATCTCTATCAGCTCTCACCTACCTCTTCGCCTGCCACTTTTTGCAACTCAGCGTGCATGTGTGATTGTGTGGAAATAAACTGAATTAAGCTAGGTATTTATTTTAAAGGAATGTTCCGGGTTCAATATATTTAAAACTCAACAGCATTTGTTGCACGTCCGTTTTCACAGGAAAAAAATTCACCGGAATTTTTGTAGTTTGGAGTGACTATTACATGCTTCTTTTTTTTTTCATATATATATATAGGCTACACGTGGAAGTAATAGCATGATCCTTATAAGGATGGATTTCATGACAAATATTTTTTTTATTTGAACAGTTATGGACATTTCAATCAAACAGCTTTATAAATCAATAAACAATAATATATCATAAATAATTGTTATAATACTATTTTATCTATTTGCTTGACATCGTTTTTCACTGCAAGCAAGTAGGCTTTTAATATGGCACTTTTAATTCAGTTATGTTGATTCAATTACCGCTCTGACTGATACAGTCAGTTCATCGAGTGAACAATTAATCAGATTCATACTAGTAACCTGGGTTTATGATTTTTATTGAACGCTTAATCAAAAGAACCGAGTCATGTTTCATTTGTTAGTGAATAGAGCTACACTTAACACGTAAGTTAATTTTTATGTATTTTTTATGTGTTTTTCACGAGTAGGCTACAGTTAATGCATTCTTGCCATTATTTTGCGGTAAACTGTCATTTTTATATTATCACATTTATCTCAGATTACAAATGATTAGTAGGTCATATGATTAATTTTACCGTGGCACCGTAGATTCAGCTATAGAAATCTAGACGCACCCTAGCGGCAACAAATGTAATTTGCAGCCAGGGTCATCTAGCAACTCTCCGTTGGCTTGCGAGCTGGAAAAACCAAACTCTAGTCAGGCCAATCACATCGTGTATAGAGTTGTTTGGCGGGCTTAACATAATGACGGCAGAGTTGCGGCAGTTCTGCGTGAATTCTCTGCTACTTGAAAACAAAGGAGATGGCTGCTGCTGCTGGCGAACAGCTGTCTTTCGAATCGGCTTTGGACGCGACTCTGGAAGAATTGGAGTTAAGCTTTTCTTTGAAAAGAACAAAGAACGACACTGAAGTATTCTTAAAAAAGGAAGATGTGTTCAGAGTTTTGCCGACCGGATACAGCAAAAGTTTAATCTATCAACTAGCTCCGCTGGTGGGAAAACGCTCTGGTTGTAGCGCTATCCTATTGCGTGCAGAGGGAACCGTTTATTCCGCCCCTCGGATTGAGCCCTGCCAATGGTGTGTTCCCAGACCCAACATCTTGATGTGGGTCTGGCTTGTCAGGCTAAGATTCAGCAGCTGAGTCTCAAAAGGTCAAGAAACAGGCATAGTCGCAATAGAAAATATACTCTGCAATGTTTTTTTGTTTATTTTTTTACCGATTAATGCTGCATTCACGCCATGTTGTAAATACAGTAGCCTAGTCTCATAATGTCAACACGTGACATTATGTTCGGAGCTGTCCTCAGACTGGGAATTATAGACTTTATTCAGAGCAGTGCAATGACAGGTATGAAAGTGAGGCTGTGAGGCTGTATAAAGCTCCCTGATAACGATTTTTTTTCTACTGAAGCTTTTTTTTATAGGAAAGATATTTTTTTGCTCTGTTTCATCAGCAGAACAATTCAAAAACATTAAATAACAGTACAACTCGAGATACATGTTTATGTGCTCTGCTGTGAATAAGGGCTGAATCTGAAATCGCCTCCTAAACCCTTAATCACTATTTCCCTATACACTCCTGTCCACTAATAAGCCTACAGTTCACTTGAAGGAGTGACTGAAAATGATTGAGCGAATTGAGACAGCCGTTGAGTGTACATCGGAGACACTCGTTATTGCAGAGATAGAATGAGTGCACTCAATAACATCCACAATAGTTTGTCTGTCCCCTCAAATAATGCCCTAATGCAGGTATGACGTCACATCATGCTGGTTCCCTCGAGAAAAACCCAATAGGATTTTCCCATAGGCTTTTGGATTATCGCTAAAAAGAAGCTCTGTGATCAACAAAAGTTCATGATACTTGCACGTTTTGTCCATCAAGATAATTAACACAGATGAACACAACTTTCTTGAATTTTGAAGCCTAAATGTAATCGGCAGAAGTAAAAGCTAAAGGTAGGCTATAAACTAACAACACCACGGTCCCACGAATTCAATGTCGCCATCACTAAGCTTCCGACAACTCTTTCAGTTTTTATCTAAAAATATTTTCCCAGAACATTTGAATTAAAATCATTTATGAGAGCACAATTATAAGCATAACGAGGCTGTAAAAGCAGACTACCTATTCGCTGTGATGACGTTTAATCTTGACAGCCTCTTTAGTCCCATTTAGCCTCTTGTTAACAACCGCCGTTTTCAAGACACGGAAAAGCTTCAAAAAATCACGAGTGGGGTATTATTGATGTATTTTATGTCGTAGAATAAAATGTGAAAGTATCTTGAGCTTGTGTTCACCACATACCTTATTTCAGCCATTTAACCAAAGCCCCATTTAAAAAACCATTGACTTCGGGATGATGGAACCGGAAGTGCTAAAATGCAAACTTCACTTTAACTCACGTTTTGGCCTACAAAGTAATGTCATACCTGCACCCCTCTATTTGAGGGTATGGGGTGATTTCGGATTCAGCCAAGGTCTCTGCGTTTCTTTGGCATCACTATCAACTCCTAAATGAATCTGCAGCGGTCAGGTGGTACAGCGGTCACATTTAAAAATATTTTCGTTACTAATTATCTAGAGTTTTTCTACCTGCATGCTCACTCTCTGCATGTGTCTCTATTGTTGTCTCTTTTAGTAAGATGATGTTTTTAGTCATTCTCTCTGTTGGAGAAGCCTTTGCAAGCATAAATTGAAAGCTGCAAAGATGTGTGTGGGACAACAAAAGAGATGATGAGGTTTTGTGAAAGTTACAATAAAAGAACAGAAACTCAAACGCCCCCCAACCTATCTAACACCCCACACTCACTCCTTGACATAATTAATAAGACTAGACTGCTTTATTTTGGTAAATGTTTCATTATCACTTCCCGATTGATTTTGGATAATTGTCAAGACAGTTTTTACACGGTTTTGTTAACTGCAGTCAAACCCCCGAAGGACGGAAGAGAGATGGGACCAATTACAGAGCTGCCTGGCCTTGAAGTAATCAAAATTATTATATGAAAGCAGCTCATTCCCCTGTGTATTATTCTCTGCGTGTGTTTACCGAGGAAAGTGGGTCATGTTGTGTTAGAGAATGGGTTGTAATAAATTGCTTTCAAAAGTTTAGTGGCATGAGATCATGAAGTTCAATGCAACATCTTTCCATGTTTGTGGAGTGTTTTGCTGGAGGTAAGTCAAACTGTGTTAGGTAATTAGTGGTAAAAGGAAAGCAGATTCATATTTTAAATGAATTCCTGCTTTAAAGTCATTAAACTTATTTTTTGATTGTGTATTAAAGCATAGTTTGGATATAAATAGTTACATTCGGCAAATTAATACCCCATTAAACTTTATTCTAGTACCCGATGACGTCAAGGAAAGCAGCTTGAAATGCTTTTTCAAGGTTTTTACTCATAATTAATATTGAATCTACCAAGACATGTTCTTGCTGCATTCTATATGATTAGTTAGACATTAATGAAATTTTGATTAAATGTTGCTTGCATTGCTGAAGATGCTGCACACACGCTCTTGTAATCGCATTGTTTGTTTTGGTGGTTTGATGTGTACATTAAGTCAATTGCAATGTGAACCAAATGCATTTATGTAGAATAACAATATCAGAGATTCCCAAGGCCACTTCAGAGCAAATTATCATTGCGTTAACTAAGATTGCTTTGTTACTGTTCCTACATCACAGTCAACATTAGTTTCTATAGCCAGCCAGCAATGCAGGCCAGTTCTGATGCCAAAAACATTTCTATCTGTATCCTCAGCATCTATCTGTATTGAGGAAGTTTGTGTGTGTCTTTTCATGGGAGAACATTATAGTAAGTGTCTTTCTTGAGACTCTTGTCTCTGCAGGCAGCACAATGCCTAGAAAAGACTTCAAATTGGATGCTCTTAAAGGTGCAGTAAGCAATTTCTAAGAAACGCTGTTGAAAGTGGATCGAACTGAACACCACAATACACAGTATTAGGGAGTGTATACACTCATGATGGGGGAGAAGAGAGAGTGAGCAAGAGGGAGATTTTAAGAATGACTGTAGAAAGAGAGTTGGCTGAGAGATATTACAAAAGAGAAAAGGAGAAAAGAAAGAGGAGTATCACTGGAAAAAGAAGGTTTACGATCAGGCAAGAGCTTAATATTAGAAAAGCTTTCCAGCGCTGGAAGGAACTCAGCAGAAAGGCCTGAAAACAGAGCCGAGATTGTGTTGTTTTTGCTCCAAACATTGCTATGTTTCGCAGAACCAAGACATGCTGTTGTTGTAATGTTAGCTATAGTAACAGTACAGTTTTGAGTGTCATTTTTTTGTCTGCAGCTGGTGTGCTGCCCGCGGCTAACAAAAAAATTCTTGCTTGTATATACTCTTAAATGTTCATTTTTTGTTCTTCCTTGTCATTCCTTCGTCATCACTTTATTTTTTGTGAAGCACTATTTTGCTTCGCTTCAGCTATGATAAAGAGACATCCACTCATTTTGTCCTTGTGCATTTTGGGGTGGAGCAATGAAGGGAGGGGTGTGTTTCCCAGAAATCGCTTACTGCACCTTTAAATCATTACTGTGTTTGGGGAGTCAAATAAAACATGAATTGAGAAAATGTCAGCAGTGCTTTGGATTTCTGTTTATATTGGCCGTGATTAACTGTATGTATGCAATTGTAGATGTATAATGCGGTTTTGGCATATTTACAATCAGTGTTTGTCTTTTCAATAAGCTTAACTGTGAAGCTTGAGTGGAAAAAATAAGCCAGGTGTTTTACTCCTGCTGTTGTACACTTTTAACAAATGGTTCTTCTAGCACTTTCTGGATGACAAATGGTTCCTGGTAGAACCATTAGCCTACCATTTAAAGAATCTTCTGCAAGCAAAACTCCAAAGTTTCTTGGCCACAAAGAGATTCTTTGATTATATATAAAGCAAATGTATGGAACTGCATTTGTGTGTGTGTGTGTGTGTGTGTGTGTGTGTGTGTGCAGCTAATTGTTGGTTCAGTTATTTTTATTGAGCATATACAATACTTTTCAAATGTTTGGAGTCAGTAAGAATTGTAAAATGATTTTGAAATGACTTATGCTCACCAAGACTGCATTTCTTTGATCAGTATTGCAATCAATACAGTAAAAACAGTAATATTTAAATTTTAAAATAAATGTTTTCTATTTTAATATATTTATTTACTGTCACCTGTGATCAGTTTAATGTGTTCTTGCTGTATAATAGTAATTTTACATATATAGTAATTATATATATATATATATATATATATATATATATATATATATATATATATACACACACACATGTATTTAACTTAAATATTCTTGGCAGACAGCCATATTAGCGTCTGTCTACTTTCTTTCTGCTTCTCTGTCAGCCTAAATCCAGTACACTTTCCAATATTGGTAGAGCCTGTCTGTCTGTAGTTTAAAGTCTGTTTACCAACATTAGCACAAAGCATTGCCATTTAGTGGGCTCTCAACTCAAATACATCTACCAAGTGTGCTGGCTGCATAATATTCTAGGTGAAGAGTGTTTTGTTGCTGTGGTGCTCTCTGATCTTAATATGACAGCCAAAAGTATTATAAATGACCCAGAATTAAATGTTGAGATAACTGTCTTGTTAATATTGCCTAAATTGCTGAAGCTTTCTGCTTGCAGCTACGGTATTTTTGCTGTAGCTATTTAGGCTTATACAGTAGGCTACCTTTATTATTTAAAGGGATAGTTCACCCAAAAATTAAAATTCTGTCATTAATTACTCACTCTAATGTCGTTCCAAACCCGTAAGACTTTCGTTCATCTTCGGAACACAAATGAAGATATTTTGTATGAAATCAGAGAGCTTTCTGTCCCTCCATAGACAACTACGCAACTACTACTTCGACGCTTCAAAAAATTCATAAAGAGAGATTGTAAAAATAATCCATATGAATTGAGCCGTTTAGTCCAAATTTTTTGAAGAGACACAAATGCTGTAAATGATGAACAGATTAAATGTAGGCTTTTATCCGCATATAAACATTGATCAGCGAACATAAACAGAAGCTCAATTGAACCTGCTTGACATGCGAGAACAAAAAACATGCTGCGTAACACACGAGAAGGAACCTCATTGGTTCTTGTTGAACTTTTTGAAGGGTTAAAGTGGTAGTTGCGGAGGCTGTCAATGGAGGGCAAGAAAGCTCTCAGATTTCATCAAAAAGATCTTAATTTATGTTCTGAAGATGGGTTTGGAACAACATGAGGGTAATTAATGAAATAAGTAAAAAAAAATTGGGTGAACTATCCCTTTAACTGTCTCTTTCTCAGGGTCTTCCTAAAGCAGATGAGCATCAGTGGGGGAAATGTGCGGATGCTGGCTGCTTCCAAAGAGCCATCTGTGAAAATCCGTGTCTACCCATTTAGGAAGCCGTGCTGTCACTCAAACTCAGGTCTGTGAGTCATTTGAGGTGGAGTCTTCCACAAATAACAAGTATGACATCCAAAGCAGATATGTTGCAAAGACTATGGCTTACACCTGTGAGCTGTTTTTAATGAGTTGTACGTATCTTCTTCAGGATGTTCGTCCCAAAGGAGACAACTCACTGTCAGAAATGTTTCACATTGATGTGCCTGACTTGCAAACACACTCTTCTTTTGTGCTTTTCTCTTTCAAAGTCACAAAGCAATGTACAGTGCGGTTTCTCCACAGATGGATGATGTACTGTGTAATTTGTTTTATCTCGTTTGCTTTAATGTTAATAAGCAATGTCTCATCTCTCATTGAAAAATATACTTTTTGGGAGCTCCTGCATCCGCCGAGGAAGTGCCGTTGAGAATGGGAATGCTAACAGATAGCTTTCACCAGGTATTGTAGACCTCCATGGCTAAATCTGCAGTGATTATTCTTGCATGACAGGGGAACAAAGTATTAGTCCTGAAGATGGCAGGAGAGCTGAGACAAATTAAAATCATCTGCTGATTAGAGAAATACGGCACCCACTTCCTCTTCGGCAAATGGAAATCAAAGTGCTCATTACTCACACGCTGTTAGGCTCCGTTTTAAAAAGCTCATTTTTTAAAAGAGGACAGTAATTTCAGGAAATTATGTCATGCTTTGTGATGCCTCAGCAGTTTTCTTTTTTTCTTTTTGTAAATTCTGCTTGTTCTGAAAACAAGCGGATATAAGGTTGACTGATAAAACTTGTAGATTTTTCTCTCTTCTCCGCTATTGATTTCTGAATAATGAGCTGCCTAAAATTGGCCAGATGCTCTGAGCTCTGCGTTTAGCTGATCCATTAAAGCTATGCTGGCACAGATCTGCTTCTAGTGTGGAGAGGTTTGTCTCTTGAAAATGATCTCTGCGTGTTTGGCCCATTTTTCTCCTTCCTCTCCAATTATTTTCTTAACTTGTTTTGGTAAAATCAAAATGAGATGCTGTAAGTTACATTAAAAATTCCTGTATTTACCTGTATTTACTGTTATATACAGGGCCTAAAATGTGAAATATAGCTTAATTTAGTATCCGTGCTCTGTCTGAGACACGGCTTTCTGGGCGCATGCTTTGGTTGTTTAAACTAATATAATGAATTGAGTTCCCTTTGTCATCTTCTTGCACTTGAATATTTAAAGGTGAACTAAGTAACTTTTTTACCTTAACCGAACAGCTTCGGAGTCATTGGAATAGTTATATGACTTTTTTCGGGTTGAATGGTGGTCGTCTCGCACCCCCCAAGCGCCTGTGAGCCGAAAAACCACCCTTTCAACTTTGGGCCAGCGGGCCGCCGGCCTCAGCGTCAGGAAGTATCGCGTGATATCAGGTCTCGCGATGTAACGAATTGCTTTACGGCAAAAAAATTATTGCGCTCACTCACGCTGTTCAAACCCGAATGAAGAAGACGTTTTAAAGAATGTCCCATCTGCTTTGATGTCATTGATCTATAGCCTCTGGTATCTGAGAGTCGCCAACGAGTTTTTCGACAGTGTTGTCAAATATCTATTCCGAAGCTATAGGGGGAGCTCTATAGAGAAACCAGCGAGCAAAAAGCGAGAATACAGCGAAGAAATTCCCGAAACTGCATAGCCCTGCTTTAAATTGGCTTAACTTTCGTGATGATATAGCTGTGGCCTGTCAACTGTCCCGAGCACCGTTCATGTTTGTTCACATTAATGTTCTCACAACATTGCATTGTTAGCATTCATAAAAATGTTAGCGGCCAACTGGAGATTGACACTGTTTCATATACTCGCCATCGCTGATTTTCACTCGCTTTTGGCGCTTGGCGAGTATTAATTTTAGGCCCTGGTTATATACGTATAGGTGTGGGGATCTGTGATTAGTGGCTTTTCATACAGGGTTCTTACAATCCAGAAGGTCCAGTGAGGCCTGATCTGCAGGTTATCAGTTTCCCAATCCAAATTTGGAGGACAAAGCTGCAGAAAGAGATAAAACCACAATCAGAGACGCAGCTAATATCCTGACCAGTGTTTGGGGGGCTAGAGGGGATTGAAATCCCTTAATTCCAGTCATAGCCCCCCTAGTTATCTCCATAATCAGGCTGAGAGGGTGGAGGCTACGCAACCACACCTCATTTAAAGTGTCATTTATGTTAGGAGGTGGACACCTTCATGGTGTAAAGAAATATATCAACAGTAATAACTAAAATTTAAAGTGCCCCTATTTTGCCTTTTTGGATATTATCATGTAGTGTGTAATATAGCTGTTTGTGAATGCAAAAGGTCTGCAAACTTTTAAAGATCAAAAAGCACAACAAATAAAGTTAGAACAATAAAGAAAGAACTGATTCTGTACTGCCTGAAACGAGTCGTCAGCAATTTCAGTCTTACTTCCTGCTCGAACATACGTAGATTTGTAACAAATTTGCATTATGCCAGCCTATGATCTTCATTGGCTGCCCACGAACAACGTCTACTTTGACCCGCCCTCAAACACTGCAGTTGTAGCTGAGGGCTGGAAGAGTTTAGTTTGTGTTGTTGACATGTCGAGAAGACGCTGTTTGCCCTGTGAAAGAAAATCAAATTTGCATTCACATCAAAAGGATGTGGCTCGAATTGATAAGATAAAACTGATATCTTCGTTAATGTTGGTATCACTGTGTAATGTATCAAGTGCTGAGGAAGTCTCCAGAGCTGAAATTCAGATATTGTAATGGCCATTTGGTTTCTGAACATGTGCTGTAAGCGGTTGAACAATCACACAGACTGGGCCATCTGACCAATCAGAGTAGAGTAGGCTCTCAGAAAGGAGGGGTTTAGAAAGACTGAATCCTGTATCGAACAGTTTCAGACTCTGTAAGAAAAGAGGTGAAGCTGCGGTGTATATTATGGGAAAATTAAAGGGTTTTTTGACCTTGATGCATGCAAATTGAGTAGGAGACCTCTAAAACAAAATAAGAAACTTTTAAAATAGCATGATATTACTGTTACCGGCTATGCTCTCCACACCAGTACAGTCAGTGGGTCATTAATTAGGTGTATGGTTTAGTGTGCTGAAAGAAAATCTCAATTAACATAGTTCTCCATTTTTGTTTGAGGAAAATTGAGAGAAACTTGAAGTAATTGGCTGTTTTTGTAATAAAAACATGGCTAAAAGTCAATTAAAGTTCAGTTTGCACTTCAATTAAAGCCACACGATCCGAAAACTTTATTAAATGTAATAAAATTAGCTATAAAAAGATTAGTTCAGCAGCAACAAGCTGATTATATTGTAGATTAATAAATGCTCCAATTTAGTACATAGCCTAGTTATGTAAGGGTAGTTTAAGGAGCAAAATTACAGTAATGTGATCCTACTGTGATCTTAGCAGAAGAACATTATAAAATACATCACTGTGCATGAATAAGCACCTTCGTTTGCGTTTGTACCACTGCAATGCAGACCCCATCCATAGGCATTACTGAGAGTTGTGTTGATGTCTGTATAAGAGAACATTTGTGTGAGATTATGGTTTGGGGCTTGCCTGTAGGTTATCTAGGATTTCTTTTATGTCCTGGATTGTATTTTAGATTTGCATTCTTAATTAGTCTGTGTGAAAGGGCAGATTAGGACAATCTGCATGTTGAGTTAAACTCAGAAAGCCCCTGAATTCTGATCATCTTAATTTTTCATTGTGTTGGTCAACATTTTATGTTCTTTTAATGGAATGTTATATGAAATTATGGCTGAATCTTACAAAACAGGTCAAGATAATGGCTGGATCATATTTTCCCACAAAAATAAATAAATAAAAATTCAATGTTATTGTCTTAAATACATTATAAATTCATTAATAAAAAATATAGTATTATCAATGAATAACTAATATATTTTAATACATTTCATAATATATATATATATACTCACCTAAAGGATTATTAGGAACACCATACTAATACTGTGTTTGACCCCCTTTCGCCTTCAGAACTGCCTTAATTCTACGTGGCATTGATTCAACAAGGTGCTGAAAGCATTCTTTAGAAATGTTGGCCCATATTGATAGGATAGCATCTTGCAGTTGATGGAGATTTGTGGGATGCACATCCAGGGCACAAAGCTCCCGTTCCACCACATCCCAAAGATGCTCTATTGGGTTGAGATCTGGTGACTGTGGGGGCCATTTTAGTACAGTGAACTCATTGTCATGTTCAAGAAACCAATTTGAAATGATTTGAGCTTTGTGACATGGGGCATTATCCGGCTGGAAGTAGCCATCAGAGGATGGGTACATGGTGGTCATAAATGGATGGACATGGTCAGAAACAATGCTCAGGTAGGCCGTGGCATTTAAACGATGCCCAATTGGCACTAAGGGGCCTAAAGTGTGCCAAGAAAACATCCTCCACACCATTACACCACCACCACCAGCCTGCACAGTGGCAACAAGGCATGATGGATCCATGTTCTCATTCTGTTTACGCCAAATACTGACTCTACCATCTGAATGTCTCAACAGAAATCGAGACTCATCAGACCAGTCAACATTTTTCCAGTCTTCAACTGTCCAATTTTGGTGAGCTTGTGCAAATTGTAGCCTCTTTTTCCTATTTGTAGTGGAGATGAGTGGTACCCGGTGGGGTCTTCTGCTGTTGTAGCCCATCCGCCTCAAGGTTGTGCGTGTTGTGGCTTCACAAATGCTTTGCTGCATACCTTGGTTGTAACGAGTGGTTATTTCAGTCAAAGTTGCTCTTCTATCAGCTTGAATCAGTCGGCCCATTCTCCTCTGACCTCTAGCATCAACAAGGCATTTTCGCCCACAGGACTGCCGCATACTGGATGTTTTTCCCTTTTCACACCATTCTTTGTAAACCCTAGAAATGGTTGTGCGTGAAAATCCCAGTAACTGAGCAGATTGTGAAATACTCAGACCAGCCCGTCTGGCACCAACAACCATGCCACGCTCAAAATTGCTTAAATCACCTTTCTTTCCCATTCTGACATTCAGTTTGGAGTTCAGGAGATTGTCTTGACCAGGACCACACCCCTAAATGCATTGAAGCAACTGCCATGTGATTGGTTGATTACATAATTGCATTAATGAGAAATTGAACAGGTGTTCCTAATAATCCTTTAGGTGAGTGTGTATATATATATATATATATATATATATATATATATATATATATATATATATATATGTAATATTATTTACAGTATGTGCTCAAATGTTCACAAGTGAAGCTTTTGCCTTTTTTAAGTCCTTTGTCTTAGTTGTCAGTGGCAAATGATTTTGAAGGTCACTCTGACAGTCTGCAGAAAAGCTTTTACCACCCAAAGTCCTTCAGTCTGTTCTCAGTGGTGCAATTCCATCTCTGTTACACAAACGTCATGTACAGCACAAGCTGGCAGACGACAACATTCAGTTTGACTTGAAGCTCTTTGAAAGATTTGTGTCTTTTTAAGAGGCACGCTGAGTTGGTTAATGAGCTTTAAATAAGAGAATGTGCTTTTAAACGATCTGTGCGCTTCAAATTGCCTCCATGAACTCATCTTCTGTCTTTTTCTATGCACCTGTCTATAGTCTTCTGCCTCATAAGGGAGGAGGAAAATATGTATACCTTTGTGAAGTTATTATACAAATACATATTGCACATGCAAATGACAAGAAAACAGCAAGCTCCAATCTGATTGGCTTAAAATAATTATCAGATAAGTATGTGTTAAGAAATCACCAGGCTGCTACAAAGAACAAAAGTGTTTTGAGTTTTAAAATGGCAAAATAAATAAATAAATAAATATTTGTCATATACTTAATTGTCCACCCAGGATGGATCAGCACATGATCTTCCTCCATTACAGTGCTGTGCAATAGGTAATAAAAGTTTCAACAGGCAAAAGTGATTATGGAAGGAGAAATGTTAGTTATGGTGCCTTATTATATCACCTGCCAATTACTGGGATATCTCTGCAGTTTATAACAGTGTGTGTTTGTGTTGATGTGGCATCAGACAGGTGTCATCCTCTTCATCAGGGAGATGCCTCAGAGCTGAGCTATGGAGACGCCTGCTTATGCGCTGCGGATAAGAAAAGCACAGGATAACAAGGTCCCTGAAGCCCTATTATTTGGGCTGATATTAGAAGCATTTGTGTATGTGTGTGGAGTTTGTGTTCCCTTGTGTGTGTGTGTTTGTGCCTGTGCTATGCATGTGAAATCTGTGTTTGTCACTGTCAATTCAGATGAGCTCCGTTTTTATTTGATGAATAAATCATCTCTCTGTGCACTTCCTTTCACGGCTGTTAAAGCCAGGAAATGATCACACATTTCTGTTCTCGTCTGTTTACGCTCCATCCATCACAATTGCAATATGTTTTTGATTAGGACTCAAAATAAGAATATAACAGACCTCTACTTGAAGGGCTAGTTCATCTAAAAAGTAAAATGCTGTCAATATTTGTAAAAACTTGAATGACTTTCTTCTGTGGAACACAAAAGGATAAATATATGAATACTGAAGTTTCCTTTAATTACTTTTCCCAATTACTTTTGAATTTTTTACATTCCTTTTGATACAGGTTTGTCTGAAATAGTTGATGTACAAACAATGTATAAATAAACGTAAATGCACTAAGAACTAAGAAGTTTTTTTTTTAAACTAAAGACTAAAAACGCTGTAGTATGTATGTAAGGCCAGTAGTTGGCGATGTCACTTTCTAAAGAAACACTACACCCCTACAGACTGAACAAGTAATACGCATGCGCAGGATGTCACCGTTTCACAAACGTTTTCAGGCCCCCAAAACGCCATTGTCATGTAAATGAACGGCAAAAACGCATACATCCTTCGGGTGAGACGTTAAACCGAGGTCCTGACTCTCTGTGATCATTAAAAATCCCTGGATGTCCTTCGAAAAAGAATAGGGGTGTAACCCCGGCATCCTGACCAAATTTGCCCCTTGGCCTCTCCATGATGGCCTCCTAATCATCCCCTTATACTAAATGGCTTCATCACTGTCTCCTCTCCACCAATAAGCTGCTGTGTGGTGGGCGTTCTGGAGCAATATGGCTGCCGTCGCATCATCCAGGTGGATGGTTGAGGAGATTCCTCCTTCTATGTAAAGCGCTTTGAGTACCCAGAAAAATGCTATATAAATGTAACAAATTATAATTATGAATTCATTATTATTATACAAATTTGTCTGTTTTTATTTGAAAATTGTGTAATTTAAATGGCCCCTAAAGTTCAAAAGTTTGGGGTGATTAAAGATTTTTTTGGAAGAAATTATTATTTTTACTCAGCAAGGATGCGTTAACTTGATTAAAGGTGACAGTAAAGACATTTATAATGGTAATACATGAATTGAATATCGCTGAGGGTTGTACTGTAAGTATTTGACCTTTTGCTTGGATTCTTTGTACCGATTTGACCTTAGCTACACTGGAGGTCTATCTGTTCTTTCAATATGCAGTTTTTTTTAACCTTAATAAGAAAAATGTAATGCGGCCCATCTCAGATTTGAATCTCTCACTTGTTTCCTTTAGAAAAAGTGCTCATCCTTTCTCTCTGGAAATCGATAAAAAACACTCCAACACTGTTTGAACATGTTTAGTACAAAATATTTCATGTTTGAAAAACAGCTTTTCCTTAGTGTGCACATGAGTTCGACAGAACCAGTATAATTCCTGTACCGATGACAGTTCTTGGACACTCATTGTGATGTCACTGAGGACCTCCTGCTTCCCCTGCAGTGCACATGTCTTTAGACATGCTCTTTCTGTTTGAACACAGGTTCCTGATCCCTAGAGGAAGCAAAGAAAGGTCAACCGCTAACTTGTAACCTATGTTTCCGGTACTCAGGCAGCGTTTGCACAAGTATACTCGGAAGCTTTTGACCTTTCTGTGTAATGGAACAACTTTGATGAAGGACTCTGAGAATGTTTTCCACCACACCCTTCATCTTTCAGCCTTTTTCTCACTTCACTGTATTTCGTCCTACATAATTATTTGTCTGTTTTTCATTTGAGAACTGTATTTCTATGCAGAAGAACACTACAAAATACCTCAGTTGAGTGTGTTCATAAATTATACATGCACGCTAACTCCAGAATTTTCAACCAGGGCTCTGCAGACAGTTTAGAAAATACATAAAACACATAGACTTTTCCTAAATTCTAAAATCATTACAATTTCAAAATATTTTTATTCTTAAATCATTACATTTTCTAAATATTTTTTTACTACTACATTAGTTGGCCAGATTTTTTTTTTCTTCTCATATTTATTGATTACCTGGGAGAAAAAATTGGCACTGTGTGAGAGCTATGTAATTTTAGTTATTATAAAAGGTCTTGATGTTACATCAAGGTTATTTAGATCTGCATACTGGTTTTTA
Source organism: Abramis brama (assembly GCF_963993115.1). NCBI lineage: Eukaryota > Metazoa > Chordata > Actinopteri > Cypriniformes > Leuciscidae > Abramis > Abramis brama. The sequence continues at coordinate 21,425,978 of NC_139986.1, read as the reverse complement.
GATTCTTTAAAGTCACCATGAAATCAAAATGGACAATTCTTGTTTTCAATGGAATATTGCAGTATTTATTATAAATGATTCATCCGTTCACATAGTTTTGTTTAAATGCCCTTGTAATCTTTAATCAAAATAACTTCACCTCACTCTTGTGACGACATCTCTTCTCTTCTTTTGGATCGAGGGCAGGATAACCTGTCACATGAGATCACAGCAGTATCAAACCACAACCATCCAATCAATTCCCAATGGACAAAATCAAGTCCCGCCCACATTTTATCTTGAATGAGAAGCTGTTTAACTTGGATATATGCCCGAATGGAGAAGAAAAGACTATCGCAGCTTCCATTGCATGCTGACTTTAAATCATCAGATTGGTGAAAACTAATTAACTAGAGAATTTGTGGGACTTTAAAAGGTTCTTCTGTGGCGTCAAGCGTCTGCGGCATTTTTAAGAGTATAAAGAGGTTTTTTTGCAGTAAGAAGTAAAACAAAAGAGTACAACTGAGTACTAATTGTTGACTATTGTATCTGTTGATTAGGTCACCATGCTGGAAAAAGACCTTCAAATGTCTTAAAGAACACTTTGTGACATTATGTAAAGTACTTGTAGCCTAAGGGAGCATAACCAGGGCCAGGGCCATTTAGCAATAAAGAGGATTAGACAGTGAAGAAAAATGGATTAGGATTAGAAATATTTCTTGTCGTATTTTGTTTTGAAGGGAAGAAATTACAGCGATTATAACATTATAACGATTATAATAGTGTTCATTTAAATCCTCCCTCAAACAAGAATGAAGAGGTGACCTTCAGATGAAGTTACTTAGTTTGCAGAAAACTCTGCACACGTATTGTTTAGACATTTCATAAACTGTAGAGGCACTGATGTCAGTGAGGGGAACATATATCGCCGAAACAAATACTCAAGCTGCTCTATTAATACCCTTTTATCTGTATTTGTTTTCATCACATCCGTATAGTTGCCCTCTTACTTTCTACGGTTCAGTCAGGCTATCACTAAATTATGATGCAGGAAATGAAGCTCTTGACATTTGCCAAAAAGCCTTTCATGAGATTTCAAGTGGATGACCTCCGTGATCGTTGTCATGGGTCTGAGAGTCAGCTTAAATCTTTAAAGAGTTCGGTATCTGCTTTGCTGCTAATCATAGAGGCTTGTGTGAAAGTCCTTCTAATCTTTTTCTTCCATCTGTCTCCTTTTTTTCTGTTTGCATCCCCTTTCTCAGAGATTTACTTCAACCCTAGTGTTATAGCTACATTATTTAATGATCTTCTTTCTTGCTGCAGTTCTTCCTTTTGGCTGTAAAATCGCCACTGCTGTATTTCAGGCAACTTGAGGGCAAAGACCCCTCCTGAAATAATTCAAGACAGATGCTCCACATGTTTCAAGATTTTAAATGGTTCATCTCAAGGGTTTGTGATTGATACTGTATCTAGTTAAACTGGCCAGTGTCTTAAATAGCGCACAGCAAACTATAAACCAGGGATAAAGTACAAGGATTTCATACAAAATGGACTGAATTCTTGGAATAAAGTTGGTTTATATTTTCAAACAAAGATTGTAGCTTGAGTTTGGGTAATTAAAAAAATATATAAATATCTTTCCTTTACATTTTTAGCAATTTAATCATAATTATGTTTATGCACATTTCATACAATTATGTTTATAATTATTGGAAACTCATAGTTATGTTCAGGTGTGTGTGTCTCGTTATCTCCACTACTTAAGTTCAATTCTGTTTGAGTTTCTTTGTTGGATCTCCTCTGTGTGTATGTTGTGTTGGACTGCTTGTCTGAATTGGAATTTGCCTTGTGTATTATTAAAGCCTGGTATACTTCATATTCTTTGTTGTGTGTTTGTCTTGCACCACACAACTCATGACAATATCGTTCTTTGCAGTCTATCTGTACGAATTTGTATTTGTGGAGCGATCAGTGGTTTGTCTCAACTGAATTGCTTCTCATAGAATATCATGTATATATATATTATCCTATATATGTATATATAGATAATCATGATTATCAGTTTAACCATTATCGTGCAGTCCTAGTTTAAGTATTCAAAGATTACTGACCCAAAAATGTTGAATGGTAGAGTCATTATTTTATCTGTTTTTTGGTGTGTGTGTTTTTTTTACATTATATACTAGGCTAATTGGACTTACATTTAGTTGTCATGAAAACAATCACAATGCTCTATTCACAATGCTCACAATCTAAATTATGATTACATTTCTGTATGAAAAAAAAAAAAAAAAAAAAAAAAAAAAAAATATATATATATATATATATATAAATAATTATTTTTTATTTTTTTTTATTTTTTTATTTCTTTGTGAAATATGACCTCATAACTTTTTTTTTGTGAGATTCACCTGTAATCTGTTGAGAGAAGGCCCTTGGTTAGGAAGACTTCACCAACACTGTTGTTTTATTTGTCACTGAACATCATCGACATTGTTTGGCAGTTCTATTAACACTTCATGAGTTTTCTAGGTGATCTATTAACATGACATCTGTATAGGTTCCTTCCTTGCATTGGACTGAGGCTAGACTGATTTAACGCTCCATAACAGTCGATACGGCCCAGTAACAACCCCGAGATACCAGAGACAGTAAAAATGACTGCTCTTAGTAGAACTAAAGAAATCCATAGCACACAGAGAGTTGAGACTCCCGAGACTTCTCCGAACTTCTCCGGGTGAATAAGTGGGTTTGCAGCCGACAGTGGCATGTTTTTAAAATTGTGTTAGAAACTTATTTTTCTGCAGATGAGTCATTAGCTTTACATAAGTTGACTCTTTGATGTACTGGACTGTGGGATTGCAGTAAGGACAGAGCAAAGCTACCAGTATTAATCACTGAAAGTAAACTAAAAGTGACCTAAAGGTACTGTAAAGGATCCTATCAGTGATCAAATTTAGAACAGTAATGACCTTGAATGGAGCTTGTGGTAAAGCGTGGGCATGCAGACGTTCTCTTTTTGCCTCCCAAAGGAACGCTGCAGGGTGACTGTGCTCTTCCTCATTAACTTTGGTGTGTGCCGATCATGCATTTAATGTTCCTGTCTCAGCCCACTGCACTCCTCCATGGTTTAATGAGAAACCAAAAGCAACCTGCCAGAGGAAGCAGTGTTTTAGTATTTCACCAGAATCAGGACAAAAACTGCTTTAATGTTCTTTCCTTTGTACAGACGTTATAGAGTAAGAATCTGTTCGTGTTGTCTAGGAAACCACCATGTCTGGATTTGTGAAGAGGGAACAGACTCATTCTGGCATAATACCCATACAGATCCGGTATTGGAGAACGTGAATGTGTGAAAAACAAGAAAACATTATCGCTTTTTTTTCCCCAAGGCCAATTTTGTACAAATAAAAACCATAATACGCATTTTTATTCAGTGCCATTCAGTAAAATATATTTAATGGGGTTTTACGATCTGAAACAACTACAGAAAAAAGTTAACTGGCACGTTTTATTGATTTTATTTTTCGCATTTCATAAACAAATTTAAAAAAATAACTAGAAAAAAACTGACAAGAAAAATAGAAGATATTAACTTTCAGATAAAAAGGTTTACTGATTGCTTTTTTTACTTAATTATCACAGTGTTGCATCTTTTTGTTTTTCGTAATCATTAACAAATTAAAACATCTCACAACTCTGCAATATAACTGTGAAATATTAACTCTGAAAAATATTGAACACCAGTAGGCCCTAAAAAGAAACAAAATTAGCGTCCGAATAGGACTTAACTGACAGTAGCCTATGCTTTCAGTGGCCTTTAAAAGAGCGTTTTAATTAAATTAATAATATTGTATAATAATATAATTAAAAATCTAACAACAATCAGTGTAATGACAATTTTATTCTTTGCATGAAAACACTTGAATAAGCCTAATTTAATACTGTCTGGGTGTATTAAAACTTCAGAATTATATTCATATAGACCTGCAACAGTGATAAGGTAAAGCTAAGAGTGGTCCAGACCAACCTTACGAAAGTGTGACTTACAGAAGATATAGTTAGCGAACGAACGTTTCGGGAATCGTGCCATAAGGTTAAGAGAGAGGTTAAGGAACAGGTTAAGAACTACTTAGAGATAAGAACGCTTTGGGAAACCGGGCCCTGGTTTGCTAACAGTTTAATTAGCTCACTCTAAAAGCATCACATGATCTCCCCCCCCCCCAAACCTAAAAGTGTAGCCTTGATCCATCTGACTTTTCCAAACTCTGAACCAAATCTAAGATGTCTAAACTTTTCTTGAAAGGTGACTGTGATTGAGTTGACCAAAAATTGCCTACGAGGGGTTTGTGCTTAACTCTGAGAATAAAATCATGTGACTACATCCTGTTACCCTAGCTATATCCAAAACATAAACATTATATTACAACTTAAATTTACATTATTTGTACAGACAGTGAAGTGAAAGCACAGGTGAATTGCTGTCAGAACAAGTAACTTGCGTAGTGAATCCGTTTTTGTCGTAATGACACACTATGCTATGCAATATCCTAACAGATTCTAGAGCACGAAAAATTTATGAAAGCATGAATAACACTGTAGAATGTCATATTTCATTTTGATAAGTCATTTTGATGTACATTTTCATCATTCTGCACCTAAATGTTTACATTACATGCCATTTCACTCAGAATAAACTGGACCAAAATAAGTCCTTTACAACCTGTGTTACTTTTAGCAGTTTAAACTCTTCCAGAAGCAACAACCACAGCAGAATTTATACAGTGCAACAGTTTCTCAGGCTTGCTCTGGACTGCCTCATTTGTCTTTTTGCTTATCTCAGCAATATGGAACATCCTGAGTTCCTTGTCAGGTGAGAAAATCTATGTTCAGCCAAAACCAGGCTAAATCGCCCCTCAGGACATCTTCACTCTGGTGGACTATATTGAGGCTGAAATTACCCTTGAAGATTAAAGCTCGTCTCTATATCTCTGTGCCAGGTTACCGCGGGTCTATAGCTAAAACTCATTTGCTAACATCTTTCTACGTTTCTCTGCATCGCTACCCAGTATCAGAGAACAAAAACATCTGGGCTGCATGTCAAGCGTGCAATTAAGCAATTACATTTCCAAATCGAATTACACAGGGAAATGATTCATAAAATGACCAATTGCCCATGTACAATCACATTAATGCGATAACACTTTTTACTGCCGCAATTAAATTCGGTCATGGAGGCCGCTTTCAAAACCGCCCTCGGAGCATTTCAGAGCTAAATTTGAACCGCTTTTAGCTGAAACAGCTTCGTTAGAGCAAGACGGGCTCTCGCTCTTGTTAAAAAGATCTATGGTCCCCTCACAGGAAGACATGACTTTCTTTTTCTTTGACGTACCACCTTGAAAACTCGAATGAATTGCCATTGAAAAACATTTTTGCATTAAGGCGAGTTGGCAGCTGATGATTCAATGAGGTGAGGAATGCACGTATATTCCTGGCCCAAGGATCAGAACGAAGGATTCGATTTGTGGCTTTCATGTGTTCCTGTCTAATTAGGTTGCTGTATTTATTTGTCCTTATAAGTTGAAAGACGACATCATGGTGTGGCCATCACAGCAGGCGCCCACTACAAGGTTACCGCAAAATAGCCCACTGTAGTCCTCAAAGAAAGAAAACCTTAATGATACCAACTCACCAACAATTTTCATGTTTTGATGCTGGTGAAAGTTTGACATTCTTCTTTGGAGTTTTATGGTCAGACAATTTCTTGTCATGTCTGTGGGTCAAATCTGTCTCTTTCTGCCCACTTGTAGCTTCAAGTGACTTTCAAGAGCATTTGATGTATGCTGATCTCCATGGTAACAGACAGGAAGTGGAACTAATGTGAAAACCTATAGCTCTTTACGTTGAGTGTGAGACAACATCATCAAAGCAACAGCTTTCCCCCCCAAGCTATTCAATAACATTTTATTTATTTTAAGCATATTATATCACATAAAGTTGTAATCGAAATTATTCAACCCACATTGCAAATCAGGTTTATTGGCAAAATTTACAGACTTTCAAAGTAATTATAATAGCTCAACACAACAAATGTTTCAAGTGGTTTCCCTAAAGTTCAACTGAAAATGCCACTTTTAATGACTTCTGCAGTCTCAAAATTATTCAACCCCTTCATGGCAAGCATCTTTAGTACTTAGTAGAACACCCTTTTGCTGTTATGACCTGCTGCAAACGAGATGCATAGCAAGACACCAGCTTCATGAGCTTCATCATTATCTATTTTTATTTATTTATGTATACATTGCATTTGTAGGTGTAATTGCATTTGAGATGTCAAGTAAAATGTTTGAGGAATGAAGTGCAATTGATCATTTCAATACGTTTTAAACATCTGGCAGATGACGGACAGATAAACCTGAAACACAGGAGCTGTTGCACATCGAGTGTTTTTATTTTTATTTTTGGTGATCGATACTGCATACTACATTCAATGATTGACGATTATCACATCAAGGGTGCTTAGAAATAATGCCAAATAACTTGCTTATTCCATTAATGCACCTTTCGGCTCAGTGCGTGTCCAGCTGTCTGCTGGGAAAATCCCATTGATCGATAATCCATCGAGATGGAGTGCTCAGATATGGCTGAAATATTGAGTTTTGTTTGGTAAGTGTTGCACTTGCACTATAATTTGGAGAAAGACCACGTACCGTACAGTAGCAGGAGATACGTCATGCAAAATAACTTTCATTGGACGTGACGTGTTTTATGTCGACTTGGGTTGCATGTCAATATCTCATGAATGTTAAAATGAAGCGCTCTGCAGCCTGTAATCTATGACTCCCTGAACTGGGCAACCTGTGTTTACATGCTGTAATTGCATTCGGTTCTTTCAGATTTTCAAAGCATGAACATTCCCCACCAGAGCATTAAAGAAAAGCACGTGCTTTAGCTTCGGCCTAATTAAAATCGTACCTTTTGCTCACTTGCACTGTTTATTATGAGCGAGATGGCTGGTGCTTGTGGCGTGCTGTCAGTTTATAAAACTCCTGTTATTCCTGTTGAATTAATTCTCAGAGCTCTGAGGGCTGATCAATACTGCCTGAATGATTGCAGATCTTTGCCTGACTGTGGCATTTAAAGGCAATCACCACATCCTGGCTGCCTGGTCCCAATGAAAGAGGGTGATTCTGCACATTTTTTATGCTTTTTTGTGTCTTATCAGAATGCACCTTTGTATTGATTCTGCTATTATGCACAAGGAATATGTGAAAAGATTAATAATGAGCATGGACCGGACAGAAATGCTCTAAAGGCCCGAAGTGATCATAAATAGTGTGAAATTAATGTTGTACCTGTAAGCTCATTGCTGGTTAATCACCCAAATAAACAGAAAGGAACTATCTGACTCAGTTGCTGTTGTTGTTTTTAAATAGATATCTTTTGTAACAAAGTCTTTACTGTCACATTTGATCTGTTTAGTGCATCCTTGTTGAAAAAAGTATAAATTTTTTTTTTTTAAAAGAACTGACCTTAAACTTTTGAACGGTTGTATAGATCAAATCAATAGACTAGATGACAGCAGGTAATGGGATATTTGGTTCTCTCATAGAGCGTCTCAGGACATGTCAGTCCACAGCTTTGGATATTGCCAGCTTACTAAACGATACTTGGATGTGTTCGAGCCGTGTAGTAGGGATTGTGATGTTCAGCTTAATGTTCTTTTGTTGTACTGCCCTGTGCCTCTTTCCTGCCGTGTGTTATTGTTGCTTCACAGTTAGACGATACGCCTTTGGCAGAGCTTTAACTGAGAAGCGCTCGGAGGATCTTGCTTATCTCCAACACACCAATGAGAAAGAAAGGACAATATTACAGTCGTCCATCACAGCAATCCTGGCAGTTTACCGTCCAATTTGTCTGGGAACAGCATAGAAAATCCCTGAAAGTGCTCAATTGAGCTGATCAAATGGACAGGAAGTGGGTCACAAACCAGGGGACTTTTCTAAAGTCCATTTATCTGTCGAAACAATTGGAGAAAGAGACTTTTTAGGGGGTGGGGGGGGGGGGGATTTTCTCGGCTCAGTTTGTCTCAGTTCATCAAAATCATTAGCCCCTTACAGAATAAAATAAATATCATTGTTTTTTCACAGTTTTTTTTTTCTGTCATTTGCCCATATATCATTTTATTAAAGAAGTGCTCATTTTGGGCAATTATTATATTTCTATTATAATATGATTGTACATGGGCAATTATTGGCTATGACTCGGCGACAAATGTTAGACTAGGACACTCTTCTCCACCCTGCAAATACATAAAACATTAGCCTTTATATATATACATAGAGTTTGTTAGAAAACACTGTACTTATTCAGACAACCAGTTCTTAATTTACCCTTACATTTCAAACAAGCAGAGATTATCCAAAATGTGTGCAGCACTTCATTCAGGATAGAGGCGGGATGGAGTTATGAGGTTTTACGGACAGGTTGTGAAACCGCCGAGATTTTAATTCCCGAAGAAATGGGATAACCTTTCACAGGTGAGAGTGTGTTGGTTTGTGTTTTTATTTACTCAATATAACAGGTTTTTACTATCGTACTTTTACTATGGTAACTTTTTAATGTTGTGTTATCTGACATCTTCATCTTGTTGTATTCTGTTAGTTTAGCAAAATCATCTGATATTCATACATGCATCTAATTATGGCTTCAGGCACTCAGTCAACTTGATCTGGAATGTTCACGGACCGGCTTTGACCGTTCCAATATGGCGGACGTATAGCGGCCCATAGAAACAGCCGCTAATGAGGCATCTATATATATCTATGGTTTACGCCACGTTCCAAATGATAAAAAATGCTGAAGTTGGCAGTGGGTGCAGGGAGCAAATCTGTTTGGGTTCTGTTCCAGACTAACCTCTGCACCTCGCAAATTCGTAAAGATTTGTCCTTAAAATAAGCATTTCTTGGTTCACTTATTTTGCCTTGCCTCAGCAACTTTGTTGGCTTTTAGAGGCAAGCCAATGCTTTGTCAGCCAGGCTGAGGCTGTAGAGTCATGCTTGGGGCAGTGGATTTAGTTCGAGCCCACAGGTCATGCATCTGTACCTCTGGACAGCCTGTTCTCCGGTGCCCTTGGGAAAGAATCATTACATTAAGGAATGTAGCACTACCTCCGCTGTCAGGGTTAATCATGTTTTAAATTTATAGTTCAACACCTTGTGCAGTGCATATTATCTCCCTGCCACTGACTCTGAGACAGTGAAGCAGAAAAAAATACAATTATGGTGGGTTTTCACCTGTAAATTAAAGCTGTGAAATCAAAAAAGACTATTTTCATAATAAATGATTCCTGTCTTATGGTGCATGATTCATCAGTGCAGGTTATTTGAAATGAAAAACTTGTTTTTTAACAATATTTCATCAAAATATATTTGACTCAATGTTCCAAAGGCAGAAAACTTTCTCCGCCTTTGGAATAAGGTTTTACTTCTGCTGATGTCACCCAGGCTGCATGGGAAGAGGAAAATTATACAGTATTAACCCATCATGTATATACTGTTTATATAACAATCCAAATCACGATGAATAAATGTACCTATATTTCAGAAATTAAGACTCCATGAAATCACTAACCCAGTTCTCCAGGCCAGGATATGTTTAAGAGCATATTATATAATTACATTATATACTAACTTGGAACATAGTTATTTTAAATTATAATATTTCACAGTATTTCCTTTGTTGCTGTAAGAATATAAGAGACTTCTTTCAAAAACATTAAAGGGGTCATATGATGCTATTTTAAAAGTTCATTATTTTGTTTATTGGGTGTAATAGAATGCACAAGCTTCAGTTTTAAAGGCTTTGTAAACACAAAGTTAATTTTGTTGGATTCATCTGAAAATGGCTGAACTTAAGCAGAACTTTTCAATGTGGTAAGTAGTCTTTGTAAATAGCTGGCTTTGTATTCTCCCAGGTTCATGAAGCTGTCCTCTGTAAAATGCACTGTGGACAAGTAAACTTTTGGGTTGTACTGTTCAGAAACAGCTTTATAAATACATCTTAACCTTTGATTCCTAATTTCATCGGTTTTCAGAAGGCCAAACAAAGCTGTTTTACTCTCGCAGCCAAAAACACAGCGTTTCCACGACATGACGACAACACTACAATTCACTGAAACCTCTTCTTCTATCTTTGCGCAAGCCTTTGGTAAGATATTATGCTAATATGTCCCATTGTGATGTAGACGTTTGAGGAAGTAATATCTGGATTGAGCCATTTTAGTCAGGTCTGGAACAGTGTTCTCTGTTAGATGGAATAAATCTCTTTGTGAGAGACTATTAGTTTTGTAATCAGCATCATATGACCCCTTTAAAAAAATCTTCCCGACCCCAACATTTTGAATGGTAGGCTATACATAAAAAAGTAGCAAATACATCCTCATAGCCCCTAAAAATAACAGCGATTTTGCTGTATTTCGTATCAAGCCGCAAAACCATCAAGGGTTTCTTTTGTCTCTCCCCAACCTTTTTCCAGGCCATGGTCACCATTCAAGCAACTGGGGTTGCCATGGAGACGATTGGACCTGGTTAAAAGCAGTGGTGGAAGATGACCTCATGCAAGATCTTCTGCTCTTTCAATTAGCCCTCCCCATGTCTCAGTCCTGTTCTGAGAGGGGTGGACGAGGCCTTTGTTAAAGGGAAGAGAGTGAACACAGGGCATTCAGCCTGTACTGTGTGTGTGTGCCAGAATCTATCAAGGACGAACACACATAGTGACAGCAGTTACCTTTCAGTCCATTTCGACTTCCCATACTTTCTTCACATCTCCTGGTGGATAGTTTTGCTCTCATATAATGCAGTGTTCCAAAAACTAGCGAGCTGCCTATGCTGGCAACATTTTTCCACTGTTAGCTGAGCAACATGCTAATTTGTCAGTTGTGAAACTCTATTTGAGTGTTTTAAATTTCCATGACAGCTAAAAGTGCAGCTCACTCAGTTTTGGAATACAGCTATAAAGTCTGCGGACGTAGTCTGGTACTCGACAGAAGAAATGAGGGAATAACCTGATGGTTTTGTTGTGTTATAAACTATACATGTGACCATACTGTATGAAAGGGATGCAGTTTCACTATAAATGTTGTGAAGAACTGCATTTGTGATGCATTCATTCAAACAATCATAACTGGTAAAAACAGTTTAATGTTTTAGTACAAATTTGGTACTTTGAATGTGAGACAGTGTTGTGAGAGAGTCTGACAGTGCTATAAATAACATTGAGATTCATCTCAGTTGTATAGCACACCCCATGTCGTTTATTGCTTGAATTGTTCTGATAAAATATCTCTTTAGAAACATACTGTGAATGGAATCCGTTAAATCAGACACAGAGGCACGATCATCATTAGCCTGGACTGGATGATTGACGGACTGAAAGGCTTCATTGTCAGTTATAAAGTCCAGAGAGGCAATGCAGGGGTGAATACAGTTTGATCTAAAGGAACAGACAGGATAAGGACATGCGAACAGCAGGGTGTGATTAGAAATGAACAAAAAGCCCTCTTTTAGGCGACCGGTGGCTATTTGCTTCGCTCTTCTGAAGCTGACAGAAAATCGCATGGATGTTTCTTTTATTTGTCTGGGCCCAATTTAAAAATGAAAACTACATCCAAATGTGAAAATATTACCTGTATTTTATCAATGGGCTAAAAAAAATGTTGTTTTAAAAAAACGGCAAGTTCAAAAGAAGAGCATTTATTTGATATAAATATATTTTGTACCATGATAAATGTCACAATTGATACATTTAATGTCATTGTTGAATAAAAGTAATAATTTCTTTAAATAAACTTACTGTCCTCAAACTTTTGAATAGTAGACTATTTAAGCATTTATTAAAACAGTTAAAGATGATGAAAATATGTGCAAATATGTGGCTCATACTACCAAAATTATTCACCATTTTTTAAAACAACATAATTTTTTATTTATTTTTTTAGCTATAGGTTATGCACATATTTTCATCATTTTTAACTGTTTTAATAAATGCTTAAATAGTCTACCGTTCAAAAGTTTGAGGACAGTAAGATTTTACTTTTATTCAACAATGACATTAAATTGATCAATTATGACATTTATCATGATACAAAATATTCTTTTGAACTGTATAAAAAATACTGAAAAACTGTATCGCGGTTTCCACAAAATATTAAGCAGCCCAACTGTTTACACATTGATAATAATAGGAAATGTTTCTTGAGCACCAGTCAGCATATTACATGATTTCTGAAGAATCATGTGACACTGATCACTGGAGTAATGATGCTGGAAATTCAGCTTTGCCATCACAAGAATAAATTACATTTTAAAATATATTCAAATAGAAATCAGTTCTTTTGAATTGCAATATCTCACAATATTAATATTAAATTAATAATAAACATTAATATTAAAATAAATTATTCATATTGTCACAATCTTACTATATTTTTCATCAAATAAATGCAGCCTTGATGAGCATAAGAGACTTTTATTCAAAAAAACAACTTGTCAAAATCATGTCTGTAATATGTTTATTTGCTCATTTCTTAGTCAAAACTGAAATGTAAACCAGAAAATAATTTAAAAAATTGAATGTAGTATGCAAGTTTGATATTAAAACTTGAAAATTAAATTCAGCATGTATTCACTTTGACTCCTTTTGTGCTAAAGATATATTTCCCAGAGTCATTCAGTAGTTTGCTCAGTGGACAAACTGATGGGAAATGTTCCAGTGAGCGAAAATGTAGATGTCTGTCCTTTGTGTTATCTACAAATGAAAAATTTAATGAGCAGATTATGGACTTTCAGCTTCGTAAGTGTGGATTATAAGAGACACCCTCTTGAATAGCAGGGAACATAATTACAGAGAACAATTACATTTCTAATGACAGTCCAACTGAGGAAAAAGAGGAATTGGCACATAGATCTTTTTAAATCTCAGTTTTAATCTTCCTCTCACTCTGTCGCGGAGTTTGATGTGGTGAAAGTTGAGATTTGGGAAAGTCCAATGGCACATTTAATGTGTTTTTCAATTGTATATTATGCAGGTAGTTTTCAAGTGGTGGTACATTTGAATAAGATCTGAATGTTGTAACACAATTCGGCTGATCCGCCTGGATGTTTTGATGCTTGTTGAATGATTTGTTTAGTCAGAAAGAAGACAAAATTCACCAGTGCCTAAAAAAAACGATATACTTTAATGGTGTACATATATTTTAATGGTGAACACACTTAATGGTTTGGTTCTTTTGATTCATTTGGTCCAAAAACAAACATTTAGTCCAAGTCCGCTTAGCGTTCACATTATCATTTTAACACAGAACCTAAAATACTGAACCTAAAGGCGTAGGGATATGTTCACAACCTGATTGGTCGGTTTTATTATGAATATTTTGTGACAGAACTTACCGTACATCCAAAACAATGCCGTGTGCTGGGCTAAATGCACTCGTTTACATAGGATGGTACTTTGACCAGCTGAGAACTCATGAAGAGCTTATAAAAAATGTAAAGAAGTCAAAACTGCGGCAGGAATCCTTCCGTCACACACACAAACGAAGACGTGGTTCTGACGCCTGTACCTAACTGTGCTGGGCAAAATCACGACTAATGAGAAAAAAACAGGTATGCTTGAGCATTCTGTCCTTTTTAGGGTTGCATCTTGTGACATCATGTCCCATTTTTCAGCCCGTTCTCATCCCAAGGCGTCATATACTGACGCTTTTGAAATTTCTTCAATATCCGACGCACAGGGCACCCTTAGGCGTCAATATGAGACGCAGATAAATATGAGTCTAGGAGGCACCTCCTAGCGGTCTAACCCTAAACCTACCCCAGACCTAAACCTACCCATAACCGGCGTCTCATATTGACGCTAAAGGGTGCCCTTTGTGTCGGATATTGAAGAAATTTCAAAAGCGTCAGTATATGACGCCCTAGGATGAGAATGCGTTGCATTTTTGGTTAGTTTACTGTACATGTCTTTGGTCCGTGTTGCGTTCATATTTTATTCGAACTGCACCAGAGTTTGTTTGGAAGTGGACCGAGTCCATCTTTTTAGCGGTCTCTGTCCGCTTGTTCGGTGAACACCAGGGTTCAGATGGCAGCATTCACAATTATTCAAATGAACCACACTAAAAGTCAGAGCAATCGCACCAGGGTTTGTTTAAATCGAACGAAAATTCCCAATTGTGAACACAACACACCCTAAGATGCTTTTTGTCCTTTTTTAGCACTTGACAGTTATCGGTCCTCATTCACTTTCATTGTGTGAATGAGGGCACACAGACAAAAAGTTTTTGGGGGTGAACTATCTCATTAACTGCTCATGAGTGCAAATGCATTCTTCCAGACCTTGCGAATAGGAAATGTTGTCTTATTTCACTCTCATTTTCTGCTTAATTTCCTCCTCCATCCTGTGGGCTGCCATTTCTCTCTCTCTCTCTCCTTGGCCCCCTAGATTCATGGCTTTTCCCTCTGTCAAAAGTACTTTGAAGACAGGTCACCCGGAAGATCTTTGCTCACTTAAATCTCTCTCTCCAGAAGTCTCAGAGTGGAGGTGACGCATGAGCTGCGTTTGGTCTGAGAGGAGGAAGCTGTGTTGTTCTACCCTTCTGTCACTCTGTCCCCTTTGCTGTCTGCCTCTTTGCCCCAGGCTGTCATGTCAGATGCCAGAGCCATGAAGGGAGCGGTGGAGAGATGGACGGGTGAGACAATGAGGGTGGCACCTATGGGCACCTGCCTGCTTGTGATGCTTCGGCCTTACTGTGGCACTTTCACTCGACAGGGCCAGATGGGGCGTCCCGCTAGACTGAGGCTCTGTGCGCAGTCGCCTGCTCTAAACAGGATAATGGTATGGTTGTTTCGTGTGATTCTCCACACTGAGGGCTAGCTTAACAATGTCAAATGAGTCATTGAAAACGCAGTTTCAAACTGCAATTCAGGGACTTTAATATATTTCAGTCCCCAGCACATTTCAAATGCACTTCTCTCAGGTCAGTTTGTAAATGTACAAAACCGTTCAAAATTTTGGGTCAGGGTGATTTGATTTGATTTTTAAAAGAAATCAATACTTTTATTTAGCAAGGATGCATTAAACTGACTAAAAGTGACTGTAAAGACATTTATATTTATACAAATGATATTTCAAATATACACTGTTCATTGAACTTTTTACTGTATTTTGATCAAACAAATGTAGCATTGAGTTTTTTCAAAAACTTTTATTACTGACACCAAACTTCTGAATGTTAGTTTTCATTTAGATTTGATCAAAATGGGTTATGTCAAAGTGAGTGAATTGTTGGATGTTATGATTAGCCGGCTCATTTCCACCAGTTTGACAGATACATGCATCTGAAAGGCGGCCCAATCATAGCGTATTAACGCTTTTCCTCTTCTGAATTTACACCTGTACAGTATTTCGCTGTATTTATTCTCACATTCACAAGGGCACTGGAGGCAAAAGAGACACTTATTTTGAAACAGTAACAGTTGGAAGAATTAAATGCTGTTAGATCACACCCACACCCACACCCACACACACCCACACACACACACACACACACACACACATTGTACTCAATATTCTTTCATCGGAATATTTTGGACCTCTTGCCTCATCAGACAAAGTGCCACAGATCACGTTTTTATTTGCAGTGGCTTGTCTGTTCCTCTTTTGATTTTAGGAGAGTAACTCAAAATTTCTATTTTTCTTGCGGGCAGCACTACAACAACGTCTGGCCTCCAAAAAGTCCTTAACTTAGAAATTGGATTCAGTGATGTGTATAATTCAGAACCCTGGCCCTGACAAACAGCCATGGATTGACGTTGGTTTATTTTAGCCTTCTCTGTATTTTAGGCCAGGGTGGATGGCTGTGGATTAGACAGAAGAGCCATAAAGCCTGTGGACTTCTGGAAATTGGGCCTGGCTGCTGGCAGGGTCAGTAATCACACTAGCCATTGAAACCGGTCGGTCAGACACTCAGGCTAAATTATTTTCGTCACTCACTGCAGTATAAAAGCCGTACTGAAGAAAAGACTGAGATGGAAAAAGAGAATAAGAATGAGAGAGAGAGAGATGTGAGTAATAAAACTGCATCTCATTCTATCACTCCACCAGCTCATAATGCACAGCCAAATTGCTCTCAATTGCTAAACAGGAATTTGAAGTGCAGTGTTCTGAATGTCGATTGATTGCCTGAAATTAAGGGCGTTTTTTACAATAGATCTTTCAGTGCAAAGTCCATTTGACGTCAGAGCATGGGTCACTGTTGTTTCCCTTGCTCCTGAGTCCACTTGAAAAGACAAAACATGAGTTTAATAAGACAAATGTAAAATCTGTGTCCACAATTAGCTTGCCATATCTGCCAAAATAGATGACTTGAGAAATCTTACTGGTTATAAATATTTTTATCGGCCATGAAATGGTAGACTTTGCATTTGTCTTTGTTTTTTGTTTTTTATTGTCTCTATGACAACAAAATAATTTAATTTCTTTTTGAGAATGGAGTCACTATAGAGTCCAATAGAGTCACTAGCAGCATCATATGAATTTGCACCTGTCACAAAAACATCAAGACAATATATTACTGTTCCTTACATATACATTTTATTTGGTAATGTGAAGAATATTGATGTTGTTGTTAATGTGAAGAATAATAAAAAACGTACTTGATAATAGTTCAGTGATAAAATTTTGCTGATAAAATTTTGCTCAGAGGTTTGTATGCCTTGCTTAGTTTCAGTCCAATTGTAAAAACTTTAGTGTTGGTTCAAAGATTAAAATAATTTTGCAGTTGAAATAAAGATATTTTGGCAACTCGTTACTTTTTTTCACTATATACAATATTTTTTAAAAGTCTGAGGTTAGTTTTAAAGAAATCAACACGTATTCAACACATGGTCTTTAAAATGTTACAAAAGATATCTTTTAACTTTCTGAATCCTGTAAAAAAGTATCAGTTTGGTAGCGTATACCAATTTGTACTGCATTATAATGTTTGTTAATTTTGGACCATGTGCACAAAGCTTTCCTTTTGTAAGTCATTACCTAGCTGCATTAGTAAACTGGTAGAAGTCTTGGTATAGCTTTTCATGTTTATGGTGCAAATGTGCCAAGGTTTATAATGTGAAATTAGACCTATTGGAGCAACATAATGGAACTGAACTAAAGTTCAGGCCAAGCATTTGAACCAAGTGCAAAAACAGTCAATGGCTGGATAGTCAACTGCACTCAGGATGGAAAATGCATGTACACCACTTACTCTACCTCAGCCTGTCTCATTCACTACTTTCTTGGCTCCTCGGGACTAATAGCATGGTTTTCTGTTTGCGTCATTGCCTGCAGTTTCAACATTTCAAAACCTCAAGCCACCGTTCCCCCATTAGGGGGTACTAGATGTAGACGGAGGGCCTGGACAATACGCTGATCCTAATGAAAGCCTTTCCAGGTCTTCTTTATGATCCCTTTCATATTCTTCTCCTCTGATCATCAGGTGCTCTTTGTCTAGCTGAAAATCAACTCAATCTTCAGTTCAGTAGCATGGTGGGCAGATGAGATCGTGTTACAGGGCAGCTCTTCGGTCAGCTCACACCTGAAGAAATGACCACAGATTCTCATTATCACCTTCTTTATGAATTCAAAAATAGAATCTAGCAGGTGTGCCCTGTATCTAAGAGGACACTGAGATCCGCTCAACACGGTTCCTATCGGCTCATCTTAAGGACGCCGTGGGAAATTCAAGATCAAAATCCATGATGCCAACATGTTTTGGCAGGATGAAAGCCTGACCTGCAATGAAAGCAATGACAGAGCAGGGTGACTTCGTAGGAGAAAGAGAAACAAACAGAGAGCGTCATTTTGTAGAGGACATTTTTTTGAATGCGCTTTTCTAAACATTCTTATTCATTGGTATGCCGGTCATTGGCAGCTTTTTCCCAAGCTGTTGATGACTCAGTGAATAATGGATTCCAACAGCTCAATAAAACATTCGTCTGGGTTTGGACCAGGTGCATTTCAGTGCATACAGGTCTGAGCCAATGTCACCCAGTCAAAGCTCATTCACTTAAACAGCCCGAGATCCAAGAGTAAATATGGCATTGATCTAAATGTCAGGCCTGTGAAATATTGCAAAACTAAATCTTCTTGATTAAAACGTCTGATGAAAAACACTGAAATGTGTGCATATCCATGCATGTGAACTAATGCATGTTTGCACTTACCTTCATGTGTGTTTTGGAGGCCAGGAAACGGAGGGGTCAAGCAACCCTTCTCAACTTCCTTTGGGAGATCTTTTTCTCCACTAGGCTGCCTGCAGACCTTTCCTTTCCTTCTCAGAA
The DNA here is from genome assembly GCF_963993115.1 of Abramis brama. NCBI lineage: Eukaryota > Metazoa > Chordata > Actinopteri > Cypriniformes > Leuciscidae > Abramis > Abramis brama. The sequence continues at coordinate 21,407,619 of NC_139986.1, read as the reverse complement.
AACTGATTTACAGTTTTTCTCAGTCGCTTTGCTGCATTTCTCAGATCAGAAATGAAATTCTCAAAACTATTGTTCAACCTCCACATCATCTAGTCACTTGTGCACATCATAAAAGCAGTTTCTCATTCTTTTGAACAAGTTGCGATTGCTTTGGTACATTCATGCAATTGATTATGTACAATTGTCTGCGGTTTCCTACATTATCAGTTGCTAATGCCATGTTGCTCAAAATGTATTAAATAATTCTCTGTGCAATAGTCTTACCCCTCAAAACATCTAGTCATTAGTTCATCGTATAAGTCATTAAATGCAAAATGGTTGATCTAGTTGTCATAAACTGTCAAGCATTTTTTCTACACATTTCTAATAGACTTTTTGTAAATGTGCCATGAATTGATGAATTGTGGAGGTGAATCTTGACTTTCAATGAAGAGAATGTAGATCAACCAATGAGAAACCAGTTCTCTGAAATAGCTCAAAGTTGCATCTCATGAACCTTCAATTGGCAAGCATATATACAGTGCTTGCCAATTGGTCTGTCTTTCCTGTGTTTGCCTTTCTAATGTTGGATTTTCGCCGTTGTGCCCCTATTTCTTTTTTCTTTTCTATATCACAATAATATTGTAAGGTTTTTTTTTTTTTTTTTAAGACCATAACTCACGTACAGTAGTGTGTAAATTTGTACTTTTGAAATGGATATGGCATAGAGAAGAAGCGCAGCTTTGTACATTTCAATACAGTAACTGTCATCCAAACTGTTGCCATATAGTTTCCATCAGGTGATACTAACAGAGTGCTGTGTTTTATTGACAACATGACTAAGCATTTTGACTATCTTGTTTGTGAACAATGACTCAAGGACTTTTCATTCTGATGTCACTGATATGTTTATTGACATAACTTTATACTTTTGAGAGATGAACTAAAGATTTTGAGTAAGTTACAGGCTTTTGCAGATAATCCAATGTGTGGTGCTGTTTGTACGAATTGTTTTGAGAATGCACATACTTCTTTGGAAATATTAAGGATGTTTTGAGAAATGCACCAAAGCGACTGAGAAAAACTGTAAGTGGGCCCCTGGGGGCCTGACCTCACCATATATCCAATATGCTGTTTGGATTTACTTAACAGTATCCTCATGTTGCAAATGTAAAATCAACTAAAATCAATGGAAACATCATCACAGGAGAGCTACTGTTCTGTTTCCTTTCATCTGTTGACCTTGTGTTGCTCAGAGCACCATTGATTTTTCAAAAAAACAATATGAGAATCTGCACAAGAACATTCATAATAGTGTTTAGGTTCTTGTTTATTTCTGCCATAAACATGGAGATCATTAAAAACAGACATCAATTGTGATTCCTTTCTCAGCATGCCCATTTGGATATACAGCAAATGTAAATTGGATGGTGGTGGTATCTAATTTAAATGAGGTTTGTTGGTTTGCGGTTTATGCGTACTGTTGGACACCATTAGAGCTAATGTTTTCATAATTACTGAGCATTAAAAACTGGATATCAGGCTGCATTTCAGTACCAGCTGCCTTAACAGAACTAGGCAGTAGATTATAGGCCCAAAGCTCTGAATATTTACCAGCAGCACAGGCTGTCACATCCTTGCTTTTTCAAAATTTGCATTTAGTTTCATACGCCTCTGTGTGTGCATGTGGTTTGGTTTTCTCTCAGGTGGTGTGTAGATCATGTTTTATTCATCTCCAAGTCCCAACAGAGTGTCTTTTGGCGTTCTTCTGCCACCGTGTCCCTTTTTGACAGGTATTTTCCACTGAGGTGAGAGCACACAAAATTATTGCATTTTGGATCTGCCTTTTGCGAAACAAACCGCATAGGAATAATGTAACGAAGACTTTATTTATATCAGCAATATCGCTCTTGTTACTCCACCCACTACTCTAGCGCTTAACACACTCAAGCGTACAAGCATCAGTACCCACACATAATGGTCTTCCTATATGTGACTTAATACATGGAACTTTTTTTTTCTTATTTTTAATAAATAAAGCATTAGGATTTGTGTTATAATGGACTTCTCAAGGTTAATGGTGTGTGAGAGTGAAAGAGAGGGAGACAGTACATTTATTCCTCCTACAGGGTCTGTTTGAATGTACACTGTTCTTCTTTGACTAATATACAATTAGAGGAGCGACCTTGAGGAAATGTGCTATACAGTAAAAACATGTGTTCATTAGTGTTTATTGTAGATGAGTAGCTGCTATTTTTTTGCTATCAGCACATTACAACCTGTGTTGATATCGAGCAAGGTTACACAAACAGCAACTTGATAATAAGGCATTAGGGGATTCAGATTCTATAATGATAATTACCAAAATAATCTGTCTTCATTTGCTAATCCTCTAATTGAGTTGCACTGCTGGCTACTGAGCTGCATAGATGATTTTCCATTAGCTAGATGCCTATAAATATTCATTCTTTGATTAAGATGCCAGATTCACAGGATATGGGCAAATACACACCCAGAGCAGCACAAAGGAATTGTACAGAGGCATTAGACGAATTTAAAATGATTCAAAGACTCTAATTGATGTTGATTTGGCTAATTGGACAGTAATAGTCTTCTTGGTTGTATGCCATGCACAGTGGTGCATTATGTATTGAGTGAACTTGGATTCATTTTCTGGTAATCAGGTTATTTTTAAAACATTGACACAAGCAACCTGATGTTTTCCTGTCTGTGTTTGAGGCCTAGTTTAGCAGGCGTCATCTATTGCCAGCTGTCTAGCCTGGTTCTTACCAGTAATATGACTTGTGCACTGTTTTGTAAGTTGCTGAGAGACAGATAGTCAATGAGAGAGACAGAGACAAGATGAAGACAAGAGTGTCTGAAGCCTACAGATAGCAGAGCCTCAAGACGACTCTCATGCAATCATGTGGGAAGAGCTGTACAAACAGATCTAAATTTCTGACAGATAGATTGACAGTCTGTATCAGCTCAGCCAAACAAACATGCTTCTCAGCATCTGTTATATGTTGGTGTCTTCATCTAGAAACCCATAACTAGGAATCAATCTGCTTTGATCTATCTCTACTGTACATTTCAGCAGCTTGAGGTTTTATTTATTTTTTTCAGTGCATTTTTTATTTTTTTTTATTTTTTAAATCCAGTGCCAGTGGAACACACACTATTGACAGGAAAAGGGTGATGTCTTAAGCCAGAAATGCACTGGTGATCTGCTTCTGGAAAACTCTTTTCTCTAGTGACCTGCCACATCAGTGCTTAGGACAAATACAATAAAAGTCTGTTTGATAATCTTTTACCCTATATGCATGTCATTGGGATTTGACATACAAATGATGATGAGCCTTGATCTGGAGAATATTTCATGTGTAATTAATCTCAATGTGACCAGAACTCACGTTTCTGACCCAGCTGGATTTATGGAAGCTAAAGGGAAGAAGATTAAGGGGCACAAGTTTCACTGTCTCGGGGCCCTATTTTAACGATCTGAAACGCAAGTGTCAAGCGCAAAGCGCAAGTAACTTTGTGGGCGGATCTCGGGCGCTGTTGCTATTATACCGGCGGGATAAATGACTCTTGCGCCCAACGCAAATCTAAAATGGAGTTAGATGAAACACAGAGAAGTGACGTTGGGGATGGGGAAACACACCCAAATTAGCTTCGGTTAAACAGGTGTATAATAATTTGGGTAAATGTGTAAGCTAGATTTATGCCTATTTTTTCACATCTTCATGGACACAACAATGATTTCCCTCATGTGTTAATATTTTTCCTTGTAATAATGTATGGTTTTCTAAAAATGAGAACTGTTGAGTCTGTGTGTAGATGAGATAAGTAAAGTGTATGCACGTTGTGCACACGCTACATTGGTTATGGCCAAGCATGCGCCCTTAAAATAGCATATGAATAACATGCGCAACGCGCCACTGACTTTAGACTAGGTTTTTCCTGGTCAGTGGCGGAATTGTTTTCTAAACCTGCAAAATATGTTTGCGCCGCAACACGCCTCCTCTTTGCGCTGAACCGCCCCCGGGAGCGCAAATGCATTTGCTAGTTTACCGATGTGCGTCTGTGGAGGGAAAAGTCCGCTGTGCGCGGGTGCAAAATAGGAATGATACATGCGTCGGTGTACAAAGTCAATTGCGCTGGGTGCAAGATAGGGCCCGAAGTGTGTATGAATGTATGTATCTATGTGTATATATAGGATTCTTTTTTTCCAGGATATTTGGCTGTATGTTTAATAATTTATTAATAGTATATTTTTACTGTTAAACATTATATTATTGCAGTTAATTAAAAACATAATAATATTTGCCAATATTTACAAGTAATTAAAAACAAGTAATAAAGCTATATGTATGTATATGTATTACATATAATAATAATGTATGCTTATTGAATTATTGAATACATAATAATCTATGAATATGTTTATATAATTATTTTATATAAATATATATGATCATATTTATATTAATTATATATGATTATATTAATTATATTTATGTATGTTTATTTATATGTACATTCATGTTTTTTTTTTGTACACATATAATATTCTCGTATATGTACAAATATTCTGAAAATTATTCCAAGAAAATAACACATACATGTATATTTATTAATTAAAATTCACTGGTCCTGGGACAAGGTTTGTTATGGGTGGGTCCTCTCCACTGCGTCAAATGAGTAGTGTATAAAACATCAACCACGTCCTGTTTTGGTTTAGTTTTCACTGTTCCGATGGCCTGAGTTTCTGTCCTTGTTTGTTACTATGGTTTCTAATTGAGTTACCTTCCCTGTGTTTCCTGAGAAGTCCTGAGTTCTGTCTGTTCATTGTTCTGTGTTTGTAACGTTGAAATCGGCAACGTTACAAACACAGTGATCGGCATGACGCATATAGCCTCAAGAGGTCTGCGGCTGAGCAACAACCAATTAGATAAATAGGAATGCTAAGGCTGGCGTTAGTGAGCCTTCTTTATCATAAGACCTATGACAATATTCCCAGTTGTCTGCGTTGATGACAGCCCTGTATGTCAGAGAACCACAGTCGATAATCTTCAGACCCAGAGCAATGACACAAAACCCCGCAGACAAATGTGTGGTATTGTATGCAATTGTGTCTTCAGTTGGCCACCCACTGATGGCTTTGGGCTCATCGATTATCCAGCAGCGATGGAGTGAGTAATCGAGGACACACAAACACACAGGCCTGAGAACTCGGAAAGAGTCAGCAATATTAATACAAAGAGCATATTTGTCATTTACTGTTCTTAAAGGCTCTGAAAGAATACGTGTTCTGCATTAAAGCACTTATCCGCATGTTTGAGAATGGAGATTGCAAGGTTGTACTCTGATGGGGTATAATGACTGTGATTAAGTCATAGCGTTTATTCTCCTCTCTGATGTATTTTCAGATTGTGGTGTGTACTTAGAAATCGTCATATAAACAAAGAGAGATGGGGCCCAAAAGCAGCTATTGAGAAAAGAAGCTTTGTGTGGTGTTATTTCTTGAATTGCCAAACCCCACATTAATGTCACCCTTTCAGAGTAAAAAGGGCTTCTTTTAATCCTTTTTTAAGCTGTACGACTCAAACACAATGAGTTCATGTAGCCAACGCGAAGGATATATGAAAATCCAAATGTTTTTTGCAAGTGCTTTTCCTTTTCTGTAATAGCTGACAGATTTGAAGATGCCATATTTTTAGGCTGCATACAAGAACATTTCTTATTATAGGTGAATGGAGGTGGACATGCAGTCTCTCTGTGATCCTGAAGACCTTTTGTAAGACATGCTTAAGAAATTGCAGACTGGTTCTTTGGCAGTGTTGATCTTCTATTAGTTCTGCTTCAGCTGGTTGAGCCCAGGCAAAAAGCATCTAAATTGGAAATGGCAGCAAGCAAAGATGCGAAACTGGTCTGTGAGAGTTTTGTCTTATTACTCAAGGACATGTGCACTGTACACCTAAATGAGGCACAATCTGTTTTAATTTGTCCGTTTTAAATTAATCAAAAACATCTAGACCATTATTGTCTGATTCCCAAAAAATACAACATGACCATCATTGTCCAATTCTTGAATTAATCATTTTATGAGCCGGATATTTTTAGTGAATCGGAATATCAAAACAAAAAACATACAGCTCGACCATTATTGTCTGATTCCCTAACGAATGCCTTTTATGAGGCTTTTTAGTGAATCAGAAACGTTGACCATTATTGCCAGATTCCCTAACGGATGACTGTGTCATTAGCCAGTTTGTTTTATTGAATCAAAACCATACAGTGAGACCAGTGTAGTTTGATTCTTGAACAAATTAAGTGGTTATTTGAGGTTATAACAACTGTGTGTGAACTGATTTCATAAGTCACTCCATAAACGACTCAGAAAAGTGATGTTAGTTCTAAGAAAAGCATCACTTTTTTTGCAGATGCCACTTGGTTTGATATTATGTTTAATGACATTTACATATTAAATCTCATTTACAAGAGACCAACATTATTTAGTTTGAGGGACATTTAGTGAATATGACATTTACATTTAAGTTATAGTTGTGTTTTTATATAATTCCTTTCATTTCATTCAAAAGCACCATCAGTATCAATTTATGTAGAGGCAAATGCATTTATGTGAAAAGTAAGTGCTGTGTAAAATAAATGAGCTGTGGTGATTGTCTGTGGCAGTACGGCTGTGCTCTCTTCTGTATCTTATGCGACTTAAGTACAGGTGAGTGAATCTGAACTGATTTTCTGACCCCTATTCTATTGCAATTGATCACTTTGACCATTGTAGCCAACCTCATATTTCATATTTCCCTCGAGGCACTTTCCTGTTCAAGGAAGGAAGACCGGCAGAGCCTGTCCCCTTTACCCAGCCATTCATTTTCCTCTTATTGAAAAATAGCTAACTACCACTAAAGAAGTAGTAATGCTACTAATCTCAGCCTCAGATGTCACGCCCACTAACCGTTGGCTGAACGAAATGGGAAACGCTTCAGGAGTTTTGAAGTCATCATCTGATTGGTTGAATTCAACAGGATTTCCAGGAGAAGTGTGTGTCACGTTCCCTAACGCTCCGTCTTGTGAAAGAAGAATACCGTCGTGTTTACAACTGTGACAATGAGCGCTTATCAAGATCAACTAAATGCTGGATTTTCAAAAGTATGTGAAGTTTGCATGCAGTGCCATTGTTGTGGTCATCATTTATTAGATGAATGCCGGTCTGTTATAGGGACACAGACTTTACATTATGCTGAACAAAACGAACTGTGATTGGTTGCTTTACATGTCAGTCAGACGTCCTATTGGCCGGTCCTTGGCCAATGAAAGTTGCGGTGGAGTCCAGACCTTCTGCTGTCAGTCTTAAGGGCCGTACACACCGGGACGAATATCGGCGCGCGTTATTCGCCAGCGTTTTTCAACGCGTTTTTTGTGTTCACACCCAAGCAATTTTCGCTGACGATGAGCCGAGTGAACATGCAAATTCATTCCCTGACATTAGATGGCGCTTAAAGGGTTAGTTCACCCAAAAATGAAAATTCTGTCAGTAATTACTCACCCTCATGTTGTTCCAACCGCGTAAGACCTTCGTTCATCTTCGGAACATAAATTAAGATATTTTTGATGAAATCTGAGTGCTGGATCACTTGTCCATAGGCTGCTAGGTGACCGAAACTTGCTGGCCCAGAAAAGTTATTAAAGAGATCGTTAATATAGTCCAAGTGACTACAGTGGCTTAATCTTAAGTATATCAAGCGACGAGAATACTTTTTGTGCGCACAAACAAACAAAAATAACGACTTTATTCCACTATTCATTTCCTTCTCTCTGGGCCTCGTAGTGTTTTTGCGCAGCGCGTCTGTGTTACACATCATCACGCATCACACACATGACCAGCGTCGGCCAATAGTGAGCCTACGTGGTGACGTGTAACACAGACGCGCAGCGCAAAAACACTACGTGACCAACTAGAGGCCCAGAGAGAAGGAAATGAATAGTGGAATAAAGTCGTTATTTTTGTTTGTTTTTGCGCACAAAAAGTATTTTCGTCGCTTGATATACTTAAGATTGAGCCACTGTAGTCACTTGGACTATATTAACGGTCTCTTTAATAACTTTTCTGGGCCAGCAAGTTTCGGTCACCTAGCAGCCTGTGGAGAAGTGATCAGCTCTCAGATTTCATCAAAAATATCTTAATTTGTGTTCCGAAGATGAACGAAGGTCTTACGCGGTTGGAACAACATGAGGGTGAGTAATTACTGACAGAATTTTCATTTTTGGGTGAACTAACCCTTTAATGTAAAACAGAAATACCCCGGTACACAAGGTGGCGCTGCGCAACTTTACGCTTCTGACACTCGCTTGTCACTCAGAAGAAGAGAGCAAGTATTTACGCGCTTGTCAAAATCATACAAAGAAAACATGGATATTTCAAGCACCAGCAGCTCCAGCTCCAGCTCCAGATATTTCAAGCACCAGTAGACGCTACTTGGCGTATATCTTCTTTGCGGTTATGTATGTGTGCTCGGCAAGACCTTTTTGTGTTTGAGCGCCCCCAAGTTGTGTTGTACTATAACTTCAGAAGCTCCAGACACGTGAGCAAAAGCGGCAATCTCATTGGTCGGATAGTTTTTGATACGGCGCGCCAAACCAAAAAAACGAACCCGAGGCGTTTTTTTTTTAAAATGACTCTTTTACGCGTGGAGTTTTTAAATTTGGAGTGCTGTCAATACAGAGAACAACGACAAAAATCGGTGTTGCCTACACCGTGTTATCCTCTTTTTAAAATTTGCACCCTGTTGACTTCAATGGGGCAAGTTTTAAACCTGCTTTTAGCCTCTTAACATCCTTGATGTGTCATTACAAGTGCCCAGCCATGTGAATGATTCCTTCAGAGTAAACACGGATGAATCTGACTGCAGTAGATGTGAAATGAATAAAAGTGATGTTATTTCAGCCAGCGCTCATACCTGTATTTACATCCTGTTTTCGGTCGAAGTCCATAGTAATCGATTGTCGAGTTCACGCGCATAGGTTTAGTTACCTATGATCACGCGCGTGAACTCGACAATCGATTACTATGGACTTCGACCGACAGGGTGCAAATTTTAAAAAGAGGATAACATGGTGTAGGCAACACCGATTTTTGTCGTTGTTCTCTGTATTGACAGCACTCCAAATTTACAAAAAAATTAGCTCAATGTTAAAATTGACCGGAGTTCTCCTTTAAGGTCTGGCAATGTGAGACTATGATGCTAACTTAGCTACATTTTGTAGTAACATGAAAACATGTGTTTTTAAAATAGTGTATGAGACATGTCATTTTTGATTAGTATATGTGACAAAATGTTTAGATATATTTAGCTTCAATAGTTAGAAGCTGATAAGGTAGCTTGCAACTTTATTAAAAAGGGTAGCTGGATTGTAGCATACCTTTGCACATTATAGATTGTATCTAGAAAGTTTGAGTTTTGACTTTCCTCTTTTAAGGTACTTCATCTATTTCATATCTGAACTGATTTTAATTTCTCAAATTATTTCTGTCAGCACTTCTTTTTGATCTTTTCCATGTTTAGTTTTGTCTGGCTATCCAATGAGTTAGTGAATTAACAATGAAAGTCTTTTCTCAGCTAAAATGAGTAATTTATAAGGGAGTCAGCATTTGAGATGAGGGCAATAATTGCAGCCCTTCATCAGACAGACTTTAGTACTGACAGCAGTAGAATATTCTTCTTTTTTCATACCATCTGACAATATAAGCCAAATACATCATTATGGTTATAGGGAAAAACAACTATTTTCTTACTATATTTCACATAAGTTCTGCATGGCTCTTCTGCCTCTTCCTGTCCATCAAATCATTTTTGACTCTGACAGATGAAAGTTCAGTGAGGATTTATTCCAGCTTCTGTCGCTTTGATCTTCTTTTTTTGGGTCGTCTCTTTCACTCGTTTGAGGTTTCACAATCAACAGATATCTGCCTGATTTCTGATGATCAGGAAACACAGATGCTGCCAAATCAACTCGGAGATGGAGAGTGACTTCCACTGAGAATAAAATGTTAGTTTATTTTATGAAAACTCTGTCATAGCTATTAACTGGTAGAACATGCTTATCTTTTGCAGTTGTTTGGTTGCCCTCTGAATGAGTAGAAAAGTTGAGAAGGAAAGGAGTTTGTTGATTTTGAGTCCATGGGATTGTAGTGTTTTGAGTTTTGTGATCATTCCAGCAAACTTTGTCCTCCCTCCCATAAATAAATTGAATCTATTTCTATTTTATTTTTGTGTGTCTGTGCACATATTACTGTTCATATCCTATATAGAATATGGGAAAAATGTTCGGTTTTGTTTTAAAATACTGAATTTAGTTTTATGGCTGAGTGACGTCATTTCTACTAGCTGAATTGCCCAATCGCGTCTCGCTCAAAGTTTAGAACAGGTTTGAATTTGAGCGAGACGGGTGTGTTGCAATTTGCAAATGAGCTATACACCAAAGTGTCAAAATATAACAGACTAAGTCGAGATTTTGCTCAATATAGATGGATGACATGTTTTATTGTTGGATTGAGTCACTTGGTGTGTTCGAATGTCGTTCTTTATGTGTATTATTCAGAGTTTTGTTTTAATGAGCTCTTTATAAGTTGCTTAAAGTTGCCGCCTGCGCGCTATTTTAAACGGCTGGTTTCTATAGTAATATGAATATAATTAAAAAGGGTGGATACGCTCATAAAATATCATGCAGTTAACTTTGTCAAAGTATATTGTCTTTATATGTCTAAAATTGTGCATTTGTAATCACGTGTATACTTGAAATAGTTGATAGCAGATGCAGTTAGTGTTAATGGGAGCAGGGGTTCACTTTTCTATCTTCTCACACTCCTCACAGAGACCACAAAACTGAGAGTGTGTTGATGCTTAATTCCTGTCCTGTCTTTAATAAACTGCAGGTATGTCATATTGCAACAAAAATATTACCACTATACGATCATATGTCATTGTGATGTTAGATTGAAACATACTTTTATGTATTTTCAAAGTATCAAATATATATACAGTACTGTGCAAAAGTTTTAGGCATGTTAATATCCCCCCCTCCCCCCCCCCCAAAAAAATGGTTTTAAGTCAGTTATTTATATCTTTTGCTGTAGTGTGTCAGTAGGAAATATCAGTTTACATTTCCAAACATTCTTTTTGCCATTGTAATAATACAGTGAGATTTCTGTATGCACAAGGAATCTGACAGCAGCCAGGATGATCTGATCTCACCATCATCGAGTCCGTCTGTGATTACATGAAGAAACAGAAAAAACTGAGACAAACTAAATCCAGAAGAACTGCGAACGTTGGGAACGTCTCCAAGATGCTTGAAGAAGCCTTCCTGCAAAGCTACAGTACTGTGAAAAGTACTGGCACTTGTGTTAAAATGCTGTAAAGTGAGAATGCTTTCAAAAATAAAATCTCAAATTGAATTTATTTATGATTTAACTTCTATTAACTAATTCAAATCAATATATGGTGTAACGACCCTTTGCGTTTAAAACGGCTTTTGTCCAGGTATACTTGTGCATAGTTTTTCAGGTACACTTTTAGACATTTTATCGTATTTTTGCGGTAACTTACTGGCAGCACTATTGCCAGTAAGTTACCGTAAGTTCCCCTTTACAGTAGCTTACTGTAAATGTGTTTTACGGTATGATGCCCTTACCGCAATTTAATTTTACAGTAAGATGCCCTTACCGCAATTTCATTTTACAGTATGATGCCCTTACCGCAATTTCATTTTACAGTATTATGCCCATTTTACACTATTTTATTATTTATATTTTACATGAATGCTATTGAATTTAATAAATTCCAAAAAAGCGACTTGAGTCCATGTACATCAGCATATTCTTTATTCACTCTCACAATCAATTATTTTTGATGCAACATTAGGCAAGGCAGTTTTATTTATAGCACGTGATACACTTTGGCAATTAAAAGTGCTTTACACAGTAAGGAATTAAAATAATCACAAAATAAAAGCAAGGAAAATTAAAGTGCCCCTATTATGGATTTTTGAAAATGACCTTTCATGTAGTGTGTAACAGCTCTAAGGCCTCGTTTACAAGTGAAATGTAACCCAATTCAGATTTTTTGCTCATATGTGACACAGATCAGATGTGTTCTATGATAGTGTAAACAGGAAAAAAAAAAAAAACACATGCATTCAGATATTTCGAGATTGGTTTCAGGCCTCATTCATATGTGGAAATAAATCAGATATAAATCGGATATGTGCCAATGCGACTGTCATGTAAACAGGCTGATCGGATTTTCTGAGGCATTAGGTTACTTCTCCTAACTCTCCGACAAGAGCAACCCCGATGCGCATCCGCAAAGGGACGGATGGCCTGTCGAAACGTTGTGTCGTCGTAGGAGAGGAATGTGGACAAACATTGACACAACATATCAAAGGTTGGCTTGCTCATCCTAAAATTTCGGACCCACTGCTTCTCGTTAAAGCTCGCCACAATATGCTCCTACCAGTCCTGAGATCTCTCTCGCACACAATAACTGAAGCATATGCACAGGCTGCAATGATGGCACTTTTCGTCCTCCTCCGCCTCATAATCACGAACTTTGCATACATCGCAGAGCTAGCATCAAGCATATTTCATGTTTGTCCATCTGTGTAAGATAATTTAACCCTTTAAGCATGCGCAATGTTTCAGATAGTATGGCAATTGTAAACACATGAATCGGATATGGGTCACAATTGAAAGAACGTGTAAACGGATGGTCCAAATATAGCCAACAAATCAGAATTGGGCATCAAGGCCTGCAGTGTAAACAAGGCCTCTGAGGCCTAATCGTTTTTCAAACGAGTCATAAGCCATTTAGTTGTGACGTCAAGACGAAACATTAGCATATTGCCGACACCAGGGAAAACTTGAAACCCCTCAAACACTACAGCTGATCCCTGTGGATGCTGGATAGCATCATGTTGAGAAGATGGTGTGCTCTACAATGTGAAGGTAAAGCCAGTTTTATTTTCACTGCCCAAGGACGAGCATGTGAAGAATCAGTGGTTAAAGTTCATCTTTACCATGATATCATAGCAGTAGAATCCTAAACTTTTGCTGTGTTCCCGTTATTTCACTGACCACTGCTTCTCAAATCTCGGAGTTCAATGCAGAATTTGGAAACCGCTTGCTCTTGGAAGATGGAGTTCAAAATACTTAGTTTTGAGTTTTATATTGCACAGGTCTCCTGCTAACTGGCTAACTCACATTATCACTGTCTTACCTATGCTAATCAGTTTGTGGGCCACGATTATCTATAACTGTGTCCATTAATGCAGTGTATCACTGAGAAACGTCCTGCTTGAGTCGTCCTTGTGATGGAGGTTCGGGTTGAATAACTAGTTCTTCCAGTGTTTCATTATTGGACTCGCGTTCGGATTGATATGGTAAAATCGACGTCATTGTTCATTACTGTGTTTAGTTTACGGTGTAGGAAGCCTCAGGACAGCTGATGTTGTTATGGCAATGGGTGATTTTGTTTAAGACCGCGCGCTGTACGCAGTAAACCAATCACAACAGACTGAGCTGTCTGGCCAGTAGCATGTGGAAAGAAGTGATTTAGAGAGATTGATTCATCTGACGAGCCGTTTAAGAATCTTTGAAAAAATGTGGTGATGTGCAAATGTATATTATGAGAAAATTAAACAGTTTTAATTACAAATTTTATAAGTTTTAATTACAAGTTTTTTACCTTTGATGCACGTAAAACTGTTGTAGGTAAGTGTTGTAGTAAATAGCATAATAGGGGCACTTTAAAACAGTTATAAAAACAATTTAAAAAGATGTACAGTACAGTTATAAAATGAATTAAAAGAGTAAAAAGATAATACATAGATAAACTTCTCATCTGGCAATACACCGGTGTATCATAGTTTTCACAACTCCCAGTTTTACTCTGAGTTTTTCCCATGGTGATTACACTGTGTCTGTGGTGTTCTTGCGGCACGCCTAAGAAATCAACGTATCCCAAAAAAAAAACAAAAAAAAAAAACATTCCCTAAAATCGTCCATGAGAAGCTCTAGGACTGACTCACGGGGTAACCTTGGGTTCACTGCCCCATCAGTCCGCACCCCAAAGATTTGTCCGGAAGCTCTAGGAATGGAATCGATTCAGTCCGCACCCCACAGAACCTCGAGTTTAATTACATGTCAAAATCACTACTTCACCACAGACAGAGGTCATCAGCATGGTTTCATCTCTCAATTTCCCCAATTAAGTAATTTATGTTTGTCTCTTACCCAATTCGCAGTGCCATTTGAGTTCAGTTTAGAATCAAAAGGAGGATGCAAAAAGAGAACTGAATTCATAACAAATCAAAGCAGGGATCATGACAATACACAAAAAAAGCATGAAGCATGAAAAAGCATCCCAGTTGGTCTTGACTGGCCTCCATATGGTAAACCACTGATGGCTGATCTGGAAAAACAAAACAAAACAAAAACAGAGAAAATGTGTGAGAAATGGTCATGAGTTTATTTAATCTAAATTTGTTCATAGACAGACGAGGAATCAACTTGTGCAACAGCAGTTATTACCAGTCGAGTTAGTTTAAATAGTATAGCTTTATTGCATATCCCTTGTTAGGGAACTCTATTAATTGCCTGAATATACAATTACGTTAAAGGTACACTGAGTAACTTTATGACCCTTCAAACTTAAATCTGAAATAGAAAGCTTTTGTAACATTACAAATGTTTTTACTGTCACTTTAGGTCAATTTAATGCATCCTTGTTAACCGTAAATAATATAAGTGGTATTTTACTGGGCTTTTTTGCGGTAAGTAACTGTAAATCTGCGGCAAAGTCTAACAGTGTAGCTTTGCAGGAAGGTTTCTTCAAGCATCTCGGAGACGTTCCTGCAGGTTTTATTAGTAGGCTACATGTTGTTTAGAACAGCTTTGGATTTGAGCGAGACAGAGACCACATAACTGAGAGTGTGTTGATGCTTAATTCCTGTCCTGTCTTTAATAAACTGCAGAAGTGGTCCCCCGAAGAGCCTGGTGTCGGTAGGTTTATTTGTGGTGCTGGGTGAAATCCGCTACAAAGCAGTAATTCTATTGTTCAACAAGCCCTCTTTTGTCCCTGACTGAATCCCTTCATGCCATGTTCACACACCCTAATTTAATTCTTGTACACACACACACTCTAACCTTATTTGCTCACATATTGGAAACAAGTTAAGCTTGCCTCTCCTCTGCTGTTCCATTACAAGCAAGGAAATGATGTAATCACAGATACTGTCAGTGTCAGCAGCAAGCTGTAATAAGATCTGATGCGAGGATCTATTCTGGGTCCCGTTTCTTTTTCACGGTCTCAAGTAGTAGAGAGCGAGAGGCGAGAGCGATGGAGAAATTTGATTGTGCTTCACTTTACGAACATTCATCATCAAGATGAGTTAGCTGATTTGTGCAGCATTTAGGTAAACTGTTAGCAGGGGAAGCATTTTAAGTGATGTTATCCTCTAGGTCAGGGTTCACCAATCTCGGTCCTGGAGGGCCGCTGTCCTGCAGAGTTTAGCTCCAACCAGCTCCAACACACCTGTTTGAAAGTTTCTAGTATGCCTATAGTGAGACCTTGATTAGCTGGTTCAGGTGTGTTTAATTGGGGTTGGAGCTAAACTCTGCAGGACAGCGGCCCTCCAGGACCGAGATTGGTGAACCCTGCTCTAGGTCACTGTGTTTGCAAGTGAATGTTTTCGGCCTCTTTTTAGCCTGCCAATTGCACTTGATTGTGAATGGAAATTAAACTGATAATAATGTTTCTGATATCTGCTGTTCCCCTCTGATAACGAAAGAAATTGTTTGCATAATTCACTGATGCATAATATATTTCTCCATCAGCTCTAATTGCACTGAATGAAGTCAAAACGGGCCATTTCAGCAGCAATGAATAAATGAATAATCAGCTCGCTAACTGGCTTTGAACAAGTTCATTGAATGATGACAGTTATGGAATTTATATGATGGTTCTAACAATTAACAAATGCTTGCAAAATTTGTATCCCTATCATTAGTCAGAGAAAATTAGAGTGATGGTGAATAGAAGTGTCCAGCTGCACACTCATACCTTTGAACAATGTGATTGGCTGATAATGCACGATGAAACCATTTTGTTGAGATGCAGTAGCCTCCAGACTGAAGACTAAATAAAGGGAATAAGGTGCTATGAGTTTTGAAAGTTCAAAAATTGCCTGAAGTCTTTGGGTCAGCCATCTTGGCAGATAAACCCTGGACTGTTTACCCGGAGCTACAGATGTATTACTGAAATCAGAACTGTTCCGCACACTTCCGTATCTCATAAACTGGATTTAATGGATTTTGGAGTAGAAGGCTATTTTACGCCTCACAATGAAAGCTGAGAGTCAGGGTTCATCTATGTACACTCAGCATGTTTGAGGTTTGCAACCTGCCGTGACAAGAGAAACTCTCCCACCCCTCTAAAAATTCAAAAACCACTCTACACAGCACTCTCGCACACACGGGTAATCGGCCAAACTTCACTGCAAGGGCAATATTCTCCTTCTTACATTCCCCTCATCGCTGTGTGAACCGGCATAAACAATGAAACCAGCATGAATTATTCAATGTATTAAAAACCCAAAAAACTCATGAGCCAGATGCCCCCCTCTGATATACACAAAACACCCCTCAAGCTGTTCAGGGCCGGGTTTCCCGATAACGATGTATCTTAGCTCTTAAGAGCGCTTTCTACGTGCAAGGTTACGAACGCTCGCAGCAATTCCACGAGCGTTTCCCAAAAATGCACTTAACATGAACGCGCGAGAACGCGCTCTACGTGCTACTTAAGAGTCGCTGTCCATTCGTGAAGTGCTGAAACATAACCTTATATGGAATCGTATTCTGAACGTTTAACCTAATAATTGTCATCTGTTGTGGATTAGCAATCAAGACAAGTATATATAAAGCACCTACAGGCGGAGGCACTGACAAAATGGCTAAAAAAACCAAAAAAAACACCACGAAAAGATTCCTTTCAAAAAGATTAAATTAATGTCCTTTTAGAGGAGATAGAGCGAAACAAAGATGTTATTTTTAACAGATTTAAAGGATTTTTTTTTTGTTCATTCATTTAATTTTGATTAAAATTATTAGATTAAATTATTTCTATTTTTTGTTTTGTTTTCTGACCTTTTTAATTATTTAATTTATACATTAATTTAACCAACAACAAAAAAAGAGTAATAAAGTGTTCAATAAAGTACAATCAAAACCTTATATTATAATCACATTGCATTTGAATAAAGTTAAAGGTGGAATCTGCCAGTTGTCCTGCAGGTGTCCTCATAAATCTGTCTTCTTACGATGCACTTGGGGATGTACGATTACTCCAGAGCACTCGTAGATCTACGAAGATTTTCAAGTGCTACTTAAGCTACGATGCTTTTGGGAAACAGACCATAATATTAAGATCAGTCGTACGATCGTTTTTACGATCAACTTAGGCTTACGATGCTTTTGGGAAACGCAGCCCAGACTGGCAAGCAGAATAGCAGGAAGGCAACGGGACTGGTAGGTGGGACGTCATGATATCTGAGAAAACATGACTGACTGTCCTCAACATATTAAAGGGATACTCCACTTTTTTTGGAAATAGGCTCATTTTACAACTCCCCCAGAGTTAAACAGTTGAGTTTTACCGTTTTCGAATCCATTCAGCCGATCTCCGGGTCTGGCGGTACCACTTTTAGCATAGCTTAGCATAGATTATTGAATCGGACAAGACCATTAGCATCTCTCTCAAAAAAATGACCAAAGAGTTTCCATATTTTTCCTATTTAAAACTTGACTCTTCTGTAGTTCTGTAGTTACGTAATGATATGACGCAGCGCCTGAAAATAGTCCCCAGCTCTGTAACTTCCAACGTGACCGGGACTAAGTTTGTCTAACCTATTAGACCTATTTTCAGGCGCTGCGTCATATCATTACGCCTGCTGGACTCATGGTACGGCAGCAAAGTTTCTTGATTATTACGCAGGAATGAGAGTATAGTTCCTAGCCATATCAGCCTAGAAAATCGCAACTTTTCATTTTCCGTCGGTCTTAGTACAGGATGTAACTACAGAAGAGTCAAGTTTTAAATAGGAAAAATATTGAAACTCTTTGGTCATTTTTTTGAGAGAGATGCTAATGGTCCTGTCCAATTCAATGATCTATGCTAAGCTATGCTAAAAGTGGTACCGCCAGACCCGGAGATCGGCTGAATGGATTCAAAAACGGTAAAACTCAACTGTTTAACTCTGGGGGAGTTGGAAAATGAGCCTATTTCCAAAAAAAGTGGAGTATCCCTTTAAGAACAAGACAGAAACAAGGACACAGAAAATATTAAGATTCATTTTTTGAATAATTGGTAACAATTTGTAGTGGAAAACAAGACAAAACCACTGATTAATATATGGAACAGCAAGTCCAGAACTGCCAAATTTCTGGTACAGTATGGGTGGAAAAAATCTGATGATATCTTTCACCGCAGCTACAGTACTCCCTGATTTTAAAAGCAGCAAATCCAAGACGAGTGCTTCATACATAAACTGATCCAGAGAGGTTTCTCATCTACATGCTGATGAGTATGTTTATGTTTTCAGTGTCCCAGAATTACTGTTGACACTACAACTTAATCAACGGACGGCAAGCTGAGTTTGTTTGGCTGTTTAATCAACGAATGTGCATGCATCAGTAATGAGATTCTTTCATAAATGAACGCAACTCTTTAACTGGAACCATTTCAATATGCAGAATATATGCAAGGCGTTGTACAAGGAATTATGTAGTGTTTTACAGCTTATCAGATTACGGAGTTATACAGTATTTCAGCAAATCAGCTCCAGACAAAAAAAAAAAATGTAATTAATATATTGCCTAATATAATTTTCCTAGCAAACACAACTATGGGTACAATTTTTTTTGTGTCAGTCAAGGTTGCAACATATCGATCACCTGTGTTAGCCAAACAAAGCTTCACTTACAACTAGACCCTAACTATGCTAAACTTAGAAAAACCTGCACTAAAATCCAAATGTAATTATGTTAAGAAATTACCAATATATTTTGAATATGTTTCTTAAATGACAAGTTCACATAAATACATGTAAGTGAATTTAGCAAATTAAAAGTGTAAGTCTCACAAATGTAAACTACATCACAGTAACGGTTCCCGGTTCATTTCAAACCAGATGACTCGCAGTTCAGTAAGGGAGTCTCTGAACGATTCGCTGACTGATAGAGTCTAATTCAAACCTTAAAGTCACAAAGGAGTTCAAGGAGTGAGCCTAAAACAATCAGCAAATTCACGTAGCAGTTCAAGGAACTTTTTTAAATGATTAATTCCACCGATGGCTCTCTTCTTCCATGAGAGGGTTTGGCATCATGGATTTGTTTCCAGGCGGACCGTTAAACTTGACACACACGTCTCCTGGAAATCCTGTAGAATTCAACCAATCAGATGAAGACTTCGAAACTTCTGAAATGCTTCCTATTTTGTGTGCCTTATGCATAAGACGTTTGGCCAACGGTCCGTGGGCGAGAGACTGAGACTACGTTCTAACTAACACCACCTCACAAGATTATACATGACAAATATTTTACGTACTAGATTTTATTCTTATTTATTAGAATTTTTGCCAAGTTTGTTTTATTTAGTCTTTACTTGACTCATGCAATGTGACCATTTCATTAACTCCCTCCATCCTTTTCTTTATCTCATTCTTTCATTCATTCTCTTGTTTTCAGTCCCTTTTATACCTTGTGTGTCAACCTTATGCAGAAAATTTTTAAGTTCAAATTAATTTTTTAAATCTCATAATTTTCAATTATATATCACATTAAGTAAATATCATGTAATTATGTAGATACATTTTATTGCAGCACTGTTATGCATTTTTTAAACTATTTATTAAAATCAAAATGTGTAATATACAATTTAAACCACACAATTTAATTTAAATAGCACATGCCTTGCATGTATACTGTATATTTATTTATTATTATCATTACTACAAAACATTTCTATTTCAAACAAATGCTGAAATGTGAAAAACTTTTAAGCAGCACAACTGTTCAACATTGATAAAAAAAAATAATGTTGACAATAATAATTTCTTGAGCATCAAATCAGCATATTAGAATGATTTCTGAAGGATCATGTGACACTGAAGACTGGAGTAATGATGATGAACAACCAACTTTGCAATCACAGGAAAAAAATACATTTTAAAATATATTAAAATAGCAAACGGTTATTTAAAATTTGTAATAATATTTTTTATTTTTAAGTTTTGACTGTATTTTTGATCAAATAAATTTGATAAATTCTGCCTTGGTGAGTATAAGACAAAACATAAACATCTCCAAACTTTTGAACGGTATATATGAATATGCTCTTTCATTAAACACATGTGCACTTAATTGTGTAAACTGAATTTGGATATGGATTTTACAAACATATTCTCATGCAAAGCGTGCTGTAGTAGGCCTTCAGTCACATAATCAATGTGTTGAATTGATCTCTCTCTTTCTTTCCCTCACGCAGTCATTCATACACGCATCACCCACATATCATTGTGTGCATGTATATCATTTGTCACAGTGTCGATCGGCGGGCGGCCGGGCAGAGGTCTGCACTGACAGTTTAATACATCTGACCCCCAGCCATTCGCTGCTGTCCCAGCAATTATATTCATCCGTTCAATTAATCATAGCGTTCCCCGCTCCAGGGACTTAGATGAAGAAAACGACCCGATTTACTCGTCTCTAATTTGTCTTCTAATTAAAACGGTTTTAGCCTGACTGGCCTCCAGCCCTGAGAGAATAGTTCACACAAAACGAAATTTTAGCCATCATGTACGCTTGTTGTACCACAACTTTATGAGTTTCTTGTTTCTGTGTTCTGCTTTTTTAGAACGTAGGCCCTAAATGACTGCATGATGTCAGTCTGTGAGCCGTCAGTCAGTCTGTGTCTCGTCGTGTTGTTTTTGGCTCTGAATATTTACTGGTAATGCAAACTGCTTCAGAAATAGTCGTATGAGCTATTCAAGGCTATGGCGACTGGCAAATGTTGTCTTATTTTGACACACCGCACCCTTTGGGCTTTTTTTTTCTTCCTCCAAAAGTGTTTCTATAACTGGTAGATCATGGCACTAGTAATACCAATGTCATGGCTTTGATTTGAACCTTTTTTATAATTACAATAACATTTAATGATAAAAAAATGGATACCATTAATGTGGCTTTATATATATATATATATATTGTATATATATAAAGACAGAGATAGAGATAGAGAGAGAGAAAGAGAGAGAGAAAGAGATACTGAATAATATATATTTTCCCCCATCTCAGATCAAGCCGTTCGATATTGTGATGTCACAAAATCTACGCCCCTCCCACGATTGTTGATTGACAACAGCGTTTCAACACAGACCCGCCCTCGCTCGTGAGCGAGCTGTCAATTATAGTCCGCGTGGACCGGCGCGGTCATTGTTGATACGCTGGAGCACTGTCTATGAGCAGAATGGTGTTTGTTTAAGCGATTGTGTTCTGTTCTTGGGTGTAATAAGGAACACAGAACACTCATTTTGATGTTCCTAAATCCGAACCGCTGAAGACGCAGTGGCTGAGTTAATGCTACGTCAATGCAACGTCAATGCTTTCATGTTTGCGCAAATCATTTCACACACCAGACTGCTTTACAAACGAGGTCAATATAAAGCTGGTTTTGCTAAGAAGCTGCTCCTGAAAAAAGGATCGGTACCAACTATTCGTGTTCCTGCTGCACCTCCAGAATAACTGAAGTGAGTGTAACGTTTTATTAACCTTTATATTAGCCTAATATTTATATTAATCTTTGCAAATCGCTTGCTGCACGCTTCACGATGAATGCGGCTGTTTACACTCAGGGTACATGTTTTCTATATATGACGTTCTCAGTATAATTCATAATCCCACGTTTATAATGAACAACGCGTTATGGTTATTGTGTTATTGTGTAACAGATGGTGTACGCACAGAACAGAGGGGCGGGGTGAGCAAAGCTCATTATCATTTAAAGACACATGCACTGAAACGGCGTGCTGAAAACAGAGCTGTTTTTGACCAGGTAAAATGAGTGTTTTCTTACAATACTAATGAGAATTTTTAATTAAATTATATTACAAACTTTAAATTTAGACCCTAAAGAATCATATTAGCTTGTACAAAAATGGCATTAAATGACCCCTTTAAATATAATGATGAATGAAACACTAAATAATTAAACAACAAAATAAGAAGCAGTCCTGAAATAAAAAATATTACCTTTCAGATAATTAATACAATTTACTGTATCTGAAAGGTAAGCTTATTCTTTAAATTCTATTAATAAATTGTAAAAAGTATATAGATTATATGTATATTATATGTCATAATAGCAATTAATTCTGATTGAATGATTCCACTCACCTAACCTATGTTATGAGGATTAATAAAAACATTTGATGTGTAGCTCTAATTCATAGAATTGTTAAATAATAATTCCAGAAATTATGATAATTATTAAAATAAATATTCTGAAAGGGTTTTGACCTTTTAGACAACCAGACTTACTTTTCCATACAGACACCCTGCCTAACAGAGGAATTAAAGAATTACAACATTCTTTTTATAGCAGTTATGTGTGGTTCTGATGTCAGTCAGTGGAACATCCCAGATCCCCGTGGTGCCCGGTCCCCAGTCCATGCGGAATTCACCCGCTCCTGCAAAACATCGCTCATAGTCAAAACACACAGCTGAACATTTTTCTAAGAAGTGCCGGCACCAGAGGGTTTATGGAGAGCAGGAGGGTTGTGAGAGAAACAAATGTGAAGGATTAAGTGTGTGTGAGGAGAGACAGTGTGCGTGCTGATGCCATTCATCGGTTTGAGCATGTGTGTGAGAGTGAGACTGACTGACCAAGAAGGGTAGAATAGGACAACTTATTTTCATTTACTTTATTATTATTTGCTTATGTTATCTTTTGTATTTGTATTAGTTTTTACTATACTGATACTGATTTGCTGAATTATGCATACATACAGTATATAGAGTGTTTTCATATTATGACAGCAAAACTTAATTTAACTTAAATTAATATTTCATGTATTTTTCATAGATTGTATTTTTTTTGTAATCATTAATTTGATTATCTTTGTTTATCATTGTTTATTTCATTATTATTTACTTGTTTACTCAATTTTCACTATAGTGTTTAACTTTTATATTATATTATATTATATTATATTATATTATATTATATTATATTATATTATATTATATTATATTATATTATATTATATTATATTATATTATATTAGTATAGTGTTTTATTTATTTGACTTTATTACTTTATGGTATGAAAGGTGCATAGACAATACAGATGTTCAGCTGTTTGTGATGCCAATAATGCGGACCTAGACCAAGTTCTGTCAGATGCTTCATACTTTATGTATTCATATTTTAGGGGTTCCCATCATGGGATCATTTTATGGATTAATTGATTAATTGAATTTCAATTTTATGAATTAAGCAGCTCATAAACATTCTTTATCACTAGAAAAACTGAAATAACCCATTAAACATAGAAGTTTTATGCAATCATTTAATACATTTCTCCTTATATCGAAACTCTTTGGCATCAAGGGTTCTTTAAAAAAAGCAGAGTCAAAGATGTTGATCCAGGGACATAATGTTCTTGGTCAAATCACGTTCACCCTCAAGACACACTGCACTGTAAAAAATTTCTAACCCTCCCAAAATCAAAAATTTCAAGTGACCGATAACATCTAAATTTTTCAATTGGCCCAAGTGAAATTCTTGTTGCAATAGTCCGTTAACATTGGCTCAATGAGAAATAATACGTCAGACTAATTGAAAAATTTAGATGTTATCGGTCACTTGAAATTTTTGACTTGGGGATGTAATTTTTTTTTACAGTGTGGTCTTGATTTGGTCTCGGTTTTGGTTGTCTTGACTAGTTTGGACACTACAAAACAAAGAGACCAAATCAAATTTAAGACAGTGGAAGGTCGAAAAACATTCGGCAATGTTGGTGGCCCTCAGAAAGGCAGACAGTTAGAGAAGCAGCACAGAGAACAAAAGGTGACAGTGATCAGAGAGGGTTCCACTGGTTTGGCTTTGCCCTTATCACATGGACTCTGACGTCCCTCGGTCCTCCATTGGAATTGCTAAATCTGACCTTCAACAAGACATTTAAAAATTACCCCAAATTGTTTTTTCTCTCCCGCTGCTCTTCCAGAGGCCTCTTTCTCTCTGTAGACAATGAACTGGTCACTATAAAATACAGTAGTGTTGTGAATGAAGATAAATGTAAAACAGTGACTTTGATTTAAAACACTGTGTCTCTCTATAGCTTCTAGTGACAAGATGCTTTATTACCCCATCCTATAATGCCAATCTACCCTGGACATAAAGAGCATGTTTATTTAATAAAAAATATATGGGTTTTTTTCTTCCTGAACCGAATATGTTAGAAAGAACATTGAACAGTGGGTAACATGAGTTGATGAATACAAAATGCTTGTTGGTCTGATCTGTATTTATATCTATCAAACAGATATAGATCAAATCTTCTTTGAAATACTGTGTTCAAGACTGTAAATGAAACCCTATATGCATTTTAACCTAGTCCAATAAATTCAGAATTAAGCAGCATCTATTGCTTTGTAATGTACTATATTGTTGACCTGATTAATTTGTTGCAACATTCACAATGTTTTCAATGCAAAGCATAGCATTTAGGGAATACTGCAGAATTATTACATAAATGCTTTTTGTAACGGTGTTTTTCTGGTCTTAAGATTTGAAAAGAGCTCTAACAGTTGATCTTGTGTTGTAATGATAGAGCAGATTACTTTAATGTTCAGTGTTTGACGCAGAATAAACCTATTAAGCACATGTTTAATGCAGTTGCTTCTTACAGGAAGAGTGCAGGAAGACTAGAAGTGGTGGTGGGGATCAGAATAGACAGATAAGAAGCTTTTGCATGGTTTGCAGAAGTTTTTTCCCCTGAAATCAAAGCTAGTCTTTATTTGTTAGACCTTAAAGCCTAGATTTATCCACCAAACACAACAAATGGAAAATAAGTTTAACTGCTCCATTTATCCTGATCTGATCCCCTGCAGGGGTGTATAAGTGTGTCCTATGCGAAAAGAAGGTTTAGAGATAAATCCTAAATACTGGTGTTAGAGCTTCAGTCCACATGATGGTGCACCAAAAGCTTTTTCTACATGAGGAAATGATCAGAACCATTTTACTTTTCACTCAGTGAGGCAAAACTTCTAAAAGAAACTGTAAATTGTTGTTGAGATCAGCAGGACTACAAACTGGATAATCATTGCAATTTTTGCAAAAAAACTCATTTCCGACATTACCATTGTCCGTCTCTAGTTTTCAAACCACATATCGAATAAATATTTCTTTATTTTGAGAAAACAACTACCCAAACAATATAATTTTCAACTGTGTATCAGGATGAAATTGTTACTTTGACTTCAGTTAATCATATTTATTGACATTTCCACAGAAAACTGAGCATAGCATATGATGAAACATGTCCACATTTGAAGCTTAACAACATATAATCATTGTTCGCCAGCACCTGAAATCTATCGAATTAGTTGAGGCAGAGGATCATCGGGACGAGTTGTTTTGGGCTGCTGCCTCCACCACAATCACACACACACTGCTCTGGTTGGTGTTACAGCCAATTTGAAAGGCTGTCAGATTTCAATAGCATTGAATAATCACTGTGTTTGTTCAGGTCTGATTGCGAACGGGGAAAAGGGACATGGTTTGGCACAGTTAACATGGTTTATTTGTTCATATTTCACTCTCTCTCTCTGTTTTGTTTTCTGAGGATATCAAGAAAAAAAATCCTAAACAAGCTTCAGCTGAATAACTTATTCACAGGAGAGACACACTGTGTTCACACACATAGAAATGAGAAACTCATTTTTATTTCCTACATATTTGTTCTAGCAGAAATTCTCAATCCCAGAATCATTACAGAAAATTTACGGAAGCAATTATCTCTATATAAATATGTAGACAAGAACAACCTTCATTTATGTGTAATATGTGTGGATATTTGTGGACATTCGGTATATGCAATCAGTGTCGAGGTGACATTAAGATTAAAAAAAATAACCTTGTTAAAAAGAACCTAGAAACCTTATATTGTATGTTTTATTTTCCATTCATTCATTCATCTAAATATTTTTTTTATTTATTATTATCAATTTTTATTTAAAATAAAATGTTACCAGTGTCAAGTTATCACCTTGAAAAAAGGTTGTTTGGCATTTTTAATCATCTTTTAATCCAATTAATTAATTATAATTTTTTTACATTTCTAAATAAAATAAATAGCATAATTTTTTATTTTTTATTATTCAATTTTGTGTTAAAATGTCAACATTTGGAAGTATGATCAAATAATGAGCCAGTCTTAAATATTATCCATTATATTAATTGTCCAGTGGTGAAATGGTGGGCCAGGTGCTTTGTAGGATAATAATCTATACAGACAGAAACGTTGCATACTGTACACTTTATATATACTGCAAATAAAAAAGTATGGTAGCATGCTATTTTAAACAGCCTGTGGCTGGATCTGAAATTGCATACTTCTCTACTATATAGTAGGTGAAAAACAGTATGCGACAAAATAAGTATGTCCGAATTCACATAAGAGTAGGCAAAAAGTAGATGACCTACTACTTTCAGTGAGATTCTGGAGTGTGCATACGATGGGCACTTTACTATCCCATGAGGCCACGGGAGAGGATTGGTGAATGGCAGTGAAGCGACGTAACTAGTAGGTCACATGATAATAAAAGCATGGAGAATGTAATATGCACAGATTACATTCATATTACACACATTCATACAATATAGAACATGCTTTTTTAGCAGTTGTGAAGTAATTACTTATTGAAAATTAGTACCTACTCAAGAGTATGCGATTTCGGACGCAGTCTGTGTGTTTGTGTATGGGGGTGTGGCTTTAATAATCATTGGGCCAATCAACCTTAGGTGAAAGGGCAGCCTAACAAAAGCCTAACCAGCCTAACAAAATAAAAGAAACAGCAGGAAGGATCCCCAATTTTGAAATTTTTTAGCATGTCTATAAACTCACAAAAAACAATTTCACACATGACAACATGAACGCGGAATCTGTCATTGTTCTTCTGATTCATTTAGCTTCATCCACCACAAATGAGAGACTGACAGGAAGGAAAATATTTAATGTAATGTAAATTATTTTCCTTGAATAATTGTGGTGAGAACTAGCAAAACCACAAAATATCAATAAAACCTGATTGATCAGATATAATGGTCAGAGATTGAATAATCAAAGATAATGGTTAGATAATGGATGATTTTACACAAAGAAACCCAGTGCACAAGAGCAAGACGAAATTACAGAGCATGTTTAAGACCATCTGTCTTAGAAAAGAACATTCCAGACCAAAGACTGAACATAACCATATAACAAAACTAAAATATGAGCTATTTAAATGGGGAAAAAAAACGCAAAATATTAAAGTTTGTTGCTGTATTTTTGTACTTTCCATTCATTGGAGAATCCTGAATTCCCGGTTTTCAATATTTTCAACATTGATAATAATAAGAAATGTTTCTTGAGCAGGAAATCAGCATATTAGAATGATTTCTGAAGGATCATGTGACACTGAAGGCTAAAGAGTAATTATGCTGAAAATTCAGCTTTATCATCACAGGAATAAATTACATTTTAAAATATATTAAAATAGAGAACAATAGAGACTTTTAAATTGTAATAATATTTCACAATATTACTGTTTTTACTGTATTTTGATCAAATAAATGCAGCCTTTATAACCACAAACTTTTGAGCGTTAGTACAGTATATGTATTAATTCCTTTCCAAAACTGTTTCCAAACACAGCCATGTATGTAGGTGGGAACCATTACAGAAGAAAGTCCCTGGTGGACAGTCCTCTAAATACTCCCCCTATTTCCCAGGAAAGGACATTTATCACAGTTAATTCCCTCATCTTAATTATATGTGAAATGAGACAAAGAAAAGGCAGCAAGCGTGAGCTGCAGTAATTAGTTGCAGTGCAGTAATTGATATTGTTCTGTTGCAGTGACTGAAGTCATCCGCATAGTCAAAGCCCCTTTCATTAAGTTATCAAAACAGCCACAGCCATTACATGCTCAATTATAGAAGAGTATTGGATTCTTTTCCCGCTAATCTCTTGCATTGAAAAAAGGTGATAAGTGAGAAAAAGACTGAAATTGACTTGAGCAATTAGTAGAACAAATTATAAAGGTGTCAATTTTGCAATGAAAGCAGAAAACCACTTAGGAGAAAGCAATCAGACAAGAAAAAAAGAAAGGATGTATGCGTAGAAGGAAGGAAGGAAGGAAGGAAGGAAGGAAGGAAGGAAGGAAGGAAGGAAGGAAGGATGGATGGAAGGAAGGAAGGAAGGAAGGAAGGAAGGAAGGAAGGAAGGAAGGAAGGAACACCTGGATGCAAGGAAGGAAGAAAGGAAGGAAGGAAGGAAGGAACACCTGGATGCAAGCAAGGAAGGAAGGAAGAAGAAAGCAAGGAAGGAAGGAAGGAACACCTGGATGCAAGCAAGGAAGGAAGGAAGGAAGGAAGGAAGGAAGGAACACCTGGATGCAAGCAAGGAAGGAAGGAAGGAAGGAAGGAAGGAAGGAAGGAAGGAAGGAAGGAAGGAAGGAAGGAAGGAAGGAAGGAAGGAACACCTGGATGCAAGCAAGGAAGGAAGGAAGGAAGAAGGAAGCAAGGAAGGAAGGAAGGAACACCTGGATGCAAGCAAGGAAGGAAGGAAGGAAGGAAGGAAGGATGGATGATGGATGGAAGGAAGGATGAATGGATGGATGATGGATGGATAGAAGGATGAGTGGATGATGGATGGAAAGATGAATGGATGATGGATGGAAGGATGAATGGATGAATGGATTAATGGATTAATGGATTAATGGATTAATGGATTAATGGATTAATGGATAGAAGGATAAATGGATTAATGGATTAATGGATGGAAGGATGAATTGAAGGATGATGAATAGATTGATGGATGGATAGAAAGAATGAAGGAAGGATGGATGGAAGAATAAAGAAAATTGGTCTGTTCCATAGACAAAGCTGTCGTATGGATTTGAGAATCATTTCACAACATTACATGATGTTTGCTGAATATAGAATATCAACTCAAGATACAAATTACATAAATATGTCTATTCAAACATCCCGTTTGAAGCCTTCCATACTTCCTCCCACTGATTTTGATCCAGACATCAGAGCGTGTTTTTGCGAAAAGTCCTGAGTCAGAAAGGGGGTTTTACTGGCTTGCTGCACATTGTGGGCTGTTCTGACCCGCTCCTGTTCTCTGTGCGCTACAATATTTCTCCCCCGCTGTGGAGGCAGAAAGGCCACTACTTCAACTGTGGGCTGAACTCAAACTTAATCTCTCCAGCAGAACTTAGTCTCTCCATGAGTCTCTGAGGCTGAGGAATCCTGGGAGGCTCCTGACGCATTTATGGTGGAGCGGAGTGGGTTACGCAATGCAGTAACTGATGGAGAGTGACTCTAATGCACACCTGGAGTGGCTCTTGTGCATGTGGGAGGGCTCTTAAGGGTCACACCTTTGAAGATCAGGTGCCGGGGGGTGTTAGTAGGACCACTCTGCAAAAAACCCCCCCCAAAAAAACATTGGAGATGCAGACAGGACAAATACTCATACACGTCAATTTGACTCTACTACTTTATTAATTTGACTAACTACTTTATTAAAGGGATAATTTACCCTGTAATGGAAATAGTTTCATGATTTGCTCGCCATTATGTTGTTTCAAAGCCGTATGACTTTCTTCTGTGGAATACAAAAGATTATCATTTAATGTTGGGTTAATTCAATACAATGACAGTACATACAATATACAATATAATCTTGACTTAATGAGACACCTAAGAATGTCGGCAGAATTAGTACATATGACTCGCTGAACCACTTTTTAATACATTTTAACAGTAAAATTGTAGCTGCCATTGCACCATCTAATGCTTATTCCACAGTCCACTAGGTGTTGGATTTTCACTTGCTTTTTCATAAGAGATGTATTAAATGATAACAGAATTTTAAATTTTAGATGACGTATTGGTTACACTTTATTTCAATGGTCCACTTTGGACATATAAGTAACTACATGCCAACTAACTCTCAGAGTATTAGTAGACTGTAGTAGACTATTAGTAGATTGTTAGGTTCAGGTTCGGGCTGGTAGAATAAGTTGACACGTAGTTGCAAAGTTAATTATAGTCAGTAGAATGTCTAAAGTAAAGCATCGAAATAAAGGGTTACCGAAGTATTGCTTTAAGGGAAAAGCAAGGGGAATATTGGAACCCATTGACTTCCATTGTATGGGAGAAAAAAATGCACACACACAAACACACATATACTGTGTGTATATATAGGCTATACAATTTTCAAAATATCTTTCATAATCCACATTTTAGAGATATGAGAAGCAAAAGATTGAGGCAAAGTCCCCAATTGCTCTCTATCTAATCTCATTGAGATTGTGTGTACTTCACTTTACGAGCTGATAATACAGCACATCTTTAGTGCATGCTGATATTTCGACAGGTCCAGGGTGAGAGCCTAAGGCGGTATCAGCTTTCACATCACAAACGGTGAATTTCAGTTATGTTTCACACCGAAAGACTGCGAAGATGCAAACACATTCATTTATCAACAACATATCAGCAGCTGTAAAAATAGTTTACCACATGTGCTGCACATGTGTGAGGGGTTTCCACAGTTTATATTTACACGTCGTGACTGCAATCTCGTGTTTTGGACAGAACTGTCAGTTCATGCATTAACTAAATGTATATGCCGAATTAATCACACTGTTAGCACATTGTTATTTATAGTAAGTAAGTTTTCACCCAATATTTGTTGTTGTTTTTTTCACCTAAAATAAATATCTGTCATCATTTTCTCACTCTCATGTCAATACATATGACTTTTTTGTAACATTTTATTTTGATGGTCCCTTTTGAATATTCTGTACACTATAAGTAACTTTGCCACTACATGTAAATTAACTCTCTTTAGAGTATTAGTAGACTCTCTGCCTAGTATCTGCTAACTCTTTATTGTGATGCAATTGTGACCCAACAGACATTCTACGGACTATAAGTAACTTTGTAACTACATTTCAACTTATTCTAACCCTAACCCTACCAGTAATACTCTACTAACACTCTAATGAGAGTTAGTAGACATGTAGGTGCAATGTCACTTATAGTCAACATAATGTATTAAAGGGACCATCAAAATAAAATGAAACCGACTTTCTTTCTTTTGTGAAATGAAAAAGGTGAATTTTTAAAGAATATGCTGGCCACTCTTTTCAATATGATGAAAGTAGTTTTGGAGCAACGAAGTTCATTCCTGACACAGCTCAAGTCAGCCCTTCTGTCCAGACCAGAGCTTCAGCCACTCTACCACCATCTCTTTAGATGCAATAAATACAGATGGTGACCTACGCCAAAAAACATCTCCAAGTATCTTTGAGTAGGTCACCATCTGCCCTGTGTTTGCGTGCATCTGCTCTCTCACCTGGGAGTTTATTTATGTTGAGAGGGTAGAAGGTCATTAAAGGTCTCAATGCCGCCACAATAATGGATCCAAGAAGAGACAAATGCGTTCCATACCACTGTTCATAGCCCTGAAAGTCAGGGAGAAAAATAGCCATCATTCAAGCAACATGATCCAGGGAAATTGAACATGATGTGGAAGCAGGCTGACCTACTGCATTATTTCGCTCATGCTGCGGTCTCTTGCATCCCAGATATAAGAAAAGGAACGGACCGGTTACTGGGCCAGTGTGTGAGGCATTTTACATTTTTACATTGTACTGGAAAGGCCATTTTGAGAATGTGATTTCCACAGAAAAGACAAATGCCTCAAAGATGCGCTCCCGATGATGCAGTGCAGAGATACTACTCTGAGTGAGCCAGGGAAACTGTGCGTCGCTATAAATCTCGCTTGCCATATGCCGAGAGGAATCCCGTAATCCTGAGATTTTCGGGAGGGTGATCATTTTTCTTCCCCTTCCTCTCAATGCACGCCGGAAAAGGGAAAATTAAAAATGGATTGCAGGTGATTCATCATCACAGGTGTGCCTGGAAAACCTCCTTGTTACTAAGCCTGAAACTGGAAAACGACATTTACAATTCAAGATTGAACTCAAATGCAGTGGAAATATATGATACCACATGATGCATCATCTACATATAGAATAGCACTGGAAGCTGTTCATGAATAGGATAGAAAATTCATTAGTCTGTACTTTTTCTTTTGAAAAGATGAGAGGATATTTCCAAAAAACACTTATTTCATTTTATTTTATTTTATTCTTCTTTTTTTTTTTTTTTATAATCACTAGGCTGCAGTAGCCTCTCAGGAAAGAGAAGGATTATAGCCTATTAATTTTGCTTTATTTTTGTCCCTTACTGTATTTGCGTGCATGTCTTCATGGCTTCAATGCTTAGGGTCTAATGGCAATGCTAATGTATTCTAAATCCCTGAGGCATGAAACTATTCTTGCTTTGTATCATGTTAGCCCTTGAGTGTGACAGTATGCATTCTCTCTGCAATTAAATCAAGACATTGTGCTGATGTTGTCGAAGTGTGGGTCGGTCAACAGAACTCAATTTGGAAATCTGCCTGTCACTCGTCATTCCCTGTTTATTTACCTTCCACTCTGTTAGCGGTTTGTCCTTGTCAGAAGAAATGGAGTCAGAACCACTTATGAAGGTTACATTTCAACACTACTTATTATAATATAAATATGAATTACATTTATTTTCAAATATTCTTGTAGCCCGAGTGTGAGTTATAATAGAAATTGGATGATTTTATACAGTGATATTCAGTCTGGTTTTCATTTATATGCTCATTTTAGTCCCCACCTGTGCCTTGTTTTCCTCAGTTTATATATAGCCTGTGTATATATATATAGACCTCATTTTCAGCTGGTTTTGGTCCTTTCTTATTGCTGTTTTGCTTTCTCCTGTGTGCTTCTGTTCCTGTCCAGTGTTCCAGAGTGATTGTTATTTTTGATTTATTGTTATTAGACTGCTGCAAATAGATCCTGCTTCTACACTCCCTTCTTGCAACCCGCCGTGATATATGTGGTCAGAATGATCCTAAATTTCAGCGAAACTCTGTGGGCTTGGATGGCATTAGGCTATCGGCACATTTTCCTGCTCGGCTTATTTCAGCTTCTGCATCTCTGTAATTGGCTAAGAGAAGCTTATTGTACGTGTCAACAGCAGAATGCCCAGCAGTTGTCTTTTTACAGCTTTTTCCCTCATTGCCAGGAAGACCATGGACAGAAAATCTCTGAGGCCATGTGCATATCAGATTCAATTAGAGCCCGATCCATTATTCTACGAGCAGCTTTTCAAAATGAATTAACTTGAATTGTTTCGTTGCTGCGTAACCGGTGCTTTCTGATTTCCTGTGCTCCAGTCACACTTGACTGAAATGACTCTGAGTGGGCCTTCGTTTTAGTTTGATGCAAGCCTGAAGCGAGATTTGCCTGCTTCTTTCCAGGAAGAAAGCATAAAAATCAATGCCGGGTCATTCTTCAGAACGGCCATTTGTGTCTCTCCTTGACTTTTGCTCTGTTCTCATATAGACTTTTTTCTACAACAAAATATTTATTTTATTTTATTTATTAAATATTTGATTGTTTCTGCATCAAACCAGTTAGGGGACGGTATTAAACTGATGCTGGTTAAGCTCATTCTACACATAGACCACACTCAGAATCTTTTATGCCACTACATCAACATGTCTCAACATGGGGGATGGGGGAACAGATTCTGACAGCAGGATTATTTGCCGTCGGATTCTGTTCCCCCAATGTTTTATACACAAGGAGGTTCTAATATTTATCAAACTGATGCTGGCAAAGCTCCATGCACACACCCAAAAGAATCAGCATCTTTCAAGTCACCACATCAACATCTCTCATCTTATGGGTGGGGGAACGGATTCCGACAGCTTGACTGGTTGCCGTCGGATTCTGTTTCCCCCATGTTTCTTTCAAAATGAGGTTCTAATATTAAAAAAAAAAAATATAACTTCAGTGTCTGTCTCCTGTCGATGGCGTCGTGGGCAAAGCATTGAAATACAATACAATTGTGCTCCGGGAGACCCGAGTTCGAGTCCTGGCTTGTGACCTTTTCCTGATCCTGTCCCCCTATCTCTGTTCTTCCCACTTTGTTTTGTGTCTACATAATTGTCCGATCATGATGAAAGGCTGAAATGCCCAAAAATAAATCTTTAAACTGATGCTGGTTAAGCTCCTTCTACACATAGAACACAATCAGAATCTTTTATGCCACTACATCTGCATCTCTCAACACGGGGCATGGGGGAACGGATTCCGACAGCTTGACTGTTTGCCGTCAGATTCTGTGTTTCTTTCAAAATGAGGTTCTAATAAATAAAACAAAATAAAAAAAAACGATGGCGTCGTGGGCAAAGCACTGAAATTCAATGCAACTGTGCTCCGGAAGACCCGATTTCGAGTCTTGTGTCCTTTTCCTGATCCTGTCCCACTCTCTCTGTTCTTCCCACTTTGTTTTGTGTCTACATAATTGTCCGATCATGATGAAGGGCTGAAATGCACAAAAATAAATCTTTAAACTGATGCTGGTTAAGATCCTTCTACACATATAACACAATCAGAATCTTTTATGCCACTACATAAACATGTCTCAACATGGGGGATGGGGGAACGGATTCTGGCAGCAGGATTATTTGCCGTCGGATTCTGTTAACCCCAATGTTTTATACACAAGGAGGTTCTAATATTTATCAAACTGATGCTGGCAAAGCTCCATGCACACACCCAATAGAATCAGCATCTTTCAGGTCACCAGTATAAACATCTCTCATCTTATGGGTGGGGGAACGGATTCCGACAGCTTGACTGTTTGCCGTCAGATTCTGTTCCCCCCATGTTTCTTTCAAAATGAGGTTCTAATAAAAAAAAAAGGAAAAAACTTCAGCGTCTGTCTCCTGTCGATGGCGTCGTGGGCAAAGCACTGAAATACAATACAATTCTGCTCTGGAAGACCTGAGTTTGAGTCCTGGCTTGTGGCCTTTTCCTGATCCTGTCCCCCTATCTCTGTTCTTCTCACTTTATTTTGTGTCTACATAATTGTCCGATCATGATGAAAGGCTGAAATGCCCAAAAAACTGATGCTGGTTAATTAGTTAACCCTGTTACCATGATTTTGAACAGTAAGCAATTTATCATTTTAAATATTTTAAATAGGATTTTTAATATGTATATATAAATGTAAAAATACAATTAATATATTGTGTATATAAAATGAACACTATTTTTATTATAATTATTATGAGCACCAAATGCGAGTAAATTCTAACAATGCATGAACGTGAACAAACCTGAACAACGCTTGGGACAGTTGGCGGGACAGTTGGCGGGCCAGCGCTTCATCATCCACAAAGTTTAAGCCTTGACAATTTAAATATTCAAGTGCAAGAAGACACGAAAGGGAGATCATTTCGTTACTCGCAGCACAATTTTTTGGTAACAGTGTAAAAGTCTTTACTGTCACTTCTGATTCATTTAATGCGTCCTTGCTGAGGACGTATTAAAGTATTAATTTCTTTAAAAAAAAACATACTGGCCCCAAACTTTTGAACAGCAACTTAACTTAATTTAGAATGAGATGCCTCATAGCAATACACCACATCATTGAATGTTTATAATCTTCACAAATAAATTTACTTAAATGTAAAAATGTATTTTTATCAACTTAGAAAAGGCATCAGTATTATAGAATGACCCATGGAGAGGACAAGTCTCTTTGCTGAGGATCAGAGTCTGATTGTCATGAGCTGTATACACAAAACAGGACATACAGCCATCTGTGCAGACCATTCTGGAGATCTGCTCAACAGAGATGAGGTTTTACACACACATTCACACAAACACACACCCATGCTGCATGTAAAATAAAAGTGGTAGCTGATTTAGCTACCATGGCTGTATCTTTACATTGTCAGTTTACAGCCGTATGAACTATCCAAAGACAGATTTATTTGTAAATGTTTCTATCTTCTTATTGTCAGTAAGAAAACTTTGAGGAGGCAAATTCAGCCCTGAAGCAATTTTGTGTTTAAAAGATGTCTAATAGCCGTCTAAACACAGCCCTGACATCTAGGCTAAAACAAGACAAAATTTGGGCTGTCAGTGAAAATTGAATAGACGTCAAACTATAGCCCAAGAATAGAAATAGCCGGTCTGACAAGGAGATAAATCATACGCATAGAACATGTCAACGAAATGAAACCAAACACCTTGTAATAACTGTTGACTTTTGGCAAAAACGACATGTAACCAAATTCAAGGTTATTTTGGCTATAAGTGGATTACTCATAGCCGGACTAGTTAACCAAAACGGTGAAATGACGGCTAATTGCCCTTCTGAGTATCAATTAAAGGCACCCACACTACAAAATAATCGAAATGAAACGATACCAAATCAGAAAGCATGCATCCAAACCTTTTTCTTTTTTCCCCCCAGAAATGTTCTGTAAAAAGCTGTCAAAACACTATTATCGCTATTTGTTCTTGACCGTCGTCCGCCATGTTTGTTTACTCTAAAGTCATGTTTGACCGTGAGAGATTTTGCAAGATTTCCCGTGTTCACAGTCAGGACTCTGATCTGTTGGGGACCATCAAAATAAAGTGTTAGAAGATATTAAACAGACAGTCTACTAATACTCTATTAACTGGTGTAGTTGCAAAGTTACTTATAGTTCATAAAGTTACTTATAGAATGTCTAAAGTTTTCTATCGAAATAAAGGGCCCTATCTTGCACCCAGCGCAATTGACTTTGTACACCGACGCATGTATCATTCCTATTTTGCACCCGCGCAAAGCGCGCTTTTCCCTCCACAGAAGCACGTCGCTAAACTAGGGAATGAACTTGCGCTCCCGGGGCGGTTCAGCGCAAAAAAGTAGGCGTGTTCCGGCGCAAACGTTCCTTCATGCTATTTTGCAGGTTTAGAAAACAATTGCGCCACTAACCAGGAAAAAATAGTTTAAAGTCAGTGGCACGTTGAGCATGTTATTCATATGCTATTTTAAGGGCGCATGCTTGGCCATAATCAATGTAGCGTGTGCACAACGCGCATACACTTTGATTCTCTCATCTACACAGAAGCAGCAGTTTTCATTTTTGCAAATCATACATTATTACGATAGATAGATAGATAGATAGATAGATAGATAGATAGATAGATAGATAGATAGATAGATAGATAGATAGATAGATAGACAATTTATTATAAAAGCATACATCTAGCTTACACATTTACCCAAATTATCATACGCCTGTTTAACCGAAGTTAATTTGGGTGGGTTTCTCCATTTCAATGTAACTTCTCTCTTTTACGGCCGTGACGAGAGCATTGCTCTCCTTGGCTGTGAACCGCTCCTGATGCGCGCCTGGCAAATCCGCCGTTATAATAGCAATCCGCTATGGAAAAAGCGCGTCTGCTCTTAAAGGGAATGTGAGATGACGCTCTGATTGGTTTATTTCACGTTACGCCAAAACCACACCTATGAATAATGAAGCTACTTCAGACCAACCCATTTTAGATTTGCGCCTGGCGCAAGAGTCATTTATCCCGCCGGGAAAATAGCAACAGCACCCAAGACCCGCCCACAAAGTTACTTGCGCTTTGCGCTTGACACTTGCGTTTCAGATCGTTAAAATAGGGCCCAAAGTGTTACCGAAATTAAAGCTGCTCTGGAAGTTCGAAACTTAAGGGCATTGGCACTGCTATTTGTGTAAAAAAACGTTTGTGCACGTTTGTGTGCACGCTTGTGCTTCACAGACACATTTAAGTATACATTAAGCATTATGTATTTGCTGTCACTGGGTGATTTGTCATTAACACTGCAAAGTGACTTAGACTAGTCTATTATAGAAGAGAAGGAAAAGAGAGTTGCTTTATCTTCTTGAATTAGATTTGTGCTCTTCCCTGGAGCGATATTCGAAATGTGTTTTCCTAATCGTGGTGCAGAAAACAAAAGCACAAAAAACAAAAACAAATGTGGTCTTTAGGGTGAGATTGATGAACGAGAGAGGTGTTTCAGAGCTGGGCATCTCCTCTTCAGGTCTCACAGCTTTGCTGAGCTCTCGCTGTGATAAAACATGAACACACAGTCCTTTCAAATCCTATTCCTTAGTCATCCACGACAAACCCCAAAGCTACATCAGATCAGATTGCTCTGAAACTTGACGGTTTCTGTAAAGAAAATGGTAAAAAATGAACATAAGAAACTCTCAAATAAAAGAGAATGAAAAAGCAAAAATGACAATAGATGCAGTAGAGAAAGCCAAAAAAAGAACAAACGAAAGCATAAAACTAGTGAAAATAAACCACAAACAAAAGACAAAATAAACGAAAGGGCAAACAAACTAAAGTGAAAGTGAATGAAAGGGAAAGCGAAATAACAAAAGAATAAACCAATAAAAAACAATGAAAAACATGAAAGAGAAGACAAAAGTGAATAGTTCAACCATGAAACTCTATTCACATTCTAATCGGTTGTTTCAATGTAACTTCCACAGCCAATAGATTTCATGTATCCATTACTTCCTTTTATAACCACGACGTATCCAAACGAATTCAATAACTCTGCACGCTATGCAAATTCTTATTCTAACCCTCCACCTCCCCAGCACCACCTGCCTAGATCTGCTAGAAGGGTCTCCCTCTCTCTGGAAGCAGCAGAAGCATGTTTCCATTCATTTTATGTTCTGAGCATTTACCAGAAACAAGTCGTATTTGCTCTGCTGCAGCATAGATCTAGTCCACCAAGACCAAACCTATGTACATTCCATTTACATTAATAGAATGTTTTATAAACTTACTAAAGAGAATATGAATGAAAGGGTAAATTAACAGAAGTGATACCAAACTAACAAAAGAATGAATGAATGACTGAACGAGTGAATAATGAACAAGAACACAAATTAAAGAAAAAATGAACGAATGAAAAACAAACAAAAAATGAATGCAAGGCCTAATAAATAAAAGAGAATGTAAATTAACAAATGAATAGAGAAACAAATGAAATGATTGAATGTTTATATTGTGGCACTGCTGGTTACTCAATATTATTTGCGGTTGCTGGGGTCAAATCAATGTTTCCTCTGATTACCCACGATCACATATAAAAATAACAGTTATTTAGTGGCATCTATGATTCCACAAAGAACCTTTTACACACATTGAACCTTTTTCATTGCACAAAAGGTTCTTTATTGTGGAAAAAAGTCCTTTAGATTATCTTAACAACACTAAAACATTTGTTATGTGTGTTTATTGAATGGACCAATATCTGCAATCCTGGCAGTTTTTCTGTTTGAAGGAAGATTGATCTCTGTGCAATTCCTGAGAATATTGGTTGAAGCTCCACTAATTTGCTGGTGATGGAGAAGCGAATGCAACCAAGAGAGACATCATCTTTCTGTGCTAATTCAATAATGGTGACTGTAGTGACTAACATTTCTGTTGATGGACCCATAGCATACCCCAGTCCTGCAGAAGAGCAAGACGAAGCCCAGAGGAACACCGACAGGTTCTGAGTGCGTTTCCTGTGTTTGACTATAAATAAATTGCGGGTGTGAGCTGTAAACAAACTGGGTGTTGTAGCATGTCGGAGCAGCGAGCTAAGACCACTTTAATGATTCGGATGGGGCCTCGGGGGTCCAGAGTCCAAATGATGATTTTCACACCCTGTAATAACCTCAGCCTTATCATTTCCCTTTCACAGATCCCTGCAGCTTCCAAGGAGATGCATAATCCAGTCAGGATTTGGATGGATTTATTAGTTATTCAGCAAATAAACATCAAGCCATCCAAGGGAAGAACAACAGATGGATGACTGGATATATCTGCCGGAACAGGCCAGAATCATCAGGGAAAATA
This sequence comes from Abramis brama, assembly GCF_963993115.1. Lineage (NCBI taxonomy): Eukaryota > Metazoa > Chordata > Actinopteri > Cypriniformes > Leuciscidae > Abramis > Abramis brama. The sequence goes on along the minus strand of NC_139986.1, from coordinate 21,367,436 downwards.
CAGAGAATTGTGGTATAATGTTTAATACACCTATAGCACATATTTCATAATATTGATTTAAATTGAAAACAGGGATAAGAACCATTACACTACTGTAATACACTACTGTTCAAACGTTTGGGGTCAGTAAGATTTTATTATGTTTTTGAAGGAAGACTCTTACACTCACCAAGAATGCATTTATTTGATAAATACAAAACAGTAATATTGTGAAATTTTATTACAATATAAAATACCTGTTTTCTATTTAAGATGTAATGTATTCATGTGATGTCAAAGCTGAATTTTTGAGCCCGATCTCATGAAAGTGCGTATCTATAGCACGAATGATAATATCTCGTATCATTTATACGCCAAAACGAGTTTTAGCGTAAATATGGTACGCAGTTTTCGCGTGCATATGATACGCACTTTATGGCGTGTAATACGCACGCCCTCCTTACCCCTAATCCTACCCAAGGGGTTTGCAGTGCGTATCAATTGAACGCAAAAACTCGTTTTGGCGTATAAATGATACGAGAAATATCATTCGTGCTATAGATACCCACTTTCATGAGATTGTGTTGGAATTTTCAGCAATATTACTCCAAACACAATCACATAATCATTCTTATATGCTGATTTGGTGCTTAAGAAACATATATCAATGTCAATGTCTTTGTAGCGTCACTTTTGATCAGTTTAATGTATCTTTGCTGAATAAAAGTATTACTTAAAAATGTATACACTCACCTAAAGGATTATTAGGAACACCTGTTCAATTTCTCATTAATGCAATTATCTAATCAACCAATCACATGGCAGTTGCTTCAATGCATTTAGGGGTGTGGTCCTGGTCAAGACAATCTCCTGAACTCCAAACTGAATGTCAGAATGGGAAAGAAAGGTGATTTAAACAATTTTGAGCATGGCATGGTTGTTGGTGCCAGACGGGCCGGTCTGAGTATTTCACAATCTGCTCAGTTACTGGGATTTTCACGCACAACCATTTCTAGGGTTTACAAAGAATGGTGTGAAAAGGGAAAAACATCCAGTATGCGGCAGTCCTGTGGGCGAAAATGCCTTGTTGATGCTAGAGGTCAGAGGAGAATGGGCCGACTGATTCAAGCTGATAGAAGAGCAACTTTGACTGAAATAACCACTCGTTACAACCGAGGTATGCAGCAAAGCATTTGTGAAGCCACAACACGCACAACCTTGAGGCGGATGGGCTACAACAGCAGAAGACCCCACCGGGTACCACTCATCTCCACTACAAATAGGAAAAAGAGGCTACAATTTGCACAAGCTCACCAAAATTGGACAGTTGAAGACTGGAAAAATGTTGCCTGGTCTGATGAGTCTCGATTTCTGTTGAGACATTCAGAATTTGGTGTAAACAGAATGAGAACATGGATCCATCATGCCTTGTTACCACTGTGCAGGCTGGTGGTGGTGGTGTAATGGTGTGGGGGATGTTTTCTTGGCACACTTTAGGCCCCTTAGTGCCAATTGGGCATTGTTTAAATGCCACGGCCTACCTGAGCATTGTTTCTGACCATGTCCATCCCTTTATGACCACCATGTACCCATCCTCTGATGGCTACTTCCAGCAGGATAATGCACCATGTCACAAAGCTCGAATCATTTCAAATTGGTTTCTTGAACATGACAATGAGTTCACTGTACTAAAATGGCCCCCACAGTCACCAGATCTCAACCCAATAGAGCATCTTTGGGATGTGGTGGAACGGGAGCTTCGTGCCCTGGATGTGCATCCCACAAATCTCCATCAACTGCAAGATGCTTTCCTATCAATATGGGCCAACATTTGTAAAGAATGCTTTCAGCACCTTGTTGAATCAGTGCCACGTAGAATTAAGGCAGTTCTGAAGGCGAAAGGGGGTCAAACACAGTATTAGTATGGTGTTCCTAATAATCCTTTAGGTGAGTGTATATCACAATGCAATGTCACGATATGCATAAGCAATCAATGTGAGGCCTGGTCAAATCAGTCGGCACAGATTTCTAAAATGAGAGAGGAGTCACAAATTCGAGTACAGTTTGCAAACCTGTGGGAATGGATTGCGAAAGCGCGGGCACAGTTTTTCAATATGTGGGTATGAATTGCAAATCTGAAAGCACAGATTGGGAACTCGGAGGTACAATTTGTTAAATTTAGGGAATATTATAAAAATCGAGGGGGCAAATTGCAAAACCGTGGCCATGTGTCTTGTTTTTTTCTCCTAGGTGACTTCCCAGGATCTGTAGGAAACAGCTACTGGTGAGAAAGCAAAAACTACTGTAGCAATTGTAGCCAAACAACACCAGAACAAAGATCTGGAGCTGCAAATAGAGATAGAATTACAGCAGCCCTTTTCTGCCTGTCTCTTGATTTATCTTGTTTGCTTCCTGTTTTATCAGCATGTCTCGATGTTTCTAATTTATTACTGTGCAGAGATTGTCCAATTCAACTTCTGAACACAAATTGCAGCGAATTTAATTTAGACTAACATGAAGACAAGGGCTATAGTTAGGATAGATGTCATGTTTCATTTTTCGTTAAATGAAAGCAAATTTGTGCAGGATAGAGTTACTGTCCGTTCTGTGCATGGGTTTTTTACTGTTGTGTATATTTCTCGCATGCAATTGCATTTATATTTTATTTAAAATTTTTAATAGTAAAAGTATTTACAAACTTGGAATGTGTATGTAAAAAATGTCTTACATTAGTACAGAGAGATGAAACTGATCTATGGTCCTCAAATCTGTTAGATTACCCTCAGTTCATCTTAGATTTTAGATGTCTCATAATTATCAGTGGACAAACCAAGCATTTATTTTTCAGATCTTACTCTCTAGATTTTGAGTTCAAGGAAAGGAGAGGAAGAGTTTGAGATACAGAACAGGCCTACTTATAAACATTCTTCACAGGTCATGGGAACGGAACAAATCTCTAAGAAAGGTCTGATCCCATAATGCATGTTTTAAAGTGCTGATTTCCTGAATGATGGATTAAACATTAGGGAAAATAATAGCATTAGACCTCCAAACAAACAAAGACTCCACCAAGAAACTATTGTAAGAGTTACAGTAAATGTTTGCTACCTGTTTACTGGCTGTTCTCAGGTCAGAGAGAAATGTGTGTGCATCTAATGAGTAGTTATGAGCTTCATCACAATTCACACTGGCTGCTATCCATCCTAAACAGGATTATCTCAGATTAGAATTAGTGTGTCCTCAAGGCTGAATTAAATTGCTCAAAGGTGACAGTAAAGACATTTAGGCTACGTTTACACTGTCAGTCCAAATCCGATTATTTGTTTATCCGATTGGAATCTAATCTAAAAGTATTGACAGTCCACTATTCTATCTCTATTAATAATAATTACAATATTACTGTTTTTACGGTGCTTTTGATAAAAAATAAATGCAACCTTGGTGAGCTTAAAGAGGCTACATGCGATTTTCTGAAATTTAAACTCGCGACTGACACCTGTGGCCAAAAAACGGAACTGCTCTTCCTTTCTGCTCGCTCTCGTACGTGCACACTTCACAAGTCATCCGCTGCAAAGAAGTCAACATTATGTTTACAGAGGTAAGAACAGTCAAATACATATATTGTTTGAGAAACTAAGTTTGTTTGCTGACTAGCGGTGGTGGCAGAGTGATCTGAAACGTTTAACATGAACGCACTTGACGTCACATCCGTAGACAGCGCGCGAAAAATCCGACAGAAAATAGGAAAAATAGGATACAGGCTTATAGGTGCACCCACTGTGAGCTGACAAGGTGTCAGTATGCTCATCAGGAGATGTTTGAGTCATAAATGGTCAAATAAAAAGGCTATTGTTACGTTTATTTTGGGGAAAAAGTTGCATGTAGCCTCTTTTAAAAAGCATCTAACATCTTTTAAAAGCTTTTAAAAATCTTACCGGCCCCAAACTTTTGAATTGTATATATATTTCAATTATGACAACTCTCTTAATAGTTTTAGCATGTTATTAAATATGGCAATGTTATTGTGTTTGGTCTTGACGGACTAGCTACATTGCTGCTGCTGCTGCTGCATTAATAGACATACATAAATCCTGTAGCAGAACTAGGCAGGTGGACGTGGACGGTTTCAGAGAAACTCTGAAAGCATGTTGCATGACTAGCTTACAGCAAATAATGAACCAGACTATTTAAATGTTGAGCAATCTCATTGGCTGCAGGATCAGAAGAGGCCAATCAGATTGTGCCATGTGGAAACGATGTGATTGCTTGTAGATTGCATGTAAAAGACTTATCAGCCTGCACCCTCTAGAGTTTCATAACTAAACTTATATCATATATAATAAACCAATTTTACTAAACTAATTTTTCTATAAATGGTAATGTTATTCTGCTTTTCGTCTGCTCTCTTGCCAATTTATATTTATTTTTTAGTTGTTTTTCTGTTGTCTGACTTGGCTCTGTAGTGGGCACCAGAGCCATAGAGAGAAAGAGTTGCGACACTCCCATAGACCTCCGTTGTAAAAAATGGCGGCGCTTTTAACCGCCTACTTCCGGGATTTGAAGATCGGATTAGTTCCAAACACTGTCATTTGGGCGTTGGACACCATTCACTTACATTGCTGCGCGTCGAGTTGTTCCAGAGTTAAGTTGCTGAAATATCGACCTCTTTTGAATTGTCAACTGTCTATATTGTATCAGAGGCCCTTTGCGATGTTTATACTGGTCTTCATTTGTACATGCACAGCGTAATTATTTATATTTTATGTTGGTTGTTTCAACCAATTTTCAAGCACTGCCTGCTAGCTAGTTAGCTAGCGCGACTTCTTCAGCTGTGACAGTAAGAGTTCGGTAATGAATCGCTACCACCTTTATTATACCAACTTTTATTTAATTTAATTTTTTGGGATATACTAACTTTTCATTATGTTTTATTGTCTTGAGTGAAACGGCTTGTGAGAACAATTGCTGGACCTCGGATTGCCATCACCAGTCCTGTCTGTTTCATGGAACACCTGCCCCTGGTTTTTGTTTTTGTTCACACACACTCACACAAGAACACATTTTTGTTGTCTGTCATTGTTTATTAAAAACTATTTTATTTGAAAACCTTCATTTGTATCAGCCATGCTTAATTGATGTCTCAATAGCTGTAGGCCTAACAGAAGTTACAAGTGTTTTGTTAGTTAATTGTTTAGTGCACTAACCCAGAGTCATAGAGAAAAATCTTCACTCTGCACTTACCTATAGACCCAAACATAAAAGCGTAAATTCGTTTTTAATCTGTTATAGTTTTGATAATGTGTATGGCTTAATCTTAAAATAATATTCTTAGTCTTAACATGATCATGTTTCACGTTGTGGTCCTGGGGGTGAAGCTAGCTTAAGCGAATTCTGAATGGACCGCCATGGCAGACCTCTTTGCGTGATCACGAAGGTAGGCTAATAACTGCTGAATCAAAATTTATAAGCAAAATCACGGGAATCAATAGCCTAATACAGCCCAGTTGTGCTAAAATAAATATCATGAGACGTCCATCATCAGATGAATGATATGGAAAAGTTAAGTTAGCTAAAGCCAGTGCTACCCATGCGAACATGAACACTAAGCTTTTCCCTCCAAAAATATAGCCTAAAACTTATCTCCAAATGCAAAACTGACATTAACAAAATGCAATATTGCAATAACAGCTGAAAAAGTACTTGGGTGTGTGTTTTATTTTATATTTACCGTTCAATAATGCAATCGCTGCTGTCTGTCCCATAGAAGAACATGACAGCCAGCTTACGTTTTGGAACTATTGGGGCTTACATGAACCACGAGACAGCCATAGCGGCGACATCAAAGAGTGTCGCAACTCTTTCTCTCTATGGCTCTGGTGGGCACTATACAACCTATTTTAGAATCAGGTTTGTGAAGAGGTTTAATTTTAAGAGACTTTGCTTTGCATTTGCATTCTTTGAATTTGACTGTTTGTATTGAAATACTTTAGTAAAGAGAAATGCAGTTTCAATATTTAAAAAAATGTAATTCCCAAAAACCTCTTGAGGCTCTTAAACTGAAAATGAAAAAAACACAAAATGCCAACTTATCTCTGAAACACTCAGAAACAAATGTCTTACATCTTTCATGTGCAAATGCAAACCATGATGTTTACGCGGCACATGGCCAAAACAATTAGACTGACGCCAGCATTCAAATAGCGCTTCAACCAGTATTAATTAGTACACCAAACGCGAACAGGAATTAATTGGATATTTCTTCTTTAGAAACTACCAAGTGCCCCAGATGAGTGAAAAAAAGAAAGAAGTAGTTCCCTTTGCGCCGGAGCATAGACATCCGCTGCCCTTTATACCATGGCTGCTCATGCAGAAACAACGAAAGAAAACAACAGCTGGGCTCACTCCACGTTCCTCCCCGGTTTGTAGTATTTCCAAAACCGTATTACTATTAATAATGTTAAATGAACATTCATTCTGCTGTGGATTAGCATGCACATTCAGTGATATCAACTAGCGAGAGCATGAATAATGATGTTTGTATGGCTTCAGTAAGAATGAATAGATTAATTCACTTGGTCCACTTTCCTTAGCTCAGCCAGGACAGAGAGAAAAGACCCCCATTAAAGGTCTTGAATTGTATATAACATTGCATGTTGTTTATATGTGTTACAATTGTTCAGCTATGTAATCACATAATACTTTGTTGCCTGCATTGTTCTTTCTATTTCTTATACTTCATATTTTTTTATTTTTTTTGTCTTATACTTCACAAGCAAGTTCTTACAAGCTAACTTTATCATAACCACATTTTTTCCCTATGTACTGTATATGACATGAAGTCTTAAACTTACCTGTTTGGACGATTCCTGTAAGTGTGTGCTCTTCACCATCACCTGTCACATATTCACAAGCTCCAACATACCCTGTAAAACAGTAAAAGACTCTAGTTATCATTCCGTTTTCATTGTCATCTGACAATCTAGTTTGCTTTCCTGCCTGTCCCGTTTCTGCCACACTCCAATAATAAACCTGTATTATACTTACATTTTGCTGTCATCATCTCTGGTATTTCCTGACACTCTGCACATCAGCAACACAAAGCATAACACTGGCATGTTTTGTAATCAAAGACACCTCACGGGCCCTATCACACACCCGGCGCAATACAGCGCGACGCAAGTGTTTTTTGCTAGTTTCAGCCCGACGCAGTTATCATTTTCACATCCTGCGCCACGTTATTTAAATAGCAAATGCATTTGCGCCTATTTCTGCGCCCATGGGCGTGCTGGTCTGAAAATGAGGTGTGTTCAGGTGCATTGTTGGCGCGTTGCTATTTTGAGGCAACTGAAATAGACTGCGCCATTGACCAAAAAATTGACCAAAATATATTTTTTTGTTATTTAAAGAGCGCATTAGTAATGTGCGCCTATAAGCGGGTCCCCAACGTGTGTACTGTACACTCTGCTTATTACACACACAGGGACGCACAGCAGCACACAAACGTGTGTGCCCAATATTAAAAATAAAAGGATTATAATGTAAAAGATTAATATTGTGTACATAAAGATATGGTGGAATCCGGCTTGTCCCCGTAGATTGGTCTGCGTGCACGCTTTAACCTCGCGCACAAGCAGATCTGTTTGCGCTCTGGAGTCCCAGTCTTTCCGCTTGCAAATTCTGTCGTGTAAATAGCAACCCGCCAAGGCGTGAGCAAATGGCTTTTAACGGGAATGGGAGATGAGACTTTGGTTGGTTTATTTCATGTTACGCCCCAAAACACACCCATTACTCATTAAGAGAATAGGGACAACCCTTTTAGACCATGCGCCAACCACTTTTCCCGTCGTTAAACTAGCAAAAGTGGATTTGGACACGCTCTAAGTGCAATTGCGCCCTGTGCTTTAGACCATGTGCTTAGATCCTTAAAAAAAGGGCCCTACATTTTTATTCAAAAAAGATTTATTCATGCTAAACCCCCTCATTTTCACTAACATTCAAAAGTTTGGGGTATGAATTGAGAATTTCCATAATTGTATACATGTATAAAAGATAGCAAGTTGGATGACGGGACTGTCAACATTTTGAGAGGAGAAGGTAAAAACCAATACAATACAAATGATGTACAGGTTATGTTGTTATTCTTTTTTATTCTTTTTCTCTCTGGCTGCATGCTATGTAGTTATTTATTGATAATAATTAATCAAAGAAGCTTGTTACATGCACTCTAAAAAGTATCTTTCTCCAACTGTTAGGTAGCTATTTCCACTCACCTAACTCTGCCATTTTTGGTGTGACAGCTTGTCTACATTAGTACCCATTAATGAAAACGTTACATCATTAAGCACATTTAGGATGCCACTGTTTCAGTGAGGGAATAGACAGCATGCAATACATTTTCTCAATGCCATTTGATTAAAGATCATCTTGGTAGATAAGACTTACCTGTCTTACCTGGGAGCTTGTTCTGTTCTTGTGTCGGTGGGCCACAAATCTGTGTGTTCAGTTTGCAAAACGTTGGAATGGATTGCAAAAGTGTGGGCACGGCTTTTCGAACAAGAAAAAATGTAGGGTGGGACTATTTCAGTGATGAGTGACAGGTTGTCCTTCAGTAAACACACTTGATTAAAGGTTATGAGGACACATATATAAAAAAAATATGTGCATGAATCATTATAATAAATACTGCAATATTCCATAAAAAAGCAAGAATTGTCCATTTTGATTTCATCGACTTTAAGAATCTGAGCACAATTTCTAAAGTGAAGAAAACTGCAGTTTTCCTAAAGAAGTCTCCTAAAGGTGACTTCCTGGGCTCTGTAATTTCCATTTTAAAATACTCCTTTTCCTCTTTCATATGTTTCAGAATAATTGTGGTGAGAGCTCATATTTGTGAGAGAATAGAAGGATATTACTTTATATCAAGGAAGAGCAGCGTGTCTTTTTCGAAGTTCAACAGTGTGAAGTACTAAAACCATTTATGAAAATGGTCCATTTCTCCCATTTTGTCACTCTCGTCCAAACTATGACTCACTTTTGTATGGAAACAGATAAAATATAGGGTGCCTTCAGCAGCTGTGCAAGATTTTAGATATTTGAGGCGTTTCTTGTAGACCCAGAAAAGTACGCTGAAACACCCTCCTCTGTGAGGCAGAAGGTCACACACAGGAGGAGGCAGAATTGTGTGAAATGCACACGTCGTCTCTGCCTTTCTCTCCGCCGGTGCTAACGCCTCTAACGGCACAGCCAATTAACAGAGGAGAAGGGTGTGAGGACTGCTGTGTTGACAAAGCGTTCTCATTCCCCTATGAGTTGTGTGTCTCCCAGATTGCCGCCGTACTGTTTTCTCACATCGGCCTATGAGGCAGTGCCTCGCTTTCTCGCCCGGCTGCACAGACTCCCTTTATTTGTAGTTAGCACTGCAGTCATTACAGTCAAGGTGACCCAGCATTTGCATACATAGTGGTGCAGTACATGCATGTAAAGGGACGACAAGTCTGTTTTATGCTGAACACCATTTTATTAACTATGCAGAGGATTTAGTGAACCAAAAATGTACAAACATGACAATATCAATGATGATTCCATATTCAAAACCCTTTTGAACATTTAACTCTGGACATAGAAAACACATAATATGGATTTTTTTTCTGTTACTCTTTCTGCAGGTTACATTGTTCGCCAGGCACATTTTTTTTTTATTCAATCTTACTGCCAATTCGTTCAAAAACATTTATTCTGCAATGAAACAAGTGACTGTCTTTATGGGTGAATTACTGAATCATTCCCTCAACCGATTAATTCAAAACACTGATTCATTCAGCAACGAAAAATGTTTATGAGTGTATTGTTGAATCATTCAGTCTGCCGATTCATTCAGAGCACTGAATAGTCTTTATTAGTTAGTAATTCGATCAATAAATCAACTTATTTGTTGATATAGTCTGTAATGAAACAAGTGAGCGTCTTTAGGAGTCATTTAATCCTTCACTCAAACGTTTCATTCAAAAGCCCTGATTCATTCAGGAATGAAAGTGAAGTGGCTGTCTTTATGGCCCTGTTTACACCTGGTATTAAGATGTGTTTTGGTAATTTGGATCACAAGTGGGCAATGCTAAATAAATACAGGTGTAAACAGGTTTCTTGCGGCTATCAGAGCAGAAACGAAAGTATATATTTCCGCTGTCTCCAGTCCCATTCATATATAAATTGTGTGTTCTTATTTCGTCCATTAGATTGAAAGATCTGAAAAAGCCCATATATTTACCCACCATATAGACCCTCCCCTCCAAGAAATCAGGACAGAAGTGATTGAAAGTGGACAAAAAAGATGGATTAAAATACCAGGCGTAAACGGGAATCCTTATCTCCTTCGTCTACTTGTGATCAACTGATTCAAAAACACTAATTAATTTGAACAAAACAACACTAATGTGTGTTCCTCGGAAATGGTTGATACTGCTTTGGCTTTGTTTTGAACTTTTTTTGGTGGTCTAAAACGTAAAAAGTTACTCAATATTGAGTGCTGCAGTGGTGACGTATTTTTGTAGGCCATTCCGGAAGTTAGCATCACACTGGTTCCCTCGACAAAAACCCAATAGAATTTTTACATAGGCTTTTGAATTATTGCAAAAAAAGTGAGCTCTGTGATCAACAAAAGTGTGTGATACTTATAGGCCTGCACATTTTGTCCATCCAGATAAATTTCACAAATTAACACAACTTCTATGAATTTTGAAGCCTAAATACAATCACCAGAAATAAAAAGCTAACCTTAGGCTATTTAACGAGTTTGTTTGCGCATATAATCTTTAAGCTAAGAAGGTTATGCGCATTTGGCTTGCTGTCCGCAGTGGAGGGGCTTGAGGAAGCAGATTCAACTCGAGCTTAGATATACCCCCCAGTGGGACTAATGCTTGGATGATGAGTACGGTAGCAAGATGAGGCTTTTAACCAAAATCTCATTCAAACAACCCATCTGCACTGTGCTTCGGACATGAATGAAACCTTAAATCGTGGTTTGCTCAGGAGAGTTGTGCTATTAAATTGATTTATTTGACATGATTTTGGACTGGTGGGTGATAAAATACCATTGACACTTATGGAAAATCCGAGCCATATCTATTGAGAAGAATGTGAGGTGTAGGCTCTAGTTACTATCAATCTTCTCAGCTGAATTCGTCGTGTACTGCTTGTCACCTATACTTGTTTTGTCTGTGTGTATGACTTTTGTTTTGTTTCTCAGATCTGCATGAAGAGTAAGGGAGCTAAATCGCTGATTAAGAGACATAATAAAGGCAAGCATCTATTTTCTGAACAATGCCAGGAGAGGAAAGGGAATTGCACTTGTATAAATGCTGTCCTTTATTTTACTCTGTAAGCTCACTGTGCCAAAATGAAGAGTGATTTATCTTGTGTCGTGAAACACTGGGATTTCTGAGGAGCTCACTCTTTCCAGGAGTAAACAATTGGATGCCCTTAATGAGCATAAATTGCACTGTTGTTTGTTCAAGGTCAGACGTTTACAGGAGAAATTGGTCAGGGAACATAGTTATTTCATTCCCATTGCTTAGTGTGTAATAAATTATCTCTCCCTCATGCATAACCTCTACCAGTTTGATAATGGATTTTTTTTTTCTTCTGAGGGTTATTATGTAAGCACACAGAAATCTTGCTAAGATGAACAGTCTTATAACCTCTATCCCACTCCAAGGCAAATCTGTAAAGGAAAACTCTGTTTGCTCAAAGTTCTAATGTGTCAGATATTATTTTTTATAAATATGGATTGATAGTGGCATATACTACACAGCTTGTGCGCTGTCTCCATTTCACTTTTAACTCCCATCCCACTAGCTGTATTTCTAACTATAATTTACATTTGAGCACTATTAAGCAAATTACCCAAACCTTAAAGAACATTTAATCACAGATCATTACGCAAGTCTTTGCTTAAACCTCTTAATTCTTCACCTGAGGCTGGTGAGAATTTGATCATATTACACAAAATGAGATATAAAAATACAATTGTTTTTGAAGTATCACACAATATAAACTCAGATAGATTTTTGGAGATCTTTTATGCATGCATTGCTCCCTGCAGAGAGATAAAAAATCAATGCTTTGCATTTCACTCGTGCATATCCATCAATCCGCTCTTAAATGAGAGAATGATTGCATATACTTAAGCATGTTTATCTGTTGAAGACTGTTGGCTGCTCCCCAGTGTGTAGTTCTGCTTTAGTTTGAAAACACTCTCTCACACTTGGCTTGCATTTCCTTATTAAGTTCCAAGACGAACCTGTGGTCGTAACCAAAGAACAGAATTTGAAAATAATAATAACCAGACTGAAAGAGTCGATGACCACTGAGCACAGAATGAGAAAATGCCGTCTTTGCATTCCAACTCAAAACATATGCTTTAAAAAACAATCTAGCTGAACTTTAGATTGTTGCTGGATCACAGTTATGTCTTCAAGTTCCTTTTATCTCTTGGTTTAAAGGGAGAACTTGAGAAATGGTACAGAGTAACCACATAATTTATCACTGAATGGCATTTCATAAGATGATTATTATGTTTGCTGTTTGGTTTTTTCTTTTAGTTTTAAAGAAGAACACTGAGTTATGCTGTCATAAAGATAGAAAAGCATAATTTTCCATTTCTATTTGAGGTGTATCCCAAACCTTCTTAATGTGATTGTCTTCAGTGTGCAATTCAAAGTAGGCCTGTGATGTTTTTCAGTTTCAAATCCATTTTCAAAATCAGCCCATGATCAAAAAGACTAATGTGCTAATTTGATTAGCTAATTTGCAAGTTACTCCAGTGACCTTTTTTCTAGTGACACGCTAGGAGATTTAGCTGATATTTTAAACATCTTTGTTTTAAAAAAAAGTCTTTGGCTTGATGGCATGCTTGAATATACCGAATTATTTTGGGATTGTGTTAATTTTTTAAGTAAAATTTAATTTAATTAAGTAATGATCTTTTAAAACATATTGAATGTTTTATCACAAGTCTCTTAATTACATATAATCCTCTGTTAGAAATGATGTACTACGTTTGGCCTAACCGAATATTTGACTTGATTTGTATTTCCTACATTAGCAACTCTCAGCCGGCTGCCATTCCTCCTGAATACTGTCCATTCAGAATGTCATGTTACCTGGCAGATGATTGACAGTCATGGGTATGCTTTGACTTCATGGCAGACAGATACAGGTTTGTTTATTATAGTAGAGTAATGTTGAATCTGACATGAGAGCATTGAAAGAGATGCAATAGAAACAGTGTGTGTGTGGGGGGGAGGGGAACCGGTGGGTCAACCGGATACTTTTTGATGATTAATGCGAATTCGGACATACTTCTTTTGTCACATACAGTTTTTTGCCTATTTTATTGTAGGGAAGTATGCCGTTTCGGATGCAACCCAGCCCAGGTATGCTTTGAGCATTCTGTCATTTTTAGGGTCGCATCTTGTGACATCATGTTCTGTTGTTGGTTTGTTTAGATGTCTTTGTTCGTTGAATAGCATTCATATTTCAGTCGAACCGCACCAAAGTACATTTGGAAGTGGACCGAGATCCCCTGAACAGGGGGGTCTCGGTCCACTTGTTTGGTGTACACCATGGTTCAGATGGCAGCGTTCAAACTTATTCAAATGAACCACACTAACAGAGCAATCGCACCAGAGTTTGTTTTAATCAAAGCAAACCTGCCAAGTGTGAACACACCCTGAATTTGTGTATCAACATTGTGTATCTTTTTACATCAAAATTAATCGCAACAAACCCAGATTTTTTATAATTTCACACAATATTTGTGTGTTCGATGTTTCTGTTCTTCATAGAGTACTGGATCTTTAATTTAGCAACATGGCTAACTGTGAGTGTGATTTTGAGCATCTATCTTGCAAAGCATCTTTTGAGCATAAATATATATTTTTTAAAATAGCGTTGATAAATAGGTTTATTGTGCAATTTCAAATTGTTTTCTGCTGATTTTGGTGTGCAACATGTATAAAAATGTGCTCATGGACAGTACGGTGTGTGAATCAGGCTTTCAACAGTGGACAGCTCCCTAGATGTCTTTATCTCAGAAATAGTTGCCCTACCACAATGCTTTAACAAACTACAAGACAATACAATGCATTAGCCTATTTATTTTTCCATTAGGGCTGTTGTGAGTAGCTGTCGTTGCAGGCAGTGACTGACTGATATCTGTGGAGCTGTCGCACACAGCTTCTGTCAAATCTCTGAAGTTTCTTGTGTCTCTTCTCACCAAGAGTGAGTGTCAGTCAGTCACGCCACTGTCGTTTCTTAGCATGATGTCAGACATCAGACAGCCTGCATGCGCCTCCAGATTTAAGCAGTTTATTCGTGCATAAATTACATTCGACTGTTCTGCAGTCAGTGTTCATGGAATGCTGACCGACTGTTAACCTGGAAATAGTGGTGGTGTAGCTTTGGTTATTATTGGTTAAAGATTTGGGTTGATGACCTAATGGTTTTGGGTTTGGACTGTCGGTTAAAAGCATCTGCTTTGAATTGGTTTAACTCATGTATAGTGTTGTGTGGTATGTATTTCTTTGCCAGTCCTGCTGGAAAATTTGTGTGGTCAGAGTTCAGATGTTAATGTCACATGTCTACAGTTGTAGTTCAGTGGGTAATTCCAACGCCTTTTGCAGGCATGTGGGTGGTTAAATAGTTCAAGAAAAAAAAAAAAAAGAAGAAAAAAAAAAGGGTAAAAGGTGTTTCTGTGAAGGTTGAAAAGCAGTGACAATTTTTATTAGATGCATATTGGTTAAGTCAAGTCTGATCTGTGATACAAAAACCCTTCCCTTCTGTTTTTGTATTACTTTTTTTTTTTTTGCACACTTCATGAACAGATAATTACTTATAGATGTTTGTCCTATTTTAAGACTCCATGTGTTGGCTAATTTAATTGTAAATTAATTTATATAACCGTGCATTTTATATGAAGGACTGAACTAGAAAGCACAGTTATATAAATTATTTTACAGTTACATTTATGTTCAGCCCAAGGACATTCTGCAGTGATTCTTCAACCCTCAGCTGGCCTTTCTGGACTGACCGTGTGATTGTAATCAACCGAAGGAATCCCACTTTGATGCTCTGCTTCTTCCCCACTGTGATTATATCAGTGCTATTCTCTGAGGATGAAAGAAGTCCTCGCTCTTCTTATGAACTCCTCATCTTTCATAAAATCAGTGTCCCTATTGGCCAAGAGTTCTTGTGAGTCACGCCATTCAGAGGTCATATTTCTCCATGCTGAATAATTTATTTTTCCTGTCTTATGCTCTGCATCGGGGTCAGTTTCAAAGGTGATACAGCGCATATCTGCACATGAGCCGTTTAGCCGTAAGCGTAGAGAATAAGATAAAGAAAACTGAAGTCTTTATTTTATCACGTTGTCTGTAGACGGTTAGATGATTGGCAGTGTTTCCAATGAATTGTTTTCACCATAATGGATTTTGCGAGCATGTAAATGAGTTGTTTAACCTTGTTCCTTTCAGTATTTTCACCTGTGTGTTATTTAAATGAAGGACTGTCGTAGGATTCACAATTTAAATGAACCTTAATCCCTCTCCCTCTGTCTCCTTCAGGGTCCTTGTGGCTGTCAAATGACATTCCACAGCTGGTAATTAAGCCAGTTTATGCTTCACAACGTCAAACCTGAAGCCCTTATATTGCAACTATATGTCTTTCTCAAGGACACCACCTCCAACTACCCTATTGACAGGGCCGTGACCCCACCTAAGTTTGTAGAGGCACTAATTAGGGCAACCTCCCTCGTGTCCGCACTGGAGGAATCAAGTTGCGGTGAATGTGTTATAGCAGTGGCCAAACTACTGCTGTGAAAGCCAAAGGCATTTTAATGCTGTGAATGGCATTTCTCTGGCCTTTGCAAATATATCAGTATGGCACAACTCAAACGTGACTGTGCTGCTAATTTGTTGATAAAAACATTGAATATCATGATAGACACAGCTGAAAAATGTTTATGGTATGGTGGATGGCTCTCTGGGATCATGCATCAGTGACAGTGACTTGATATTTTGTTTCCCGAAAACTAGCATGTTCATCCATTTCATGTTGTCCTGATCCTATATTCAGAAATCATATTTATAACCCAAACAGAGTGTTTATAGTACCACTCTCTTAGATTAAACGGTTAAAAAAGTTGTTGTAGCACCTTATTAAAAAATCTACTTACTGTAGAGGGTTAAGTTGGCTATGTTTCTTTGGAGATTTAAAACTTTATTGATGTTTCAAAGGTTCTTTAGATCCGCATATCTATCTATCTATCTATCTATCTATCTATCTATCTATCTATCTATCTATCTATCTATCTATCTATCTGTCTATCTGTCTATCTGTCTGTCTATCTGTCTATCTGTCTGTCTGTCTGTCTGTCTGTCTGTCGATACTAGATACTGTAATAGATACTATTACAAAATTATGGATTCAATTACTTCTAATGTGGCAACTGTAGCCTGTATTACTGTAATTATTTCAGCAACAACGGTGATTTGAAACATGTGTCTTGCATTGTTTGCTGTTGAATGAACTGATTGTTAAAAGTACTAAATTGAAAGAAGATCATACTGTTGTGTTTCTGTGATTAAACCAAATGTTCTCATTACATATTACAATAATCTTGTGTTTGAAACAATGGTTATGTGGACTTAAAAGTGTATAACTGTAATGAAAGCATGAGATCAGGTTTTGAAAGAATGACTAGCTGTGTTACAAGTGTGATCAGTTTGGATTTTTGTACTAAGAGTTTTGAAAATGTACACCTTACTTGTGAAAATAGTACCAAAGCGAATAAAAAAAACTGTAACAAATAAACTAAAGCTTTAAACTCTTGTTTCAGAGGCTTTAGTCTCTGTATCTGAATCATCGAGATTGATTACAAGAGAGTTTCAAGCATTAAACTTTATATAAAGAGAAAGTTGAAGTTAAATATAGGACCTCAAGAACATGTACGAGTGCATTATCCCAGAGTGTGTGGAAAGGTGAACACCCAGTTTGTCCCAGTTTGGTCAGCTCGCCTCTGGGCATTTCTGGCTGGGCTGGGGTGTACAGTAGGACTTCAGAAGACTGTGTATGACTCTCTCCACCCACTAGCTAACTCCTGCCCGTGCACCCGGGCTGATTAATCTCCATTTCCACTGCAGAGCATGGAGGAGTGTAGAGGGGATATCACATGCTCTCACTTATTCCCTGCATTAATACAGTGGGCGTGGGTCACCTCGCTGAGGAGTCTGTAGACGCTTTCTTTATCTCTCTATTCTCAGCCCACGTTCTGAATCAGCTTTCAGGGCTACAGAGGTTCCTCTCTTCCAGCAACTTTTGTTTCGGCTGAATATTATAAATAAACCTCAAACACACCTCTCGATAGGATGGGAGATTTAGTGTGATTTGTACAGGTTTATCTGCTCCATATAATTCCCTTGTCTTGCATGTCACTGAATGGATGTAGTTACTCTTTAGTGGCCTCTCAAATTTTGCCATTTTTCTTCCAGGCATTTAAGTTTCCAGCTGGACTTTTCCGACTTTTCCTCAGGGAAGGATGCGTGTTTTGTGTCATAATATTTATTTTTTATAAAGTTGTCTGTAGGGAAGAAAAATTAAAAATAGATCTTTTGAATGTCCCTGTTTCTATTAGACAGCAATGAGATTAAATAGAGAGCACTGCATTATAGCACTGTACTCTCTCTGTATGTCAGCAAATGTATAATTTGGTTCTATTTTATTCTTGAAGCATCTGAGATAAAGTCAGTACTTTTGATTTTGCCGTTTTAAACGATGTAGGCATCGCAATGGAACAAATGGATCAAATTATGTCTCGCATTTATGTAGCGCATCTCATGACAAGAAAAGCACAATATGTCAGCCTGTAATGTGCACATATGTTCAATACTGCTGTTTGTTGACACAATCAAGTATTTATATCCAATAGCGCATTTTAGTGCAAATAGAGGCAAGAGGCAAGAAACTGCTGCCATTTGCTGAAAAATGTCTGTTTATTTGAAAAGAAAAAGACTAAATACTAAGCTTTTAATTGTCTTAACCACAAATTATTAGTCAGGAAATTAGCTAAATTTAAGCAAATGCACTACTTAAAAAGCCATTGCTGTCTCAGAAAAACATCAAAGACAGAATTAAGTTTTTGGGAGAATATGGGAAGTTGTGTGTGGAGTGATGAATCATAAGGAAACACGAGTTGCATGGTGATGCTCCAGACAGTGTCTTCGAAAATCTGTCGAGAAATATAATGATAAATGCATCTCTACCACAGTGAAGCATGGAATAAGAGGTGTCGTTGTGGGGAGCCTTTTTAGCTACTGGTATTGGTGAGCTACTTCACTGTGATTTACTAGTGATTTCTACTGAAAAGTTGGAATGATCAGATGTTATTTTTTAATGAGACAATGCTCCTGCCCAAATTCCAAAGAGAACCAAGAAGTGGCTTGAGAACATGTCCATCACGCACATGTTTTGGCCTGGTCAGAGTCCAGATTAGTGAATATTTGGTCTCACATTAAACTCAATCTAACTGGGAGACATTTTTTCATGAACTGTTTGAAGCCATTAACATTGAGTGGAACAAAACTCACTCTTCTACCTGTAAAAAGCTGTCTGCAAGTTTGGGAAGGCTATTCCATGCTGTTACTTTATCAACAGCATTTGTGCAATTCTTGCTAATTTCCTGACCTAATTTCCTTGCTAAATATGTGATGAAAATGGTTAACACAATGGTTAACACGACATTTTTGCCATTTTTGGCTGCTGTTCATTACAAATGCATGATTAGCATTTTGTTTTAGTAAACAATCTCCAACCATATTTTTGATGTTTATTAATGTATTTTTATATGGTTGCAAAAATCTCTGAGAAATGCCTTTCTCTATATATTATGCTCTATAGCGTCTGAGGTTATAAATAAGCCCAGATATATTTTCTGAAGCCCAAGGTAATAATTTAACACTAAAAGGAAGCTGTTGTAATTGTATTCCACTCAAATAATACCCTTCATTACTTAATCAGAATAACTGCATATTATCCAGCACAGCGTTTACATTTCTTTTGTACCTTTACACACTCTTTCTTCTTAGATTCTCATTACTCTCCCTTGCGGTTTCTTCTTACAATACAACAGAAATGGAGCTTTAGCCCTTTCGACATAATCAGCACAATAAAATCTGCCTTGTTAAAGATGATGAAATAGAGTTTTCAGCCCAGACGGGGAGAGAATAGCACTGATTTCTGTAAAAGCATATAGCATAGCACTGCAGCACAGTATGATGAACTGCACTCCAGTAATGTTGCATAACAGCATCCTACAGTACCGCATATCATTTTCCCCCATGTAACAAATTCCCTTAGTGTTGCTTCGATCTACTCCTCTCTATTCTTCTTTATGGATTTATGTGGGTTTTACTGTGTTCTCAATATGCAGAATGCAGCTCTTAAAGATATAGTTCACCCAAAAATGAAAATTTTGTCATAATTTACTCATGTCGGTAATCAGACAGTTGTCACGATCACCTGTCACCTCAGCACTTCATTTCCCATAATCCACCCGCACCCGCACCTGCACTCAAAAAAATTATATGTTAACTCTTATGTGTCAACAGGTTCCACATAACTGGGTTAAGTTAAACAAACATAATTTGTTCATGTAACTTCAACATCATGGAATGAAGTCATTTTAAGCGACCCATTTAAGTAGTCTCAAAGTGAATTTTAAATTTGAAAGTGACATTATTCTGAGATTCATGTTTATATATTCATTCATCCATTAAGATTTTATTTATTTTAATAACACACATTTGAATTGATAAACTATAACTAGCTATTTGCTAGCAATACCACATATTAGCATCTTAAATGCTTAGATTGACGTGCTCATTTAACCAAAGATCAGTCCACAGCCTAACAAAATGCTCCACTCTTCTCCACAATGGTAACCCACTGTAATTTAAATGGTTCTAATAATTCCAATATAATTGAACATTAAGCACAATTACACACTATCAAGTCTTCCCCTTTTCTCATTTTCTCAAAAAAACATAAAATAACACTTAATTTTAGCATTTATTCTCTCTTAATTCAAGCATATGCAAAGCATGCTGGGAACTAACAAGCACCGCCCAGTTTTAGTTAATGCAACACAAATCATTCATGTAATCCAACACAAACGGATTAAGTAAACCTAAATTTTACATATTATATTTAAGCAGATTGAACACAATCAAATTAAGTTAGGACGAAATGTATAACTTAAGCTCATTTTAATTAAGCAATTTGAACAAGCAGCAAAAATCATTTTTGTCTGTGTGCCCTCTATTTCCATCATCAGCTCCACACCATAAAAGCCTGCACCACACTCTTCTTGTGACTCTGGTCTTTGACTAGGACTACCAGTGATTCTGATGATGTTCTTTCTTGAGATACTGATCCCCTGTGTGCTTCCCGTCTCCAATCTCATATGATTTATTCTGCTGTCTCCCGATCTCCAAGTCCAGCAATCTGTAAGAGAGAAAGATATCCTTTTCCCAAGTTATCAGTGAATCTAGTGTGTATGTGTGTGGTGCAACATACCTTCGTTGGATTGCTCCATCTTCGTCTCCATCCTCCTAGTCTTCATTTACCTGCGAATACTCACCTTTACGTTCTCCTGTTTATAAACTTAATTGTTGTTATTCACTATTCCTGTGAGTCTGTGTTTCCTGACAACAGTTGACGGTAGCCATTGACTTCCATAGTATTCATTTTTTCCTAGGGAAATCAGTGGGGCCCAAAATAGTTTTTGCGTTCAAAAGAAACACATTCAGGTTTGGAACAACTTGATGGTGATAGCTCAGAGCACCTGTAATCTAAGTAGAAATGAGATGTTTGTCTTTGTTTTTTCAAAGAAATCATATTTTACTGCCCGATTCATTTGGAGATAATGTGAACTATGATGTTAAAACAATAAAACAAACTACACAGTCACATTTCTGAGAATGAGAGCTTTCTTTTTGATATGTAAAAAATATATATTCATATTTACATTTCTGCATCGCCATTTTGGGGGAGGAGCGATTTTGTGACGATTGTTTTTTAAAGCTTTATATTAATTATTTGTGTTCCATATAGGCTACACAAATATCATTATATTCTGTGTAAAGATGAGATTTTAAGATTTAAAATGATACTATATATGGGGTGATAGTATCTCCAGAAACATAAACAAAATAAGTTTAAACATAATGACGTAGCTCTATTGCCCGCCCACGGGCAATCAGAGTGGAAGAGGTTAATAAAGTCTACATAGACCAGATCATTTTGTCCTGGAATAATTTGATTGGAAATTTGCATTTTATAATAATCTCATTATACTTTTGAATATTTGGTCTCTTGGTAAATATAAGCACAGTTTGAGACATTGACTTTTTTTCTGAAGCTCTTAAGGAGCTGCATGTGACATTTTTCTCAGGAAAAAAATCCCACACTGTAAAATGTAATGAGTTGAGTTAACTTAAAAAAGTGAGGAAACCGATTGCCTTAAATTTATAAGTAAAGTAATGCATTACTTTTGAGTTGGTAAAACTAAGTAGTATTCGTAAATTAAACTGATTCATTAAGTATAGTATAGTATCCATTTTAAGTTGGCAAAACTAAATAGTATTTGTAGACTAAACTTAATCATCGAGTACAATTAAGTACTGGTGACTCAAAAGCATTAGTTGAGGTAACTTATTATTAGTGTTCACTTTACTAGTAAATTTAAGGAAACCGATTGCCTCACATTTTTAAGTAAGCTAAACTAACAAAAACGAGTAAAGCAAAAAACGAACTATGTTGTCAAAACATTCATTTTATTGTAACAGTGTACAAAAATTGTTTCTTTAAAGCATTTTTAAAGCAAAAAGGGCTGATGGTGAGTGATTTAAACAACCAATTAATCAACCCTACAATAAAACATTTGTGTTACTGCAAACACCCATCAATCTGGATACAACACCCAAAATGCAAATAAAGACCTAAGACAGTCTTGTTTCTGCTATTACAAACATTTGAAAAACAAGTTTCGTTACTGCAGTTTTGGTTTTTGTATCCAGGCTGACAGTTGATTAAATAAAACTCACAAATTACGTCAGAATTGCAACAATTACAGTTTTGCTTTTTAGGATTTGTATCCAGGATGACAAAATTATACATCCAAAGTGTAAAAACAGACCTACAACAACAGTCTTGTTTCTGCAATCAGCTCAAATCCCTTTGAAAAACCCTTTGAATGAACTCAAAAGTGTTTTTAAGATGTGAAGGGTACTCCATATTTAAAGCATAGATCAGCCCAAAAACAAAACACATGGCATGTGAAACATTCTCAAGTCCATCCATTGCTATAACACCCTCCAAAATTATTGCTGTATCAGTGACCTCCAATGGCAAACCTTGTGGAGACATAGGGCTGTCCTCTGGCACCACAGTGAGAATTCCTATTGATACTTGAGGTGCAACAATATCAATGTCCTAAGAAAGACAGAAAAGCAATATTAAAATACATTCTTATATTCCAAACGCAAAGAAGTGCATGTTCCTTTTAAAAATTTAAACTGCTTAAGGTGCTGTTAAGTAACTAGTAAATTTGTAACAGGGCTTCAGTGGGAATTGTCAGTGATAATTTGGATCTTTTCAGCAAAAGAATCATTGAAACATTTAATAGCAATGTCTTTAGTAAAACATTTACATCCATCCCATGATCGGTTTGGTTTCAAACATTCCTCAAAATATCTTCCTTCGTGTTCATCAGAACAAAGAAATTTATACAGGTTTGTAACACAATGAGATCCTTTCCCTATCCTTTTAATGTTCAACTTATTTAACGCTAATTATTGGTCATCGAAAGGCATTTTTGTTGTTACTGCTTAAACCGTCTGTACCAGCAGAGTGAGGCGATAGGGTGGAGAAGGGATGCTGCTAAAACTGTCACGGGACATAGGTAAAGAATGGCTATATATACAGACCTCTTTGCGCTGAGTAGTTGGATTGAAATTGAATTGGAAAAATTCAAGACACTATTCTATATGAGATTTTTATACTTTGAAAACGGTTTCATCCACATTAAGATTTATTTGATCAAATGTTATGGAAAACAAAGAATATATTTTACTTGCATTTTATCTATCTTCTATGTGCTTTATATAAGATCTCTTAAATAAACGTAATGCTGACACAGAAATTGGGACATCCTTCTTGTAGCACTTTTTACAGATATTAAATTAGAAGAATACTTACAAAGCATGTTTGGAAGAAGTCTGTAGTGTCTTCCCCAAGAAGGACCGCAAGACCACGGAGAACTGCTGTCCGTCGAGCAGTGACATCAGTGATGTTCTAAGAAATAATATATAAAACATCAAGCTCAACAGTGAAAACAGATCACTTTAAACTTGACAAAAAACACTTACTGCAGACTTCATTTGCATTAGAAACTCCGAGAGCTTTTTTTCCAGCTGTGCCTTTCTTTGATTCGAAAACTTCCAGAAAACGAGAAGTATGTTTATCAAGGGCTGAGAAGAATTCTTGCTTGAGGTTTTTGTTTGTGATCCGGTTGAACTCAGCAATAATCTACGAAAAGGAGAACAAAAGAAGCACATTAAAACTTAAAACATTTTACATGCCCTAGATAAAATGTGTCTTAATTACCTGACTTTCCCTGAAGAGTGCTGGCCATCTTTGTAAAGTCTCTTTTACTGAAGGCTCCTTTTTAACCAACTCTTTTCTTCTTAGCGAAAAAGTTATGTCCATGTACTGTGCGATCAGTGTAGAACTCTTTTCACAGAAATAAACACAGAACTTGCACTTCCACTGCACTCTTCAAAGAAACAAACTTCTGCAAAAAAGATAACAGAGTTAACAAAGTATATGGATTAATGGTAACAAGCAATTTGTAAAAACATTATTTTTAGCATCCACTTTAAAAACTTGCATAAAATATTGGTTTCTTTGCAGCACATCTCTTATTTAACATTCTTTTGCATTTTAAGGCATTGAATTAATGGTTTTCGGGTCGATTCGTTTGAAAACAGAGAAAGGCGATCTAAACTGGTTCACGAATAACTAATTTGTTCAGTATATGGTCTGAAGGCACGTGAGGTGTTTAAAATCAGAATGAGTTTTTAGTCTTAAGAAAAAACAACAACAATGTCGCTTAGACACACGTGCTTACAGAATATATAACCTTACACGTTATTGTATGTATTTTAGAACAGAAGGCAAAAATCCTGTGTACTATGCTCAAATGTTCAATTGCAGGTATGAGTAACGTTACTCATGTAAAGAGCTTCACTCGTCCATCACTAATCTGAAAACAGTTGTTTATATATATAAACGACATCAACACTAATTATAAACTTGTTACTTTTCCATTGCAGTGTTTCCCACACATAGACTAATTTGTGGCGGTGCGCCACAGAATCAACACCGGCCGCCACATATTACGTTTCGTTATTTAAAAAAAAATAATACAAAAAATACGCTATTTAAAACACGAAGCGTATTCATTCAACTGCATTTCCTTTCCCTGCTCTCCCTCCTTCTCTCTGTCACTCACGCGTCTCTCTCACAAGCAATTTTTTGTCTCGTCAAGACCTTATTTGATCGGTGAGTGATGTAGATGACTGCTGCGCTTGATAGATAGGGCGCATATTACTGAAAGAATGAGCAGAGAGAGAGGCCCGGTCGCGCGCGCGCACCCTCACCGTCTTCAAACTGTCTTGCTCTCTCTCGCTCCCTCGCGCATATTAATCAAAATCAATTGAGAATTGACACGATGGTAAAAGATCGGAAGACCGAAGTTTCACATGAAGCATTCGGGTATTTTTTTTCCTGAATTACTGCTGGAACACGTTTATCTTAAAGCGAGACGACTACCAATTGTTAGATTGCTAAGAGCAATCCAACGTCATCCATCGATTTTATATCAATATTTTAACAAATACTACTGTTTATGAACTTTGATTGGTATATTGCTATTTTGTAATGAAAATGTAGCAGTTAAACTATAAAAAAAAAAGAGACTCACCTCATCATGCTCTCATCCAGCCACGTGCAAATTAATGAACCGGCTAACTGAACCAAGTAACTAAGCATGTGTAGTCTTCTTCTTCTTCGTCCAATTAATGAGCTCTCACTCCTTTGGAGTATTACCGCCACCTACTGTATATCTGGTGCATTCACAATACTTAAACTTTTAAGTTGAGCTAAATGAACAAGTTGAGTTTAAGCACTTTGTGTGGGGAAAAAGTTGGAATTACTTAGTTAAACTAAGTAATGTCAACAAACTTAATAAAGTAAGTTAAGTTTACTTAATCATTTTAGTAAGCTCAGCAATTACATTTTACAGTGCAGAAGCAAGAAGCTAAAAGTCTGCTCTCCATTTCCATTATATATCCTATATTTGTGTGTGAGTGTGTGTGTATATATATATATGTACATAAGGAGCAAAAAACATTTCTATTCTTAAAGTACATTTTGGACATTAGCTATATTGAACATATGTTGAAAATGTATCAAACTAAAATATGCATTGCAACTAAAATAAAGCAAAAAATTATATTATGACATACTCATCAACTTAAGCCCAGAGAATGTTTGCAGTCCATTTGTTGTGATTCTAATGGAACAGAAATGAAGCTCTTCACAAATTCAAGGCAAGTTGCTAAAGATTCCATTTCATCCTTTTATGTGAACTATTTCCCCTCCAGAATGCTCGCTGTGACGATTACTGTAGAGGAATCGCAGACTAAGAGAACAGATGGGAAGGAGTGATGAGAACGAACTGTAGAATCTTACCCATCAATCCTGTGTGAACGCTCTCCAAGGACTCACATGTGGTCGACTTCCGTCTGCCGTGTTTCCAAGTATAGGCACTAAGAACACACACGCTCTTGCACATACCCTCACCCCTGACTCATGGGTGGGCTACAGATGTGCACCGCCAGATGAGCATCACTGTCCTACTTAATTCCTCTTTCGTCTTTTATATCACTCCATCCCCCTCTCTGTCCCTTCTATTACCTCTCTCTATCTCTCCTTTTCTTTCTCAGCAGCTCTGGTCTGTACACTATTCTTACATCGTAATCAGGAAACACTTCTGCGGCCCCTTGAATGTAACATTTAATTAACCCTGCAATTATTGCATCTGGAGCTTATTAACATATCAAATGAGCAACCGCTGGGACGCAAAAGGAACTGGGGCTCTCGGGAGGCATTGATTACCTTTTCAATGCACAGCTTGCTTCAGTATGACTCATTGTGTTTAAAGCAGCCTGTTCATTTTCCCCTGTGCTCATTTTGTAAAATGTAAATGTGTTTTAGCACATTTTCTCAGCTCATTAGTTTGAGGTTCACGTCAGCAGCGTGCAGAGATGCTGCGGCTGAAGGAGTTGGCGGAGGTGATGCAAATCTTTCTGCAGGTTTGCTGTGTAGGGAGAATATATGAATAATTTCTTGTTTGTTTGTTTGTTTGTTGATTACGTGAGGGCTGATGGGGACGTTTCTGTCTTTAACCTGTCACGCAGACTCTGGGATCTGTTTGATCTGGGCTGTCAAGTGCTTGTCATTTCTGAGACTTCCATACTGTATCACTTGTAAAGAAGGGTGGCTCTCCAAACAAAGATTTGACATCTGAGAGAGAGCAGCTCTGTAATTATAGGCTGCATATGTTGGGATTTCGCTTATATATTTGTGTGGTTGGTGAGGGAGCATCACTTCTACTGTTGCTCATACTTAGGGTTGGGGGATTGTTCAAATGTAACACTACATCAAGGTGTTACTGCATGTTGATGGAGCACAAAATAGATCACAGAGAAGAAAACCATGCACCGATTATCCAAAATATAGCTGGATTTTAATCTAACAATAGGTGTTTATTATTTTAGTGGAATATCTGCATTAAACCACTGAATTTTATTGTTTTACCCTTTAAAATTCTATTGTTTTACAAAGAGTAAAAGGTTAATATAACTCATGAAAAGAATATTTTTATTGTCATTTCCAGTCAAGCTATCTGTACACTACAGTTCAAAAGTTTGGGGTCAGTAAGATTTTTTTTTTTAAAGTAATTAACACTTTTATTCAGTAAAGGTACATTAAATTGGTTAAAAGTGACACTAAAGACATTTATAATTAAAAAAAGCATGAACTATGTGACACTGGAGACTAGAGTAACGGCTGCTGAAAATTCAGCTTTGCCATCATAAGAATAAATTATATTTTAAAATATATTAAAATATGTATTTTTTTTAAAATAATATTTCGCAATATTACTGTTTTTACTGTTATTTTTCAATATATCAAATACGTGCAGTCTTGGTGAGCATAAGAGACTTCTTTCAAAATATTAAATCTTATTGAACCCAAGCTTTTAAATGATAACTTTGTATTCTGTGTATTTCTTTGCTGCAACAGGGCACTAAATTTCAAATGATCTATTCTTTTTTAATTACAGCATGTTTGTTTTTGACCTCCAATGTTGTTCTTTGGATCCATGGCTTGGCACAGATGGCTTTAATTGTGATTTTGCAGGCATGATGAGTTCTGCCCTCAGAAAGACAATAAGCACTTTGGCACACAATTCTATGTGTTTGTGGGTAGTGGAGCATATGGAGAGACTTGCAGTAGTGAAGAGGGGTACCAGGTGCTAGGGTTTTGTGATGAAGTCTTTTGTTAACCAATGGACAGCCATTGGAGTCAAAGGCGTACCTTCATGAGCAGTTTTTTCACAAGATTGCCTTGTCCTTGAGACAAAAAGAGAGGGAGAGAGATTAAGGGGTTAATAATGCAATTATTTCTGAAATTACAGCACCTTTGGAGTCTGGTGAACATATGTGCGATCTCACATATGGAGAGAGGTCTGATTGGCCATGAGCTGATCTGATGAGAAAACCTGCACAGGTGTGTATCTACCAATCTCACAGTCCTCAGGGGGTCAGAGACAAACTGCAGTGTGTCGTTCACGAGATACCCTTCACCATCTTTCCGCATGTTACACAAATAGCATTTGGCTAGGAGCAACAAAAATAAGTTTTCACAAAGTTGCAACATTTACAGTCCTCTATCTATATTATGTCAGTTATTTTTCATAAAGCCATTTAGAAATATGTCAAGGGCTTATAGCGTTCACAGGGGTCAATATTATTGTTTTTTTGTGTCACTTTCTGCGCCAAGTGAAATTCCAACTAAGTTCAGAATTGAATACTATCATACTACTACTTTTAATATTTATTCACTATATGTGTACACTGCGTGTCTCTATCTATCTATCTATCTATCTATCTATCTATCTATCTATCTATCTATCTATCTATCTATCTATCTATCTGTCTGTCTGTCTGTCTGTCTGTCTGTCTGTCTGTCTTAATTCAATTGTTTGTATTCTCTGTCTGTCGTTCATTCTATTGCTTGTAGCCTATTCTCTGTATGTAAGGCTCGTAAATCTTCAAGCTTAAACTCTGTTACATGTTTTTGTTTGCATATATCTAACAGGTTAAAAATGACAATATCAATATGAATATCATTGAATTTCAGTTACATTCAAAACCATAATGCCATTCTGCATCCTGTTGTATCTCAATTAAAAAATATATATATTTGGATCTTGAAAGGCTTTCTAATTCACTTCTGAAGGGTGCACAACCCTGGTGTGCAGTTTGCTTATGTCCATCCGCCCTTGTGTTTCATTGTTTGAGCAAACCGATAATCCTGTCCCAAGATCACCCCATTGGTTGAGCCATAAACTCATTGGGCCAGTAATGTTTTAAAGCATCACTGCACAAGTACTTGAACTTTTAGAGAAGTCTGCCTATATGGCTTGGTTATAGTTGTGTATGCACATTAAAATGGAATAAGAGAAAGTATTTTAATATCAAAATTACACTAAATTATTTTATGAAAGAAATAACCTGATTTAATAAGGGCCCAGAAGAAAAATTTGAGCGCTTTCCGTCAAGGTTACTAGAAACATTTTTGTCATTTCTAGTCTCCTTTTGTGTCAGTATTTGTAGATGCATGTTATTTCATTATCTCCGAATGTGGGCTGTTTGATGCTGTGATGGAAAGTATGAATTTAACAACACTTTGCTTTCACAGCGGCTCAACAAGCCACCTTGTCTCTGAGAGGTGTGTGGCTTTGTCTAATCTAATTTTGCTTTGCAGCTGCCTTGGTCTCTGACGTCAGCCCTTTGTGCTTCATAGGCGAACCCACAGAAACTGTGTGACAGGGAAATATGGAAGGAGTTATTCTGCTACACAGAATCTGTGGCCTCAAGCAAATTCATAATTTTCACACTGATACGCTGGAGCCAGTGTCTTTGCACTTAGTGCCTTTTATAGCTTTTTGAAATGTTCCGGCGCTCAGGCACACTGAGTCAGAGGAGACATTTATTCTCATTTGTCACATTAAATGACCAAACTATTCACGCTGGGGAACATCATGGAACATTTGTAACCCTGAAAGTCTCTCCTATGTTAAGACCCCGATATACTCACAGCAAAGGTTTTTTTTTTTTGACCTTCGCTTAGGGGTAAAAAGAAGTTTGAAATATGTGGCCAGAGTTATACTTTTAGCAAACATCTCAATCTTTAGATGAATATGTAAATGTGCGCTGTGCGCTTTTCTCTCAATAACAAAATAAACAACTAAAATGTCAGAGGTGAATAAACCAGCAGTTAAGAAAGCATCTGATTATAGCGATGGATATGTTTGCACTAGCTCTGCGATTCAGCACTTCAGTCAAGTCACAGTTATTCATATTACCACTTTATATAGTGTATATACGTTATATATGTATTTTTTTTAATGAAGCAGTTTTACAGTATTAAACATGAAAGAAAAAAACAGTGTCTGTGTCTCTTTCAATTAAAATTACAACTTAATTTTCTACTATAAGGCGGCTCTCCAGTGTGTTCATGTTTTAACTCGCGGACGTCCGACGAAGAGAAGATTTCAACTTCAAAGAAGGCAGAGCCTCAGTATACACCTACTATTATGTAATCGCCATTTACCAATTGTATTTCGATGGTGTTTACAAGCCAGAGTGAACTTTTCTGGTTTCAAACTCCTGATATGAACTTCAAACGAACTTTGTTTTTGCCTGATTTTGTTCAAATTTACGCCACACAATTTCACTTGAAATATATCGGGCCTTTAAAGTGCTCTAGTCAGATCTGTTGGGTTGGTTGCAAACAAGGTGAACGTCTTAATGTCTCTACCTCAAAAACATGGTTCAAATTCCACAAGCACAGATATGGGTCATTTAATGTCTCTGGTTCATTAGCAAACATGTTTAACCATTGATTGACCATAACATGAGATGATTGCTGTCTTTCTTTGAAGATAACTTATTCAACTTCACTGAATGAAGTCTAACTTAGAATAAACTTCAATAGCCATTCAAATGCAGTATATAATGTCCTAGGTTATCTGGGTGATCTTTAACTTGTGGACATGAGCCCATGAGATTACATCACACTTTTATTTGAAAATTTAAAGGTATAGTGGAGGATTTTCCCGAATTTTAGAAAAGAACCGCCCCCTCTCCACTTTTTGAAAAAATGCACATGCGCAACACTCTACCTGCTCCCGAGAGGGAACTCCTATTAAACGTGTGCACGAGAGAGCATTCACGAGCCCAGTTCTCCTCGTGCACGCTCTGTTTACAAGTTGCTGTCTGCATGGCTCATACAAGCCTACTTTCCAAAAGAAGATTTGCACTATTATGTTGCAAATTATAAACTAACTCAAAAACATTCATGCAAGACAAAATGTCAAATGCCCTTCCGTGTTTTATTTACTTATTATACTGATCGATTGAGTGAGGACTCAAGACATGATCTGCAATGGAGAAGTAGCTTATTGCATTTGTGTAATAAATATTATGGTGAACACATTGGAATTATCAAAAATGAACACACAAGGTTTTAGAACATTTCAGCGTGATACCTTTTACCATTTGGTCATAATGCTACTTTAGACAAATTGAGATGTTTACTGTGTCTGTGCGGTGCGTGACTTGTGCCAGGGCTAGCATCGCTAATCATAGTTTACATTAACTTTTACTAGCAGTGATTTTAAATGGATTTCTCCAAATAGCATGACAAACTTTACCTGTCGAGTAGAAACTTAATGACTGAGGCATCAGTTGGAAGCCCAACCTGTGCTTTTAGCGCACGCCAGCGTGTGAAATATTCTCCCAAAAACACTCTGGTCTTGTTTCTTTCTTCAGAGGCCTTTCTCTTCTTGTCATCCAATTCGTAGACACTTTTTCTCTTGCGACCCTCAGACATTTTGAAAAAACCCGGTGAGAACGGCGAGCTTCAATGAATGGCTGAAACCGTAGCTCACCACACATATACACCTGAAAGTGCGCATGCGCAGAAAGCGAAAACTACCTAGGGACGAGCACGTACGACGGCCTTACGTAAACATATCACCAGAATGATTGACAACTAGGAGGACCAATAGTCTTGATGATCCACCCGGAAAAAGAAAATCCTCCACTATACCTTTAATACATTAAAATAAATATATCAGAGTGTGATTGACTTGCAGTACTGGTCACTGACACTTTGGCAACACAATAAAAAAAATGGGGGTTTTTTTTGTTTGTTTTTTCTAAACCAATAAATAGAAATAATTATTAATTAACAGAACCATTTTGTAATAATGTACTCCCTGTTTTGTGTTTTGGAACAAAGCAAATGGATACCAGCTCTGAAAAACATTTCATGGTCTGTTTGTGACCTCTCTAAGCAGGACAAGTTAAACACATTTCTGAATATCTACACATCACAAAGTCAGTACAAGGGTGCAGAATGTAACGGTACAGGAAGTGTTTCCTGTTCTGTGAATCAGTAGATGTTTAGTGTTCAGTGGAATTCAAGAGCAACGTGCACTTTACTGAGATCTGCTCCTGTTTAAAATGAGCTGTCTGATGTGTGAAGGTGTCCTGATATGATATGAATATGATCGTCTACTGTTTTAATAAACAACACTGACTGATGAAACAAAACTCTTATTCTTCTGTATTGAATTTAGTCAAGGTTTCTCTTATAAAGCTGATACTAGCACATCTGCATTATTAAAAGTCATAAAGGACAACATGGCTTTTTATTTTATGAGTGAAGAAAGGTTTATCATCACTAGTGGCAAATTCTCATCCAAAAATCAAATAATGAGAAATGAGTTTAATGAGTTTTTTAAAAAAAGCAAACCATCTGCATTACAAAGTGACGTATTGATTACAAAACAATACAAAAGTGACACCAGACATATTGCATGACAGTCTTTTTCCATTTAAAATGCTGTTTGCCTGGATTTTCCATAATGATCATCTCTGCTTTGGGTTGGACTTTAAGATCACTGGTCAATAAGGAGAATAATTAAAGGCAATTCAACTTGGAGTTCGGTTACATGTGTCCTTGCTCATTATAGGAACTTGAACCACTTTCTTGCTTCAATGCTTTCAACC
This sequence comes from Abramis brama, assembly GCF_963993115.1. Classification (NCBI taxonomy): domain Eukaryota; kingdom Metazoa; phylum Chordata; class Actinopteri; order Cypriniformes; family Leuciscidae; genus Abramis; species Abramis brama. The sequence continues at coordinate 21,334,917 of NC_139986.1, read as the reverse complement.
CCTAAAGGCAAATAACTGCAGTTAAAGTCAGGGACACTCAGACAATGTTCTGTGCAAGGCCAGGTCAGATGTGATGAATTACACCAACAACGGCAATTGTCACTCAGGTCCTTCTTACAAAAACATTTAATTAAATGAGTTCCTAGCTCTCATGCACAGATTCTCACTGGGTTTCAATTAATTAAAAGACATTCCTGAACAACGGTAATAACTTCGTCAGGTAGTACTGTGAAATTTTGTATTGAAAAGGGCAGCAAAAAGGAAATATAATCTTCACTTTGCAGGAGTCCAGATGAGCTCAAATCACTAGACTCAGCCGTCTATAATGGAAACTCAATTAACCTGACTGGAGATTGAAGATGGATGTAGTTTGCACAATCAATATTAGTCATTATCTTGCAATATTTGTATTCACAAATTAGGTTACTGTGTGTAATGACTTCCTATAGGTCATATGATCAAAGTAAGTTTCATCCATCCATCCATCTGCTTGTCTTCTGTAGAATTGAGGGGATGATGGAAAATGTATATAAAAATGGTGCTTTATCCCTGTCAAAAAGGAGTAAAGGTATACCCAAAAAATGTGAAAATACTTTTACCTATCCCAGCTTGAGAATCTCTCTTTGTTCCATTGAAAACGCAAAACAAAATGACCTCTGACCAAACGCATGATGTATTGATGAGCGCTGAAGTGCAGGAATAGAGCAAAACAAAACACTGGTCATGAATTAGAAATGTATAGAATATTTTTTCAAAGGGAGATGTTGGAGGAGCTTGAGTTTGCTGCTAGCCCCATCAGAGTTCACTCTTCGGCAGGAACTCGACTTGCGTACGGCATTCCATAACCGGAAACTAGTGATTATGAATTTAAAAATATGGATATTTTTCTTACAAAAACGCATCACTTCGCTTCAGAAGGCCTTTATTAACCTCCTGGAGCCATATGGATTTATTTTATGATGGATGGATGTGCTTTTTTCGGCTTCAAAATCCAAGTTTCCATTCACTCCCATTATAAAGCTTGGAAGAGCCATAATATAATATAATATAATATAATATAATATAATATAATATAATATAATATAATATAATATAATATAATATAATATAATATAATATAATATAATATAATATAATATAATATAATATAATATAATATATACACACCTAGGATGGCTTGAGGGTTAGTAAATTATGGGATAATTTTCATTTTTGGGTGAACTAACCTTTAACTGAAACATTTAGTGACAATATTTCTGTCATTTTGACAGATTTACCTGCTTTAGAATCATTACAGTAAACACTGCTAGGGATTAGAAGTGAAAAAGGGAGACAATTAAATTTTAAAGAATCTGTGTGAAAACAACCCTGGAAAGAGACGTGAGGATTTAGGAATAAAACAAGATATCTTTATGCATTCCAGTGAATTATTTATGGGATATATCATAAATTAAATCGGGAGAGCAGACCACAATTGCACAGTAGCCTATATGTTGTATTTTTCACGCTGTTACAGTGGAATACAAAGGGAAAAAGAAAAAAAACATCAGGAGGAAAAGTATGCAGCGACTGAAAAGAGCTCTTGCCATTGATATTCTTGCATCATGTCACATTAAAATACCAAGCGTTGTTATTCTCATCTGAACATATAACATGAAGGACATTTTTACAGTTCATTCAGTCAAATGGACGGATAAGGTTTCTTTGTAGCACAACCTTATGATTTGAAATGATTTGTTTCAGGAACTCCCCCAAACTGGTAGTGCCTCCCATAATCTAAAGGTGAATAGAACAACAATTCCGAATCAACCAATGACATGAGGGGGTGTGGCAATCTGTTCTTTCAATTAAGGTTATCGCAGTTTAATAAAACTAAAACCATAAAAACAGTGTAAGGCCTACTTGAAATAAGATTTCGTTACATGAAAAAAAAAAAAAAGATATATAAAAAACAAACTGATTTTATTTTAGCTAGCTGCTAAAGCAACATTTCTCATTTTCATTTAGTTTAAAGCACTTCTGGCCCTCTATAGCGGTTAAAAAACAAAAACATGTTTTGGTTGGCTCTGTGTGACTGTGCGGATTAATATGGTTCGCAAACAAAAAAAAGTTACATAGTGTACCTTTAACTAAAAATAACTCAAATAAAAATGAATAAAAACTATAGACAGAAGAAGCAATATTAATAAATGACAAAAACACAAAACAAAATTATTAACTCTAAAAATAAAACAAAATTATAAACTGATTCAAAATTCAAACTAAAGTTTCTTAATGATACTGAAAGCATAACATTGCTTTCAATCAATTTTTGCAGTTATATGGTAAAAATGTCTAAACATTAATGAACTTACAGTATATGCCTGCTGATAGTAGATGGTGAAATGTTTTATTTTTCATATTGCATGATTTAGCAACATACAACGCTGTGATGGCTCCGCTGTTATTTCATTTATTTGTTAATGGACTCTCTCGCATAGAAAAACATTGCTGATTGCTTCATTGAAGTGACGATAGAGAGAGTTCACCTTTGTATTATCAACAAATACGCCTGGGATCAAGCGATCCATTTCAGCTGAGCTGACATAAATGCAGAATTTTCCATGGATATGTAGTCAGGTGAACTGTACGGTGAGGCTGACACTAAAGGTGCGCTTAAAGCTCTATAATCATGGGTTTTTGAGCTAAAAGGGGTTAAGGTCAGGCATTCTACTGAAAATTTAGACTGACGAATGGAGTAAATGACTATAGGGAAAATTGAAGGCAAAGCAGATTTTAATGGAACATCATTCAAAAGCTGAACAGGGTCTATGTGGGTTCGTTCACAGTCACGACAGCCACATTTAACATAATGTAGGCTTACTTCTAAGCCTTATTGTCTCTGATAGTGTGTTCTGAAATGGAACATTAAAGACCTAAATATATTGCTTTACTTGCACTTAGACTTAAATTCAAAAGCCTTAGAGGTTCAAAAGCCTTCCTGTGTCACGAATCAACAATGTCCATAAATCTCTGTCTCTGCTTTTAGATGTACTCTGGAAATAAAGCTTAAATGCCAGAACTATAAGATATAAGAACACGTTAGAGGTTTTTAAAGAAGGAAACCATTTGTATATGTTATCAAAATATCATATACAGTTTTATATATATTAATGCATCATAGTGTAGGATGGGGGAAGATATAGGCTAGTTGAATAATTGAATAACTGATGGCAGGCAAAGCAGAATCCCAGTAAAAGAGATTTGTCTGAAAGGTAAAATTATTCTATGAATATTTCATACAGGCATATGAATATTTACCTATTTAATTGCCCATATTTTAATTAAAGATATAATAATTATTAACAATAATTAACAATAATTATTTAATACCTAACAATATTCAGGGGCGTTTGGTGGGTCATCTTGTCCCAGGGGTCATCTTATCCCATTCCCAACGTACCGGGGTATTCATATATGGAGGAAATTTTCAATATTCCATTGTCAGCCGTCGTACTCCTCTGTGTCGCCCCCTATCAGTTCTGTGTGGATCAGCGGCGCTAACTAAATCTCCTCAATTACTACAAGATTGATGTTTTGGTTCTCGTACGGAATTTATTTGTGCTCCATGCATTGGCATGAGGCGAATTATTTATTTTCAGTTAACTTGTGTGCACCATAAAACATTAAACTGTTTATTATTAGAGTCGACTTATTAATGGAAAACATTAATAATCTTATTTTTTTTAAACCTTTTTTTTTTAACCAAGTGGCTACTTAGGGGTTCTGTGGAATTTTTCAAAGAAAAAGTTTTAAAAGGTATCATTATATTTCGCGATATTTGGCATTAAAAATGTAATTTTTAGTTATAGTTGCATAAAGTTATTTAGTACATATCTACATTATAGTCAACATTGTTTGGTTTTTTTGGGTTTTTATCAACCAAAAAATAAACTGCAAACGGGAACTCCAAACGAAGCATTAAAGCCCATTTCCTCACAGTTACTAGTGAGAGCTTGATGTGTGTGGGGGAAAGTGGGTGTCGCTGTTTAGAATAATTATACGAGACAAGGGAGGTATTTTCTGACTAGTCGCTTCACAGAGGACTCAACAACTCGAGGTCTGAGAGGACTGCTGTGCCTTCATCTGCAGCACGGGTCCCGTGAACGGATTTGATCTGGATTTTCGACAGGTATAGGACCGGTCGAAATGTGGATGTAATGTATCCAAGCACACATTGTCTCGAGATCTCGAACTCTTAAGTGGACCTATGATGATCTGTCTACGAAGAGACGCGAAGGGTGCAAGCCACCACAGAAGCCCCTGCTGTTGTCTGAGAAATGATAACAAATGAACGACACGGAAAGGAACATGGTTGAAAGGACCAGTAAATTTCTGTTGATCGTCGTCGGATCGGTCTTCTTCATGCTGATTTTGTACCAGTACGTGGCTCCCGGGGTGATAAACTTCGGCTCCCCGCACGGGTACCTTCTCGGCGAAGAGGACATGACCATTTTCCCCACTCCGGATCCGCACTATGTGAAAAAGTACTACTTCCCTATTAAAGATCTAGAGCGCAATATCGATTTCGAAATCAAGGGAGAAGACGTGATTGTGTTTCTCCACATCCAAAAGACCGGCGGGACCACCTTCGGGAGACACCTGGTCCAAAATGTTCGACTGGAGCTTCCGTGTGATTGTAGACCGGGGCAGAAGAAGTGTACTTGCTACCGTCCGAACCGAAAGGAGACCTGGTTGTTTTCTCGGTTCTCCACCGGCTGGAGTTGCGGTTTACATGCGGACTGGACCGAGCTCACCAACTGCGTCCCGGGAGTTCTCAACAAAAAAGAGAGCAAGTCGAAAAAAATGAGGTGAGTTTGTTTGTTTGACCCTGCAAGTGCTGAAAATCTCAAGGTTTTCAAAACATTCAGTGTCGCGAAGAGTTACTCTGAGAGCGTAAGTCAGATTTTGGGTTTATCGTTGCCTGTATAACGTTAGATAACTTTAAGGTTTTAAACTGTTGTAAAATCGCCTCAGTAACGTTAAATCTCCAGTCGTGTGTAAACAACAGCATTTCTGTAGCCTAGTTCTCGCTTAGAAAACGTTCAAGTCACCGTTTACCCAGTCAATCTTAAGGTGAGTCCGAATGAGTTTCGTTTGGGCAATATCGCTTCATTTTTTGTTTGTTTCATTTACTGCTTCGGTGTGGGATGGTGTTTCCTCATTTGTTTTACCGAAGTTATGCTGTAGGAGTTGAAAGGGACATTCCACGGCATTTCCATTTTGAAAAAGTGATTTTGACGTATTTTGTTTTTTAAAAACATTTAATCAGACAAAAAATATGATTTAGATAGATCATTTTCATCTGTAGTATTCTCTGGGACCTATATATAGCCTAATAGCCTAATATATTGCCATATTGAGATGTAGTATTGCTGTGTCTTTGAAAAGGCTGATGGGAAATAGTTGACATCTTTTAGTTAATTTAGCCATTGGTCATGTGTTCAAGCCACGGTAGCACTACAAGTCGTATGTTAGAAAGATTTAATGCTCACGTTTGATATGTCCATATTTTTAATAAACAGTTGTTTACTCTATATCATGGTTACAGGACTGACTATTTAAGACCTACTGACAACTCATTTGACACTTGTCCTTAAAGCGTTTACATGCTGAAGAGATGATGATGTCATTATGACATTTAAAAAAATATATATATTAATGGAATATTACATCATTAAGTTGAAACTTTTATTTAGTCACTTGAACTTGACCTAAAGAAAAATGTATTACTCAGTGGCACAGTAGTAATAGGGTTAGTTTATTGCTCCATCCCTTTGAGTTTAAACTTGTCCTTAATTTCTATGAAAATGTCCCATAGTTTCTGCAAAATTATTTAGTATTTGGAACTATCAGAACTTTTTCTTATTTAGTTTATATTTTTGATGAAAGTGATATCACAAGTCCTTTGGGTGAAGGTCTCTGCGTTACTGCCTTTCTGCGTGGCAAAGTAATTTAATTCCATTTAAGCTTTTATCTGACTCCATTTAATCATGACCTTGAATTTAAGCTAGATTGCCAATTGGTTATTGGTCAATTATATAATAGTTAAGCAATAGGCCTACATTGGATTGTTCAATTTAACTTTTTACTTATATTTTACCCGTTCATATTAGGAAGCTATGTTGCTCAGAGGTCCTCACGCCTTGTTTAACGTGGGTCTCACGATCACAATCTCGCCTGCTTCGATCACTAAACAGAGGTTATTGCTATATACCTGAGATTGGTCGCATTCACGCTTACACAATCAAAGATACTTTGGTATAGCCCCCGTGATTGCATACACTTGAGACTAAAGTAACGTTTACTTCAGTAGAGGTATGGCCACTACTACAGATATAAGTCAAATTACTTTACTTGTCTTATAATAGCTTTGGATTGGCCATGCCGTGGTTTCCCACGTACACTTTACTAAAGTAACATTAAATTAAAACAGAGGTAAGACACATCCAGATTTACGTTGGTCAAGCATCACTTTTGCTGCCCTAAACGGAAATTCACTTTTTGTCTTTGCAAAACACGTACACTTGAATTAGTGCCAAATATTAGTCATCACTAATCTGACGCAAAATTTGCAGTAACATACGAATCCGTTTAATCTACTTGGGAAAACAATTTCAGAGTCAGTCGGAATAAAATCAAATGTAACAATTTATTATGTACATAATCAGTTCAAAGATAATAAATACAAAACCTCAAATGCTCTGGAATAAAGAGAAAAGATGCAAACCTGACATTAGAAAATACATGATGCTGAGAGTCTTGGCCACTCTCAGTATCACAGGCTAATTTGAGCTACAAATCGCCCTGAGCATCTTGTTGCATTTTTTTATATAAACGGAAACTTCTTTCACATGGAAACATTTGATAACAATGGGAATTTGCATTCAGAGTTTACACCTTTTGGGAGCAGGATGCCATTTGCCTGGAAGACACACCCTCCTCCGTGTGTGAGTTATCTCTAAACTCTTACACACCTTACCTTTTGGTTTACTTCTTTGGGAATGAGACCTTTGTACCAGTCGCACTGAGACATTTCAAATGATACCAAACATGTGTAATACTGTATGATAATTATTCACATTAAACCATATAGATTCTTGGGTGAATTTTAGTGATCTCAGCATGAGAGAGAAGGAATGGGGGGAAGAGGGAAAGAGATGTAGATTAGGGTGATTCTGAGGTGAGACTTGCATCTCGAATGGTGCACAAGAGTTCGAATGTTAATTTCCTTTCCCTCTCAGAGAGTTGCCCTCTTTTCCAGTTTTTCCAGTCTTACATAACTATGGTATTTTTGTGGAAATTGTGGTTCCACCACCCCATGCAGGGCTTGAACCTATACAGGGTTTCATTTTATAGTTTTAACCAGTAAGCAATATCACCCCTATTTCTGTCCTGCATGTCAATTTTTTTAAGCTGATCACAAAATGAAGTGGCTCAGTTGTGTTTATTGTCACAATGACTAGAAAACACCAAAGCAGTTTCAGTTTATACACAAGGAAGCTCTCCAGCTGTGTAACCAGTTAACTCAGACGCACAATGGGGTGTGTTTTAGCAGGCCTGCAGGGAGAGCTGAAATAACATGCTGATATCTTCCTATTCCGGACAGCTTAAAAAAACATCTTTCATGACTTCTTTGCGCGTTTAAAAATCACTGGGACTAAATGTGATAATGGATACTGTGAGTCATGTTTCAGAGTTACTAAGTGCAAGGAAAAGTCATCCTAGAACTTGCCTTGCCTTTCACTTTCCCAGGTGGTTTTCTAAAGGATTTTTTTTTACTCTGCCGGGGAACTTTGTGGAATGACTGAGCATTCCAGTGTACGTTTAGCAAATGGCCAGCTAACCTCTTGGACCTCTAATTGACATGATGTTTGGATAAACCTGCACTTTTCAGTCAAGACCTTCTAAATCCACAGGTTTCTCAACCATTGAATGGCCACGTTCTGTCAGCTGTAGGCTAGGCTGATGAAAATTGGAAATTTCATGGATGGTTATGTCCAATAACTGAAAGAGAGGGTTTAAAAGCTGGCCCAACTAGCCTAATAGGTATCCCGCTGGCTGAGTGCATCACATATGCCTTGATGCACAGGCCTAAGTGACTCGCACTACCAAGAGAGCCATCAGTTGTTACTGGCTGGTCTCAACAGCCCCACGCCATCAGCCACAGTTACACTTAAACAAGTAGAGCGCCGTTCACACTCCCCTGCTGTTGACATGTTTTCAAGATGGAATCGCCCTGTGTTCAGTGACTACAAAGTGCTTTATAGTACACAATTCACTGGGTTTTAATACAGAGATAATGTGACCCTGTAGGAAGGTTAAGTTAAAATCTCTAAGAAAGTTTTAAAAGAGATTAAGAATTGTGTTCACATGCTAATGAAATTGATGGTATACACAATATAGCAGTACTATATCAGTTATCAGACTATTATAATATATTTAAAATTTTTTCATTCAGATTATGTTTGCCATCTAATTCTCACTTGAAGTTAATCTACTTTTTTATAAAAACACTGTACTACAATGTATACTACATTCTACTAGAAGTTGAACCTCCTTCTCTAATGTGTTTTATGGCGGGGGCAGTTGCTTGTTAAGATTATCATAAAATTCAGAGAAAGGTCATTATCTGTCCTTCCCCTGGGTAACGTCTTAATGACACACGTGTGTGTGTGTGTGTGTGTGTGTGCACGCCGATGAGAGAAGGAGAGCAATTTGAGACTCAACCAGAAATAGAATAAGGTTAGTTGCACTTGAGGAAAATGTTGTAACTGATAGTTTGGATGGGGTCTACCGTCTGTGCACTACTGAATTAACATCGCATGCAGTTGCATGGAGAGGTGTTGTGTAAATGACTCATTTGTGATTTGTGACTGTCTATGAATACTTTGTGTATCTTGTGTTTGTAATAGGCCTTTATCACACTACCGTGTTCAGGTTCAAGCTTCAAATAGTAGTGTAAAAAACGTCCGCTGTAGCCTGTATCAATGGCTGTGCCCATAGCACGGGATTGTTGTGACGTCAAATTCAGCACAGATAGGCCTACTTCTTCTAAAGACACCAATCTCATTTTACAATCATTAATTGAGTATTGTGAAACAGGAAAAAAAAAGGTGTCGTAATATTCCGACACATATTTTGTGATTTACTTCAAGTCCTTAACCTAACTATAATGATAACAACATAGAGGAATAATATTCCGTTTTTCCCACAAGATTTTGTGAGACTTCATTTAAAGGGGAGTGCTTAAGCCATACTGTATGTGTATGCGCAATACTTCAGAGTCTGACACCTTATTTTATTAGAGAACTGCAAGATTACAATACTTATTGTATTCAACTTATTGTATTAAACAATAATGTTCGCATTTTTTCACGCACTTACTTCACAATGTAATCATCAATAATTAGATCAAATTGAAGTTGTTTAAATAAAGGGGTGTTTCCAGCCCATGCACAATTCACGAAATTAACTGGTTTGGTTTGAGCTATATCCTCCATGTTTGAGTGTAATGATTTGATAGCATTATACTGTAGTGTAGACAAAAATTGGTGGTAATATAATGCAAAATTAAAGAAAATAGCTTTAAAAACAAAATGAAATCAGTCAGATATTTCCTCTGGCAGTAACTTGAGCTGCGTGCTGCCCGTTAACCTCATGACTAGTTGACAATCGCGTCTCAGATAATGTGACACAATAAAATAAAAGACGACATACATAGGGTCTGTAAACAGTTTTAAATATTTTTGATTTGTTTGATTAAATTAGTTTATTTTAATTTTCTTCTCAAAACTGGCGTCCGTCCATTGACAATAATGCAGGCGGAAATTCGTTTACGCTACTAATCGGAGCCGGTTGTGAAGACGCTGACTGTGATAAAGGCCTATACAGGAAATGCAAGAGCAAGTTATTATAAGCAGAACAGCTTCAAACAACCTTTCAAATATTTGAGCAAACTCAGCAGATTTCACAGTAAATAGTAATTTCAAAATAGTATTCAACAAGTCAAATTATTGGGGTATTAATCATGCCAGTAGCACAAACTGTAGACATTGCTAAAGTTTAATACTTAGCGTTTTGAAGAACATTGCATTCTGCCCTGCGCTTAATCCATCACCCACACACACCATGTTAGTTTTCACCTAAGCATGCAGCTATTGACAGCTTTAAGTCCAATCTGTCTGTAGCCCTTGGCAACAGACTGTTTACATCGTCTGCATGTCATGAGGGTTGCTTATCTTAACGATTATATAGGAAACTGCAGTTTAAATGCAGGGCTGGCATCCATAAACCTTATATAATAAGATTATGTTGCAATAATGTTATTTATTAATCTTTATGTAATTTAAGTAGCACCACACCTCTCTACTTTCTGGGCTGATGATGTGCAGTTCAAAGTTGGAGATGTGATGAAACGCTGGCTGTCATAGATCTGGATCAGGCGGGATGGTGACATAGATTTAGACAGAGCTGCTTTTGTGCTAAATTTGGGTCTCGGGCTCCACTGGGAACTGTTCAGGGATATTATGTCTAGGTAAGGTCTCTTTGTAGCTTGAATGATTATAAGAGGATTTGTTCTGGACATAAATGCTGATAAGAATCAGTACAGCAAATCTTCAGCCTGATTTTTCCACCACAGCTATTATGAAACTAATGTGCAGCATAGGTTTATTAGGAATTGCTTTGCAGTGTTCATGGTGCTTGTGACGTTTTGTGATGAATACTTAGCCCACTAGAGTCAAATGGCTATTTCTGGAAGACTTTAACTGACTAATAGGTTTCAGTCGAAGATGTAGCCTACTGTATGAATAAAGCAATTTGTGTATTAAAACTAAAGGAGACTGTAATAACGTAATGATAGAACAGAAATGTCTGTTGGCGTTCCTATTTGTCATTATATGTAGTTCTAGCATGTGTTTAGAACGATATCTGCATCATCAACATATAAATAGCATCTGAAATGTATTTCAAATGAACAACTTTAGAGATGTAAAAATGTTAATGGATAGTTTTAGGTTCGTAGGATATTGAATTCATTGAGTTGTTTTTATTGTGTTTAATCAACACGAATAATTCAATCTGTTCAATTCCATCAAATATGTTTAATATATTTACCTCATGTCACATTATTAATGGTTTTATTCTGCTCTGTGTGATTTATGATGCCATATTTAACTAATGTAAAAGGACTTCATCACTTTAGTTTAGCCTAAAAATAATAAACTAAAGAAAATGATTAATTCTGTTACATAATCATACAATTTTTGTAATGGTTTATACTTTTTTCTTTTTTGAGAAGGTTTTTGGCTTAGTGTAGGATTGAGGTGTGGTTTATTTATTTGCTTTTTTGAGGGGTTATTTATTTATTGGGGGGTTTGGACTCTTAAGATTTATTTGACTTTCTGAAAGTATGAAAAATGACTGTTTTCTATTATGTCAACAGATTTTAAAATGTAATTTATTCCTGTAATGGTAAAGCTGAATTTTCAGCAGCCATTACTCCAGTCTTCAGGGTCACATGGTCCTATACAAATATATTTATGATATAAATATGACATAAAGGATTCATAAAGATTTTTATGCCATTTTTAGCACATTTTTTAGCCTTTTGAGCACCGGTAAAACATAATATAATAAAATAAAAAAAAGTAGTTTATATGTTGCTTGCAAAAAAATATATAATTACGTAGTTTTGGCATATACCGGTAGGGCCTAACGGCTGAACATAACCAGCTGAAAAATGAATACAATGATCAATGAGATCGAGGGGTCACAAAGGTTATAAATAGACTCTGACTGGGTGAATCCTCTTTGCCGCACTGGTGTAATCTTGAAGAAGGTGTGTGGACTGGTAATAGTAGTGGTGCTGGCTGCAGGATGTGATTTACAGTGAGCCAGAGAGACAGGACAGCAGCCTGTGAGGGAACAGGCCAGCGGTAAGCCACTAACTACCTGTCCGCTGAGACAAATTAGGGCCAAATTCTCTCAGACTTTCCCCTGCTCTTATTTTTTTGTTGTGCTCATTACCTCCCTCGCTGTATCTACTGCTCTTTCTTACCAATTCATAGCTTTTCTCTCTCTGTTCTTCTCTGCGAGCATGACTGAAATGTCTCCTTTAATGTAAAACTGCACAATTATGACCATCTTCTTTTGTGTTGCTTGCGTAGTAAAATGATGCTGGAAAAGTATATAAATTGTGGTTACCTGACATGCGAGTTTAATGCAGAAATCTGGGCATGGATTTCCTGTAGCAGGCATGAAACTGGATGAGCTCTGGATGAGCGGTGGTCTGTAGCGGCGATGAGAAGCAGGAGGTTCGTCGCTAAATTGAATCAGATACTGTCAGGCTGTGATGGCTCACGGTTCAGTGAGAGCCACTCAGACACACTTTGGAGGTAATTGGAGGACTTTTCTGTTCAACCTCACTCGTTCTTACGTTGATTTATCTTAAGAGATACCATACCGGTGTAGAGCTGATATTATTCTTATTTTTCACTGATATCACTCATTCAGACCCTTTTCTAGGCCTCATGGTCTATCAGTCTCATGTTGAATTTTGAAGTCCGCATTGGAGCTTATTCATTCCAACAACCACACTGTGAGACATTTGAGGTAAATTGGACATAATTTTTCAAGTAATGTGGAATATAATAGGTTTTTTTCTTCTCTCAAACTCAAATCCATTTCATTTTTTTGTAGTCTGAACTCTGAACAGTTATTGAAATTAGATTCAAAACAGATTTTGTTAATGCATCTCAGTCTGAACAACCGTTGTCGTTTTTTACGATGCATTTGGATTTGGTTAACTGACCTCATGAAAAACATAATCAATGGCGGTCCATCAATTGCACATTTCTTGGACATTGCACATTGAATTGGATGTGGTGTTTGCAAAGTTCAAAGCCTTTGATGATTGTGGTAAAGCTCAGTATTAAGGTTAGCTGGTCAGAGGATACACCTGAACTTTGGGACGTTAGCTGTGTCAGTGACTGTACATTGCATGATAGCGTAGCGCACAGCTATGTCCATATGAGCTGGGACAGCCTTAGTGTGTTAATCCAATCAGATCAGCGAGGGATTAGAGGCCGTTGTCTCCGAAGAAAACCATGGAGTTATGCTAATCTCTTTAGCGATGTGTGCTGGGCCATTGCGTCTCTCTCTCTCTCTCATGAGATGGAGACAGACAGTTGGTTCCTGTGTTGACATGGGGTAATTTCATACAAAAAAGAACATCCACGATGATGCATTTTTTTTTTTTTTTTGGACCACAAGGGTTGGGAACATAGAAACATCTTAATGCCAATTCACACTGAACTGACAGACGCCGACCAACGGCAACAGGTTTTGTCGGATCAGTGTGTTACCCCTGTCGGCGTCTGTTGTCGTTGGTCAGAGCACGTTTTCACCATTTGAACGTGTTGAATCTGTTTTTTAGGGTCGTGGAATGTCTTATATATAAAAAATTGTAATGAATCAGAAACATGCAGCACAACCATGGCTGCATTTCCCAAAAGCATCGTAAGCCTAAGTGGATCGTAAAGAGCATTGGTGGCAATTTTTCTACGTTTAACTTAGGCTTACGTTGCTTTTGGGAAACACCGCCCAGTATAGTTTGATTCCTAAATTAATTAATATAATGAGTCAGTTCTTTTTAGTGAATCAGAAACATACTGTGCAACCAGTTTCTTCATTGTATAAATCTTATGAGTCGGCTCATTTTAGTGAATCAAAAACATAGAAAACCGTTATCGGAAACACTTTAGTTTAGGATCCAATTCTCACTATTAACTAGTTGCTTATTAGCATGCCTATTACTGGTTTATTAGTATTTATAAAGCACATTTTGCCTTATTCTGCTTGACCATATTCTACATCCTTTAATCCTACCCAATACCTAAATTTAACAACTACCAAGTACTAACTATTAATAAGTAGTAATTAGGAGTTTGAGGCAAAAGTTGTAGTTAATAGTTAGTGAGAATTGGACCCTAAACTAAAGTGTGACCAAATGATCTTATTTGGGAATGCAATTGCATTTTTTCCCCCAATGTTTATTTCCGACAATCACTAAGAAACCAAGAATTTCAAGAATCGTTACTGGAAGTGTTATCGGAACCAGAGCCGTTAAATTCTTTACAATTTTGATCCCTACAGTGTTACGGAAAAGGCTTAGTCAGGCCTCGGTTTTAACAAACTTGAAAGTTTTTTCTTAAATATGAAACTCTTGTCTGTACCAAACCGAGAAACACTTTAATGTCTTATTCAGCATGAAAGTTGAAATTGATGCTTACAAATGCGTCACACTTTTAATGGCAAAAAGTCCTGCTCGAATACGCCCTGCGCTGCCTCAGTGACTAGATGACTGATGTTCACATCATTTGCCGGGACTCAGTGCTGTATGAAATTGAATTCAGGGAAAGCGAAGCCCGCAAGATGGGGATTTAGTAGCTGATCATTGTATTCTAGTAGGGAGAGAAATGTTATCAGTTACTCCCTTCGGGAAAAGCAGGCTTAAACCGAAGCAAACCTATACGGACTTCACCACACAAGAAGTACACGAAAACTGGTCGATCTGTCAAATAAAAGAGTTTCTCATGATCTGTGTTCCTGTCGTTCTCATCTAGCATCAAGGACATTAGGGGGATGAGGAATTTATGTTGGCAATAATGACAGTCGTGCTTTTTCATTTTTAATTCAAACATTTTGCCATGAACTTCCTTGCCCTCCTTTGTCTCGGTGTGTGAGATGTCTGCAGTTGAATGACATCTCACTTAGCAAGTCTTCAGATCTATACCGGTGCGCTCAGGAAATGGGCCGTCCTGCCGTCTTGCACTAGATTGATGCTCTACAAGGGCAAATTACAAGGTAATGAGTGGTTAGCAGGAGACACTCTTTAATTATGGCCTGATGGTCTCGAGTGAGTCTCAAGGACAACTATGGATTATTGTGTGCCTGTTTCTGTGTGTCTGGATGTTTCAAGTAGCTACTGGTCACCGTCTCACACTTTCTTCTGTATTTTTAGTCGATTCCAAATCTGGAGGCCCATTTCAAGGCGGACTAATAATAGCCCTGGGGCCTATTATGACAATGACGTGCAATCTGTCTCTTTCTACTGAATGGTCGGCAGGACGCAAGCCGACTGCAGAGATTCAGCTCGTGCTAGCTGAAATACCCTCATTAAAAGTGGTCTTAATGAAACATGTGAAAACGGGTGATGAAGGAGAGGAGTTTGTGCGGGAACGATGACAGAATCAAAGCTGTGACCAAATGGTGGTTCCCAGTGGGATTTCATTATCGAATTGTCAAGCACATGTCAACATATTTGCACATGCACACTTAGTAGTTCATGTAGGAGGAGTTGTTTTTTTTTGCTTTTTCTTTTTTTGGCTACATGTGGACGTCATTGGTGACATTGGGCAACACAAGCTGTGTTACACATAATTGTGCCTGCACAGAATCTCACTGATTGTGGAGAAAAATCAGCTGTATTAATGTAAATATAATTTAATTTCAGTGAGAATTTTGCATCGATTTTGCAATGTGCACATCCGCGATAGTCACATGTGCGATGTCAAGTATAGGGATCGTAGTGATTCGTATAGAACAGGCCCCACAGTTCGAAACGCACATGATTTGCGGATTAATTACAAAGTTTAACAATCATAGAGTGAAGTGGAAGTTTATCATTTGCATGTGTTTTAGGTCCTGTCAGTTTAAACGTTCAAGCAATTAAAAAAATTTAAGCACAAGACATGAAATATAACTCAATTTGGAATTTGTGCACTGTTTTCTGTGCAGACAGCATGCAAAAACAGAATTCCGTTCTCTTTCACGTCTATTTGGGCTTGAACGGACATATACAGTTAGGTCCATATATATTTGGACACAGGCACCATTTTTCTTTTTTTCAGGTATTTACCAAAACACATTCAAGCTATAGTTATTTAATGGATATGGGCTGAAAGTGCACACTCTCAGGTTTAATTTGAGGGTATTTACATCCAAATTGGAGGACGGGTTTAGGAATTACAGCTCTTTTTTACATCCTTTTTCAAGGGACCAAAAGTAATTGGACAATTGAATCAAAAGCGATTTCATGGACAGGTGTGGGCTATTTCTTCGTTATTTCTTCATCAATTAAGCAGGTAAAAGGTCTGGAGTTGATTCTAAGTGTAGTATTTGCATTTGGAATCTATTGCTGTGAACCTACATCATGCGTTCAAAGGAGCACTCCATGCAAGTCAAACAGACCATCATTAGGCTTCAAAAACAAAATAAATCCATCCGAGAGATAGCAGGAATATTAGGAGTGGCCAAATCAACAGTTTGGTACATTCTGAGAAAAAAAAGAATGCACTGGTGAGCTCAGCAACATAAAAAGGCCTGGACGTCCACGGAAGACAACAGTGGTAGATGATCGCAGGATCCTATCCATGGTAAAGAAAAACCCATTCACAACATCCAGCCAAGTGAAGGACACTCTCCAGGAGGTAGGCGTGTCATTGTCAAAGTCTACAATCAAGAGAAGACTTCACGAGAGCAAATACAGAGGGTTCACCACAAGGTGCAAACCATTCATAAGCATCAAGAATAGAAAGGCCAGATTAGACTTTGCCAAAAAGCATCTAAAAAAGCCTGACCAGTTCTGGAAAAGCATTCTTTGGACGGATGAAACTAAGATCAACCGTACCAAAATGACGCGAAGAAAAAAGTATGGAGAAGGCTTGGAACAGCTCATGATCCAAAGAATACAACATCATCTGTAAAACAGGGTGGAGGAAGTGTGATGGCATGGGCATGCATGGCTTCCAGTGGCACTGGATCACTGGTGTTTAATGATGATGTGACAGAAGACCGAGGCAGCTGGATGAATTCTGAAGTGTATAGGAATATACTGTCTGCTAGGGGTGGGCGATATGACCTAAAATTAATATCACGGTATTTTTCATCTTTTGAACGGTGACGGTATAATATCACGGTATAACTTTTTTTTTTCACCAATAAAGAAATTTTCATTGATTTACTCCTTGATATTTATTCCTTTATAAGCAGTTATATATTACTGTATTCTAAATATAATTAGTATTCTAAATGTTTTATCCACAACTTTAAATGCTTTAATTTAGGCTATTTTGTAACAGCGCCACAGTTTAGCGCACCACGTAGAACACTCGGGAACCGCACCTGTGGCTGGCTGCACTGCTGCTTCGTGCTCAGTAAGGAATATAGGTAGTAATCTCTATGTGTCTGTCTGTCCGTTTGCATTTTGATTATTTCGAGAACCGTTCATCCAATCGACTTCACAAGGGAGTGCAGTGTCGCATTTGGTGCAATATAGACAGACACGCGAGACGCGACACGTTCAGAATTAATAGTAAACTACAGAACAGCGCGAGCGGGAAGCGGCGCACCTCACGCGAGCAGGGCGGCTATATTCTCCGAGAACGGACACTGCACTAGTGATATAAAACGCACACAGTCTGTTAATTAAGCAATACTTTTAAGGTAGTCTAATATTTTTCTGACTAACAAATTACTGACACAGTAAAGGGTAGATTTAAATAAAGAAAAACGAAATTTAAATAAAGAAAAACGAAATTTAAATAAAGAAAAAAACGAAATTTAAATACAGAAAAAATGAAATTTAAATAAAGAAAAACGAAATTTAAATAAAGAAAAACGAAATTTAAATAGGCCTAAAGAAAAACTAAATTTAAATAAAGAAAAAACGAAATTTAAATAAAGAAAAAACGAAATTTAAATAAAGAAAAACGAAATTTAAATAAAGAAAAAAACGAAATTTAAATACAGAAAAAATGAAATTTAAATAAAGAAAAACGGAATTTAAATAAAGAAAAACGAAATTTAAATAAAGAAAAAACAAAATTTAAATAAAGAAAAACGAAATTTAAATAAAGAAAAAACGAAATTAAGTTTGCCTAAATTAAAAACGAGATTAATTTAGATTGATAATAACGGGTAAAAAGTCTAATACATTTTGTTTATTCTATTTTCCACAATGTCAAAGCAACAGCAGCAATACAAGCTCAGGCATGCACTTCGGTTCATACAAACTCCGCTGTTCTGCGCTCTAGCCAGAGAACACTCTTGTTGCAGGAACACTCAGGCGTCGGTTCTATTTCTAGCATGCACGCGTTTTCCGCGTGGCTCGAGCCGCGCCTGAGACGCGTGTCTCACGCAGGCAGTGTGCAAACTCCAACCTTTTAACATGGGAGCCGAAATAAAAACAGACACCCAACGCAGCTGAGACTCTCACGCCAGCAGCCAGTGTGTCGCCGGCCTTATTCAAGCGCGAATGAGAACCGTTTCGCGGGGGATCCCAGGTGTCAATAAAACAAAAACAAAAACGTTTTTTCGTTGTTGTTTTATAAATGCTCTGACAATTGTTTAATAAATGTTCAATCAAAATGCAAATAATCGCGTCTTTTTTATTTTTATTTTTATTTTTTTTTATTTTTTTAGTCGACTAATCGTTGTGCAGGACAGGACTTTGGTCGACTAAGCATTTCTTTGGTTGACTACAGCCCTAATGTAAATGCAGCCGTTCAAGGAACATAATTGATTTATTACGGTTTTGACGGTATTAGAAAATCCATGTCGTGGCGCAATGTCACACCGGTAATGACTATGACACCGGTGTACCGCCCACCCCTACTGTCTGCCCAGATTAAGCCAAATGCAGCAATGTTGGTTGGACGGCGCTTCACGGTACAGATGGACAATGATCCAAAACACACTGCAAAAGCAACCCAGGAGTTTTTTTAAGGAAAAGAAGTGGAATATTCTGCAATGGCCAAGTCAATCACCTGATCTCAACCCGATCGAGCGTGCATTTCACTTGCTGAAGGCAAAACTAAAGGCAGAAAGACCTACGAACAAACAACAACTGAAGAAAGCTGCAGTTAAGGCCTGGCAAAGCATCACAAAGCAGGAAACCCAGTCTTTGGCAATGTCCATGGGTTCCAGACTTTAGGCAGTCATTGCCTGCAAAGGATTCTCAACAAAATATTAAAAATGAACATTTTATTTATGATTATATTAATTTGTCCAATTACATTTGAGCCCCTGAAAATGGGGGTACTGTGTAAAAAAATGGCTGCAGTTTCTAAAATGTTTACTTGATATTTTTGTTCAACCCCTTGAATTAAAGCTGAAAGTCTGCACTTCAAATTCATCTTAATTGTTTCATTTTAATTTTATTCTGTTGGCATACAGAACCAAAAGTATGAAAATTGTGCCTGTGTCCAAATATATATGGACCTAACTGTACATGCAAAATTTTGTCAAAAGGCCAGACTCTGCGAGTATCCTCGCAAACAGTCGCTTAGCCTATGGCTTAAGTGAACGTAAACAACTACAACTAAAAGATGTGTACCAGGATCCATGCATTCGGTCTTAAAGTGACAGCAGCCTAATAAACCTGCTGCTGTCTGTGTCATTAATGTTAATCAAACTGTATAAAATACAAGAGCTATTCAAGTCATCTGGTGTTTGTTTTTATAAATAGTTTTTATATCCCAATATATATCACAGAAAAACAAAACATCACTATGTCTGTTTTTTCCAATATCGTGCAGCCCTCCCAGTGAGTATGTTTAAAGTGCGAGCTCTGCAGTGAGGAACAGCCTGGGTAATGTGCTATAGTGGAGAAGAACAAAGTTCCCGTGTAGTTGTTATAGAGCAGCACGGTTGGTTCTGATTCATTGGATTCACTCTTTTGCAGAAGTTCACCTCCCACTGCCTCTAATACGCTCAGCCCGTCAACACGCGTATAGTAATTCCAGGCTCCCTCTGGCTGCTTTCTGGCTTTACAGTAAGTCCTGGACACAGATCCTGCAACACTGCACCAGATTGATTCCTTTTGCATGCCGTAAATCTTCCCACACCCCTGCTAATGCCTTGAGAACTGAGCTGGGAGAGATGCCTCTTCATTACCCCAACAGCGGGGCATCCGAACCAACCTGTGACACAGCCGATTCTCAGCACAAACCGCATCTGTTATCCCAGAAGATGTTAAATAAAGAAAAGGAAAGGCTGAGCGTGTGGAAAATGATAATTTGGCTTGAATCTGAAGTTTTTTTTTTTTTTTGTTTACCCTTGTTGTTGTTGAGCAGATGTCTTCAGCCAGTGCGAATTGGATTCCGTGAAATCAGGGCTGGCATTGTTTTATTAGACATCTGGATGCTGTTGTCTGATATTTGGCTGTGCAGCAGTTGAGGGCTTTAAACCAGCAAATTTTTCGATTTTTGTGCCTCTTGCGCCCACAGTTGAAAAAGCATAAACATCTAAACGCTAGAATGAACATGAGAGATCGATGGAGATGGAGCATATATGCTGGGAAAATAAAAGTTTAAACTCATATTTTGAAGCTTCCCACCTCCCTGATTTTGAAACATAAACCTAGCTGGATTGGGAGGGAGGGAAAACCAATGCACACATCACTGGAGATATTATTACCCATTTATGGTACTATTTATACCTCCACTGGGCCTGCAGAACACTGAGGGGAAGTGAGGTCATATATGTTGAGATTGCTGGAGGCTGATTTACATTCTCCTGAACATGTTTTATTTATTAATACTATGATGGAGGTCAGTAACGGGCGCTTTTCTGCACATATCCAGCATGGTGTTGGAGGCGGCGAGAGCACCGGCTCGCCTGCAGCGAGTTGAGGGATGTGGGTGTGTTTTGGTTTATGCTCTTACCTGGACATGGATCAGAAAGGCAACAGGCCGTTCAGGCTTTCAGTGGTTTGAGATGTGAGAGCATGCCCATGGGTTGTTGTTGGTGTTGAAATTGAAGGAGAAAAAGAGAGGGAGAGAGAGAGGAGTGATAAATAGATAAATCTAACCACATTGATGAAAAGATTTACATTGACCTCCAAAACTGTCTGTGAAGAGTAATTGTGGGAAAAGATGAATGGTCTGTTGCCTCCCTTCAAAATCACAAAAGGGGATTGGGTGCAAGACCGTCTATTTATCTCTCTCTCTCTCTCTCTACATATATATATATATATATATATATATATATATATATATATATATATATATATATATATATATATATATATATATATATATATATATATATATATCCTGTTGACGTTTCTGCCATCTCCCCCTTGGCAGGGATTGAAAAAAGTATCAAGTCAGAGTTTTGCTTCTAGTGTCACAAACATAAATAAATTTTAAAAAAACATCTGAAGGCCAGTAAATTACAAGACTGCGCACTGTACATCATACCCGAGGGATGATGGAATATCATGTCTACTACTTCATCTTCTGCTGTTTTGCATTATTCAGCCGTTTTCAATTAGGTAACAAAGTTTTTTATGCAACTAAACATAGCACAGGGCCACTGGTCTCCAAAGCAGCTAAAGGATTCAGTTTTTGCTTTATAATCTGTTCTCCAAATAACTATAGAGGAGATTATGAGCGAGTTTTACCTTAGGATGCTGATGTTAAAGGGATTGGGACCAAGAAATAAAAATCGGTCATTATTTACTCGCCCTCATGTCATTTCAAAGCTGCATGACTGACTTTCCTCTGTAGAACACAAAAGGTTTTCTGGAGAATATTTTGGGCTCTCGTTTGTGTAACAGAAATGAATCAGGACTGTCAAGCTCCAAAATGACCAAAAATGTACCAGAGAAGTAGCACATCTCATGCACTATATTCCAAGATAGCTTTGTGTGAGAAACAGACTGAAATATAAGTTATTGACTTATAATCATCCACCCCAGTGAAGTGTTAACCTATGCGACTGGATCTCAAGAAGTGCTCGTCAGTCCCATTACCTTGAAAAGTGTGGCCAGGCTTTTTGTATAAGAAGGAAGTCATACAAGTTTTGAATGATATGAAGTTGAGTAAATGATGACATAAGGTTCATTTTTGATGAACTATCCCTTTAAGGAGCTTGAGGAAGACACTCTCAGAGTTGTTTGTTGGTTGTGTGTGTTTGTTTAAATTTCTTGGTGTGGCCCTGAGTGTGGGTTTTTAATATGTCTAGATTTTTATTGCCATTGGGAAAGGCTGGAGCTGTTGTGAACTACAGCCTAAATTGACAAGTAGATTGAATTTGTGCAAATGGATGATGAAATGCTATTGAAATATTCATTTTTCCGTTGTGCTACAGATGGGTTGGGGCTCCCACCCACATGTCCCGGTAGTGCTTCACTTGAGAAAAAACTGTCACAGATTCGTCACCTCACAGCTGTTCCCCAGAGGAAGAGAGTTCCCATAAACGGACGCATTTCTCTTAATGATCAAACCACTATTGAAGCTGTTCCTCAGAACGAAATGAAAAGAAACCGAGGGAACAAGCATTCTTAATACAAGAACATCCAGTCTTCTGTTATTAAATGTTCTGAGGTGTTGTCCTGTGTTGCTATAATACATTTAAAAGGGAAAACTTGGGATCTAATATATTAAAGGCAGTGCAGGAATCTTGCAGTATGGAGGTATGTGAACTGGTCTGTTCGATGAGCATGATAATTGAATTGTTAGAAATGCAAATCCATTTCAATGGCATCTGCAGACAATGACCGCTGCAAGAAAAAGAAGACCCACCTGTGAAAGCTATGTGCAGGGAATTGTGGGTAACCATTGCTTTGCAAGCAGACAAAGACCCTTTGAATCTCTGCAAGCTTTTCAGTCTTTTCTCTCTGGACTAAAAGTAGTTAAGACCCATCATGTCTGTCAATCTTTTCTCTCCTTTCTCTCAGTCTCTCATTCACTCTTTCATTTTCAATAGATTTAGTCAGTGTAGAAGTTTTTTTTTTTTTTTTGTAGCAATACATTGATATTGAAAAGTCGACATGGAATTTTAATACTGGCCATTTAAGGGTTCTCACTCATAACATGAAAACACTAAGCAATTTTATAATTAATAATAAAATACTAAAAACCCAAATAAACGGTTTTAAGTGCTACAAGTGAATTTAGGCATCACAACATTATAATGTACAGTACGAAAAATGGACATTCGTTTTGAGATTTGCAAAAGATTGCATTTAATAGTGTTATTAAATATTAGCTTTAAGTCTATCGCTATCCCTTTAAGTTAGCGCTTTGTATGTTTCACTTATAAGACTTGTTTGTATTTGTTTGAGCGAGGTTGTAGTTGGGCGAACACAAGTAAATCCAACCATCCATCATTCTCATCAGCCGAGCATTTCTTTACCTCAGCAAGCCGCCCGTTCCCCCTAAACTCCTGAGTAGGTGCTTTGGAAAGTTTGTTCGTTGAAAAAAAAAAAAAAAAAAAAAAAGTGCTGAAGGGAATTTCCTTTTGAAGCGCAGCGGCCACGGCTACGTACAGGCCTTTGCTGTATGATGGCGTGATTGAAAGCTAAACATGCAGGCTTTCTAGATCAAATGATACGAGTTGCTTATTCCTCCAGTGCAGTGTTTTCCTTGGATTAGCGCTGATGTGCAGGGGTTTGAATATGTTAGTAGGTGTAGTACTCGTTGCTTCCAGGCCTTACACTTCAAAGACATCTCATACACTATTTCAGACTGTTTTAATGGCCACTGGTGGAGGAAACTGGATGTGATTTATAGGTTGTGAGTGAAACCACTTGATTTACTTTGCTGCATCTTACGTCATTTCGAAGGAACTCTGCTCCATCATCATTTTCTGGCAGCCCTGTTGAAGCCACGGGGACTGTGACCAGGGGATTTTTTTTGTCATAGAGTGTTCAGGGTTTTTTCCAAAGAATTATAGGCTAATTGATGACGCAGCTCGGCAAGAATAAAAAGTGCTGGTGTCTGCCAGTAAAACTGGATTGCGACAGAAAACAAAAGAATCATGTCTTTCTTGCGTAGCTGGGTTGACTTCATTTTTTTATGTTCTATACGTTATGTGAAGCTGAGTCCGGTTTTGTTTCTTTTTCAGGTGCATTTAAAGCATCCGTGCATCCGTCCATCCCCGACATGGCAGAGTACTTTCCCTTTTAGTTTAATGCTAATCTCATAGCGTTTACTCGCTGCTTAAAGATGTAATTGCCTTTGGTAGCAAAATATTAAACCTAGGTATGCACAATATATCAGTAACATAGCTATTAAACACACTGTAAAAAAAAATCCCGTAAAAAAACGGTAAATCTCTGGCAGCAAAGTTTCCAGACGGGTTCTGTTAAATTACAGCAAATTACCATTTCACAAAATTACAGGCAAAAACCGTAAAAATACAGAATTGACCTTACGGTCGAAATTAATTAAATTACAGTACATTACTGTTAATAATGGCTTATTAAACCGTGGAAAAACAGATAAATTATGTCAAATTACATAAAAAGAACATTTAACTTTAAGGTTAAACTGTAAATTTAGGGGTACATAACTTACATAACTCTGTAAAAATACAGACAAGTTCCTTTTAAAAAACGTAAAATTGCTGTAAAACCAAAATACAAGCAATTACCTGTAAATTTAACAATGGACCTTTAAATTACAGCAAATGCCTTTTATTTTACAGATATTTGCTGTATAATGACAAAACGGTAAAATTCTGTAAAAAAATACAGACAATTACCTGTAAAATTACACTTTTTTTTTACAGTGCAGGTTTTTGCATTCTCATTTCTTCTATTCACATTTAGATTACATTTGCCGTCATTTAACGCTCAAAGTTCATCTTTAAAACATGAATAATTTAAAAACACTGTTAAATGAAATTAAAATTTTGTGATTTGCTAAATTAATTTAAAATGATTGATTTTAGCCTGGGATTGGTCGATTGAATGAAGCTTTGCTCATGACACCTCTGCGCTAAAAATGGCTGGGTTAAAAACAACCCATTTGGCAACCCAGCACTGGATAAATATCGGACAGAACACATGCTGGGTTAAAGGAAGTGTGGGTTGCACACTTTAACCCAACTTTTGCTCATATTGACTAAAAGCTGGGCTAATTTGGGTTATTGTAACACTCGCTTAACAGGAGATACTTCAAAATGGCCATGTCTCGTCTCTCACTCTGTCTGCAATGCAAGCGAACCTAGCAGATGTGAAATAATGTTGGTTACTCTCTCTGCAGGACACCTGTGTGCATGACCTCATACATGCACTAAAAATGATGTGTGTGCGCTCTTGCGTTGTTCGGTTGCGTGTATGGAGTTCAGTGCAGGATGCAGTGGTCTGGGTCCCTCTGTGCTAGTGAAACACGAGGTGATCTGTGATTTATTGTGTCATTTATCACCTTCTGTGTCCCAAGTAGCTGTTGCCCAGATGGTCTTGTCGTTAAGAGGTGTAAATTTCACATTTAAATGGAATCATTCCAGAACTATGTATGCGCATACATGCCTTTTAAAATGAGTTCTTTATCATGCTATTGTGCACATTTTAAACAAAATAATTCAAAAATAATTGATTTACTTTTTTTTCACAGTAAACCTCATTGCTAATGTAAAAAAACTCTGCAGCCATCTCCAAATATAGTTTGTCAAAGCTTTTATTTGCCATTTTGTGGCATGTTTTGGTCCTGTTATTGAGGATTTTGTGTGTGTGTGCTTGTGTGTACACACATATATGTGTGTTTGTCCTGATCCTAATGCTGGCAGCTGCATCCTGTTATCATTTACTAGGGTCAGCAAACCCATTGAGTCTTTGAATGATGGCTTTAGCCTCCTTTAGCAGGTGTTTAATGGAAGAATGAGCCAAAGCCTCCTTCCCTTTACCTTCAGTTTCATTAAACCTTCAGACTGGAGCTTTTAACAGCAGCTGAGGATGGACCGAATAAAGCCGAAATCATATTTAAGCATCTTTCAGGGAAGAAATGGCCTTTCAAAGCATTGAGAAGGAAAACGGCTCACCTGGGATTCTTCCTAAAGGTTTTGGGTCAAATAGGATTTACAGAGGGTTCTTCTCAGGACTGCTTTGAGCTTCATTTAAGAACATAAGATGTTTCTATTTGCCTGTTTTTTGGCAAACTTGTTTGATATATGATTGTGTAATATTATTTGAATGTTAATGCAGCGATATTGATGTGTGAAATTTGCTTGTCCTCTATCCTGTTGCTGAACTCTAAATAGACCATTTGGCCACCTGAGAGAAGAGGTTCGAACAAACCAATGTCCCCTTTCACATGCTAACAACTATTCAGTTTCACGCAGTATTCCATACAAATGGATAGGGTATCGATTATAGCTGTCATGTTAAGAAACATCAAGGGACAGGGTTATTTTTTTAAACAATTAAAATGCAATGATGGCTGAAAGGTCTTCCCCCTCGTTGATGTCAATTATCAAACACTGTTTGGAAATTGACCTGTGAAAGACAGAAAGTCAATGAAAAGCACTTAACCGTCATGTGGTCAATTAGTAGACACATGCTGAGTGATTTTTCCATTGGTCAAGGAATGCTGAAAACCTTTAATGGTTTGTTTACATTTGCCCTTTAAGTTTTACAGGATTGAAGGCATAAAACAGCGTTCACAATGCTGTTAACTTGTGACATTTCTAAGTGAAACATTTACATTTTGGCAGATGCTTTTCATCCAAAGTAATTTCCAAGTGCTTTCTTGGAATTAAACCCATGATCTGGGAAAAATATTGAAACATCCTTAAAGCAATATAAATGTATTTCAGATTCAGGAGCGAAACTGTGATAAAGACAATAAATTGAATTCTGTATATTCTCTTAAACTTTTTTTTTATATAATCTTGTGTATATTGTAATTTATTTTGTTTAAAAGATGTTTATTATGATAGGTTTTTTAACTGGAAAATAAGACAAAATTACTGATGAAGAAAATTTGTTGTAGTGTATTCAGCATGAAATATTGTAGGGCAGAACTTCGACTTGGCTCATTTAAGCTATAACATGGTTGACTAATGTTATATTTCATTTTAGTGGATAAGAAAATTACATTTAGATGAAATATTTTAAAAACAAACTTTTTGCTCTTTAGAATAAAGTGCAGTGAAGAATCGTGCAACAAGACCAGAAACATTTATTTAGAAAGTCAATGTCAATTTGTTTTCTTGTTGTTTTGAAAAAGCGTTTCTCTTTCTTCTTTGTTTTTGTAGCAAGGCCTGGCTTGGTTTAGCCTTGTCTTATTCTTGGTTTCTCTTAATTACATGCTCGTCATACGCCCCTAACTGTAAGGCTGTAATTAACTAGAAAGCGTTTCGGCGAGCAGCTGTTTGTGGTCTGTGGTGTGGGTTGGGTACGGAGCATGACAGCCGAGACTCTGGATTAACAAATCAATGTGTCATGATCTGTTGCTGAACGTTATGATAACGGTGGTCATGATGACATGATATACAGTCACAGAGTTTTCTAAAGTCAGGCAGGGCTAACAGTGGCAGGTGGCACCATGGCCCAGAGAGACTCTTTTGTCCATTATTACATTATTCCACTGGTTCTCTATGTGAGTTCCTACATTAGTTGTTTCAGAGCCATCTGGATCCACTCACTCTTGTCTTAAAGCTCTTTTTCTTCCGTTTAAAGGTCAGTGGCCAGCAGGAATCTGAGCCTGCATGTGGGCTAGAGTGGTCACCACCATTAACATCAGGCGTAGAGGTCAAAGGGTTAGTCCCTGTGGACTTATTTTATGGCATGCCGCCTCCTTGTCAGAATGATCCCATTGCTTTTTCCAGATCGGACATCAAGCCCGATTGGTCGAAAGCAGAATTGTCTTGCTCACCACAAATCTTTTAGGTACAATATAATGGATTTGATTTCAGTTCAGTGATACTTGACACAATTCCAAAGTGATTCTTGATGCATCTCAATTTTTCAGCTACATTTGTATGTAAATCTTTGTCGAATTAAGACAAATTCTTAATTCAAAAGCAAAACAATTTTTTTTTTAATAATTATAATATATAATAATAGAAATTATATTATAATTATAAAAAAATAAAAAAATTCTGTTTATTTAATTACAAATGAATTCACAAATCTGATTGAAAAAACAAAAACATTTCTGGATAAAACCAGATTAGCTTGATGCATTTGTAAAGTGTGTGAATCACTGGTGGGTTAAATGGATCGACTTAGTTTCTGCAAAACAAAAATGTTTAGTTATTTTTGGAGAAGGTCTTTGTGGAGATGCCGTTTTATTTTATTTATTCATATATTTTTTTTTCTAAGATGAGCTTTGCCATTTAAAGCCCATTAGGTTGATTGATTGTGTCTGTGTTATGGTAAATGGCAGCGTTGGGTTGATGCCCCTTTTCATAAACTCCGTTTTTAATCTTGCAGAAAGGTTCACGCATCTGTTCATTTTTCATCCTGGCGGCTGGCTGAGGTTCATCGTGGCTGGGGGCACCATATGGTTGAATTATCCGAAAGCCACTGGTTCATCACCTGTTTTTTCCCTAATATATAAAAACAACACTGGTTGAGAGTGCTTGAGTGGGCAGAGAGGGCAGAAACACAGACTTGTGAAAAACAGCATACACTGAGAATGCCTTCTCTGACTGACTGAATGTCATGCGGTTCACGAGGAATTCTAGGTGTGTTTAACTAATCCAAAAATGTGTCTGTCACAACCCTGTCTGTTAAGTTAGCATATGTTACATATAAAATGCAAGTCTCAACTTTAGATGGCATCCTTAGCGAACCATATGATGATGGGTTATATTCATATTGCTCTGATATTAAAATTGTTCAGATATCCATAAACCAGTAATTATTTTCATTTTATGGCTGATAACTGATGAATGGCAGGTATTCAAATTATCCATTATAACTAATGTTAGATTTTATTATTTTCTTTTGTTATTTTTTCCTTTATATCTTTTTTCTTTGTTTTTAAATGTAAAATAAATCAATGTAGTTATTATTATTCTTATTATTCAATTCATGTTTATTGTTTTATTACACATTTTGCATATTTACAACAGAAGACAGGGAACATACCAACTTTTAAGGCATTTTTTACAATAAAAATTACAATAAAAAATAAAAATAAAAAGATTTGAAATGGAATGGACTCAATTTAACAAAGATGTAAATCAGGACAGCATTAAAAAGAGCATAAGATTTCATCAAGCATATAATTTCAAAGAATTATTAGAAAGAAATGCATGTTGCTATAAAAAATAAAATAATTGTATTAAATATTATTTAATGTTATTATTGAATAATTGATTGTAATAATAAAAAATAAAATAATAATAATTATTTTTTATTTTATTTTAGCACCTTTAAAGGTAGCTTCCATAGGTTGCATTTTAAAATGATGATTATTGCTGTTGTTGTCACTTTATGGCACGTAAAGGGGAAGGTAAACCTCTGATCAGATCGTCCTGTCTAAGTTGGTTGGTTTTTGGACAGAATAACCTGCATTGTGAACCAAGTGGACAAAGTCTGCCGATGCGAGACTAATAGGACTTTGATAAACTGGTGATGATGACAGTTAACTCCATAGTGCTGGTAATCCGGAGTTCATTGGTCTGTGCGTTTGATGTCCCTCAGTTCTCAGATTATCCCTGTGGATCCCTCAGTTCTCAGATTATCCCTGTGGATCCTGTTAGTGTGATGTTCACACTGCTAATCTGAGCCAGAAACATGCAGCACACATCTCATATTCACATCCACACATGAACACCTGCTCATGAGATCACAGCTGCGATAGAGAGGACAGGAAAAAGATTTCATTTGACCTCATCAGATGTTATTATTTTTCTGCAGCGTGCGTTCATCTCTCGTGTTTTCTCCTTTTGTCTGCTTCTCACTGTTTTTTTATCTCCCAGATCGGAGAAGAAAAGATCTGAAATGAACCTGTCACTGTTTGCAACGTTCGCTTGTAAAAGGCAGATTTCACAAATTAGAAACCATACTGATCTTGCTCTACTGTTGTCTTTCTTTATCTCTTTGGAAAAGACTATCTTGCATTCCATTTATGTGCTGCTTTAGTGCTGGTCTACCTGGATTTATTCAAATCATTTACCTTTTAAAGGGATAGTTCACCCAAAAATGAAAATTGTCTTAATTTACTCGCCGTCAAGTTATTTTCCAAACCTGTATGAATTTCTTTCTTCTGTTGAACACAAAAGAAGGTATTTCAAAGAATTTCGGTAGTTTTGAAGAATATATTTTTGAATTTTAAACATTAATTATAGCCATTCAACATTAGTGGAATTGAAAGCTATCAATTTTAAAATGTATTAGGCTTCAAAAAATATAACAACTTTGAATTTAAGTGATCTTAAAACAATCCTCACATAATAAATGTATTTACCTGTGCCCTTCCTACCTGTCTAACAGGTAAATAGACAGAAATTGAATGGTTATCAAACAGTCTGCACTGCATAAATAAAAAATTCAATATAGAATAGATGAATCCTTATTAAAAGCTACAAAAGTTCAAGAGCAGTGAGTAATTTTCTCTGTTCCCTTTGTTCTTTGATTTGCTTGAATGGTTTAAAAGCATTTGCATAAATAGAGCGTGATGATCATATAATGTAACGGTAGCCAAAGGATGCCGGGAAAAACAGATGCTGTGTTAATTGCACTAAATATTTTTAACGCGTTAAACTGAAGAAAAACATAAAAATGTGTACAACGTTAACGTTGACCGCACTCATTTTTATATATACACGTTTAGACCATGCACTTAACTTAGTGATTGCTATCAGGATGCAAAGAGACTTTCAACCAGCATAACAAAAATGTTTCTGGAACAAATCACTTTCACTGCCTTTAATTATGAGCAATAGTAAAAGTGCCTGTTTAAAACTAATTTCTTTCTATTTTTCTCTCTTTTTGTTCTCATGCTGACCATCTCTGCATCTCTACTCAAGGTAAGGACATTTTATTTTTCTCAGTTTCATTCCCTTTTATAGTGTGGTATCTCAGTGTGAGGTATTTCAGGTATCTCTGATCGTGTTGCCAATAATGACGCCTCATGGGATCTAGGGCCCTTCTGTGTCAGTGGTCCTGCCTTGAGACCATCTGGGTCTTTCGCTTTTGTCTGTCATCAAAGACTAAGATTATCCAGATATCTTTGATATGGACGACTGCGGATGAACATGCACAGGGTTATACAAGCTGTGTTTTTTGCTATTTCCGTTTCCTTTTTTGCTTACTTTACCGTTTAAAAGTTTGGTGTTTAAAGAGAAAGAAATTACATTGTATACTTGCTGTAGGTTTTTGCATAGCCTCAGCCACAGTGAAATATAATTTCTCAAAAAATTGTATGACTGCATAACCGTTTATCAAATAATGCTCTGATTGGCTGTGATTTTTGTTACTCAGTGAGGACCAAAAAAAAAAATTGAGGCTAGAAACTTTAACAACTGGTGGTGAATCTAAGATGTTCAAAGACTGCTTAGTTCAGATTGCTATTATTTACAGCTTACTAGAGCAGATGATTTCACTGCATATGATATTGATCCAAGGGTATATCTGTCATCTGGATGATCTCCACCCAATGCTTTAAACTTGCATTCCAGCTTGCCCTTCCCTTTACAGTCAGCAAATGGTGGAGGATTGTGGAAGGGTTTCTGTTGCTATGCAAATGCGTATTTGGTTCATGTAAACCAAGCCATAAATAAACCAAAAAACAGTGGCCTGAGAGTTTGAGTAGCATCCAGGGGAGTGCATAGCCTTCTGTCAGAAGCTGCTCTCCTCATTGGACAGTGCAGTTGTCCATCATTTTGGGCAGCCAGTCGGTGTGAGTGAGTGAAATGAGGTCTATTTGCTGTTTTCTGATTTCTTAAAACAGTTTATGCAAGTAAAAGTTCTGCAAGCGAGGAGGCGAACTTCTTCGAAGTGGAGTTTATTCTTTTACACACTCTTTCCTTTTCCTGAAATCGGTAAAGTTACCATAGAGTTACAACACCGTGTCTCTACCAAGAGACAGTCCTTTCACTGAGGGATCAAAGCGCCAGCACTTTTGTCTCAAGCTTACAGAGGCTAAAGATGAGACCGTAAGATAGAAAGCGAGCGTTTGAGGAAGGTATTCAGAGGTTCCTCTTTGCTGTTGCTCAGTTTTCATCTACTTTTAACTGACTCCCCATCCGTGTGTCTCTCATACTCTCACTTTCTTTGATTTGCTGCCTCTCTCTTCACATGGAGATATGAAATCTGGTAAATTGCAAATTGTGAGGCTCTGTGCCAGCTGTAAATTTTCACAAAATGAAAAATCTGTCATTGTTTACTCACCCTCATGTTGTTCCAAACTCATATTAGTTTCTTTCTAGTAAATAACAAAAAATAAGACAATTTGAAGTTACGGTTTTCATTATTTTTCCATGAAGTTACAATGAACTGAAGCTTAATGCTTCCAAAAGGATTCAAACAAATCATTCTGACTGGTTTTGAGAACCAAAGATATATATTCATTAAGATCTGGTTCAAAAAAGAGATTAATTTACAAATCTGACATTTCTTCTTCTCTAAATTAAGGAGAGTTGTCAATGTGAAATGCTTAAGTTGTACCCACACAAAACTCATTATGGTTTCTGAAAACTTGGAATATTAGTCATATGGACAACCTTTATGATACTTTCACAGTTATTTTGGAGCTCGACAGCCCCAGTCCTCGTTCATGTTCATTATATCAAAAAGAATGACCAGGGTATTCTTTAAAACGTCTTCTATATAAGAAAGTCAGTCATATGGGTTTAGAACAACATAAGGGTGAGTAAATGATGACAGAATATTCATTGTTTAGGGTTTTGTTGGGGGTGAACTAGGGGGTGAATCAGATAAGGAATCCTACAAGTCAGGCACTTTTAATTGTTGTTGTCTTTCTTTCATCTGAGCAAAGTCATTTTTGATTGTCTTTTGGTGTAGTTTTGTGCTACTTGAGTGGATGAATTTGTTAGTATGACAACTTTTTTTTCAATCGTAACTATTTTTACACGACTGATTCAGAGAAATGATGTTTCCTGTATTCTCAGAAAAGCGTCAATCTGCAGTAAAAAGATGTAGAATACTGATCCGTGTGCGGTGACGGCTGCAGTGTCTATCATTTTTTTTTTAAGCATTAAAGGTTTACTTGTTTCTTACATTTCAGTCATTTGACACCGTCCCAGGAAGATGTTTACTTCGAGTGTTCGCCCCTGGTGAAATAGCGTCTCTTTGAACAGATCGTTCTCCTAACTACCATGTCCTTCTCAGAGGACTTGCCCTGTTTGTGTGGATTCTCTGGTGACTTACCTTTTTACTGTCAAGTTTTTTGAGTAGCCTGAAGAGAGCTGTCAATCTAGTTGATTGATATTGAGACTACATTCGCACCTTGCCTTTGGGTTGGGAGTTTTCCTTCTGTCCATTCATGTGTGCCATTATCCGTCCCTGCAGCCCATGGCACTAAGTCCGTCACGGCGGCCTGTGAAAAGTCACGTTCAGTTGTGTGTATATGTGTGTGTGACCCGGGGGAATGTGGCACCTCATTCTTCAAACGAGACAACAGAAGAGACGATCTTTGAAGCCTGCGGTTGTGCCGGAATTGAACCCTGTGTGACTCCGTGACCCCAGTATGGGAGGAAGCTTGTACACTGACAATCCCACACAACTCAAGTCGGGGAACTTCCATCTCCCTCATGTGCTAACTGCTCATTAATGTTTAACATGCAGCATATGCCAAACACGCACACAATACTGTCACCCTGCCAAGTAGTAGTGAATGTATTGGAATGGTTAGGCTATTGTATTTCAAATAAATGTTTATAACTAAATATATAAAACTTTCTATTAATCAGAGTCCTGAAAAAAAATCACGATTTCCATAAAAATATTTTCAATATTGATAATAAGACATGTTTCTTGAGCACTAAATCAGCATATTATAATCATTTCGGAAATATCATATGACCGTGAAGATTGGAGTAATATTCAGATTTTGGATGACCAAACGAGTGTCCAAACTTTATCGAACAGGACCTGTGGTGGACTCTGATATGTGTAATATGTGAATGATTTTTTAAAGTTAAACATAAACATTCTTTTAAAACCACCTTAATTGTGTTTAATTGAAGAAAGAATGTATATATAATGACAGTTTTAATTTGTGGGTGAACGATTTCTTGAATTAGTTTTGGCAACGATAAGCTCTTCCGTTTGGCAACAATCACTTGTGTTGCACAGCAGTGCAGAGCTCAGGTGCATGAGTGCGTCTGCACATCTGTCCCAGCCATTGTCTCTGTTTTTTTCTCTCCAACAGTCATCTTCGTGTTTTCTCATTCTCTCTCTCTCAAGGCCTGTTCACACCAATAAACAGGAAAAGAAATCACAAAATAAAGTGATTTTCCTCACCAAAACTAGTCCTGTTGGAGTCTTCGAGAGTATTTGCATGCAGTTTAGCTCGTTTTGTTTTACTCTGATTGTTTTGTAGCTTTTAAAACCCCACAAAATGTGAACTGTGAACAGACCTCAACTCTTTATCTCGCTAGCAAAAGTGTATGTTTGAGGAGGAGGGTGTTCCCGCCAGCAAAATAATTTGCTGACGTGCCTCATGGGACCTGAAGAAGGTTGAGCTATTTTGTGTGTGTGTGTGTGTGTGCGTGTGTGTGTGTGTAATGCACCAGGGCCCTGTACTTCAGCCCCAGGCCTGATTGGTGAGCTGTGTTAGTGGAGGTGAAGGGCTGACATGAGGTGAGGGGTCTAACTGTGGCAGGATCTCCACCCTAGAGCTGCTCTGTGGCCCCAGCAAATGTTTCTCATTCTCAGCTGTCATCCGCTCCTCACAGACAGACTGGCAGGGATCACCCCCGCCCAGAGCCCTGGAACGCGACATGCCGTAATGCTCCACCCCCAGTGCCGCCCGTCGGGGTCTATAGAGACAGAAACGGAACACAAGCTTCTGAGAAATTTACAAAATATGCTTGTGAGCCGCCACATAGACGCTGCACTCTTTTTAAACCGAATAAAGGAGTAAGACCACCCCTTTCTTTCTCTCCCCCCACTCTAATGGAGTTGCCGGTTCAGTCCCAGAATACAGCTCAAGAGGATTTGGGAGAAGTATAGATTTAGAGATGAGTGCTGCATAATGACCTGTTCATTTATTAATTATCTGATACTACTTTCCCAATGTAAATAATTCCTGATAACATGGGTAGCTAATCAGGGATATACTGTTAACTTCTATTGTTTTTAAATGAAAATTTTTTTTTTTTTTCACAACATTTTAATGGCCCACAGATTATTTTGTTGTATAAATATCTGAACATGCAATATATCATAAGAAAGAACAGAGCCTCTGCTTAAAAAAAAAAATATTTTATTATTATAGCTTCATGCATTCTTTTTTTATCAACACCTGAATTTGGGTACTTTTCATTAAAAAAAGCAACATTTTGAACAAAAAAGCTTAGAAAATCACATTTTTTTTCAAAGACTATGTTTGTATCAGATTCAGAATGATGATAAAAACATAAATGGAGTACATCAACACCCCCAAAGCTTGCATAGTCCTATAGCTCGTCCTGGGTTGACATTTCATTCAGTAACTTTAGGCAGTTTTAATTTATATGCTGTTTAATGTTTGATGATCGTGTTTTTTTAACATGTACATAAGCAATGCTTTTATAATTGTTTTGATCCGGAGATTCTGTACTCTTTCAGAAGATGCGTAATAGCGCCCCCTACCATATCGCCATGTCCTAACCAGACGCGATGCGATGAGATTCCAGCGACAAATTATTTGTCTTTCCACACCAGACGCAACGCGATAAAAATCACAGCCAAT
Organism: Abramis brama; assembly: GCF_963993115.1. Taxonomy (NCBI): domain Eukaryota; kingdom Metazoa; phylum Chordata; class Actinopteri; order Cypriniformes; family Leuciscidae; genus Abramis; species Abramis brama. The sequence goes on along the minus strand of NC_139986.1, from coordinate 21,299,215 downwards.
CAGAAGAGATCAGAGGCTGAGGCTGAGACTAACAATGAGTTGACAGTTTGAATGTTCTTTTTCACTTTTATCTATTTTGAAGATCTGAGGTGAATTGTTGCTTTCAATATGGCTATAAAAGGCACACAAAATGATATTCAAACGCACACAGACGCTTTTAACATTAAATAATGCACATAAGCAGTACCTGAGATTATCATACTTTCTGTTTTTATTCCAGCCGCGATGTCGCAGAGATGGAAACCGTTTCTAAAATAGAATCATCACGTGTCGCCGTGGCGGCTGGTTAGGACAAAACCTCTGATTAACATGGACAAGATACCTTTTATCGCATGTCGCGGCGTTGAGTTGCGTCTGGTTAGGACATGGTGTATAACAGTGAAAAATATGGATTTCCAGAAATTTCCATCAATGGCGGGGAAGCATTGTCTCATAAATGACAGAAAATTGTGTCAAATGGCGTGGGATGGCAGATCGGCAGATCGGGTCGCGTTTCTGTAGTTCTAATGAGACATAAGAAAACTACAAATTTGACTTGCTTTACGGCAAGCGTTACAATAGATTCCAAAGCCGGTGCTGGATAAACAGCGAGCGTGCGCATGCGACAGTAGGGTGCGGTAGGCTAAATTATTTACGACAGAGGTAATGGACAATTCCGCTTCCAACCTGTAGGGCGACCGCAGAGGAAAAGTTCCTCGGTGTTGCTTTAAGCTAATTAGAATTTCTACAGACTAAAACTAACCTAATTTAACTTTAAAAAAATTAATTTGAATTAGATTTATAATAAGACTTTTTTAAAACACTTTTCAAACCTCTTATTCGTTTGGGGTCATTACCAAGAAAGGTTTTGTCAGATCTAGCTATAGATCTGGGGATATCGGTCAGTATAAATAAATGAAAAAATGCAAGATATCGGTTATCTTTTTTTATATATATATATATTTTTTTTTATCTATCTACCACTATTCAAGTTTGCAAAACTTCTCCAGATGTGCACAGGGCTTTTTTCTCTTGTCCCTTCCTCTTCCTACATAAACCCATAAATAAAAAAACAGACAGTCTGAGAAATAATTGGGTTGTTAAAGTCCAAGGCTATCTTTTAGAGAATTTCTATTGAACCATTTTCTGAAAGTAGTCCTACAAATGAACGCAGGCGACTGTCAGATCGATAGAAATCATGTGGTTAGTCAGACCATCTCTCGCATGTGCCAGAGGGAGAATAGTCTCTTCTACACAAACTCCCATAGACATTTACTTCTTCTGTCTACAGCTGTCTACAGTGTTGGGAAAGTTCACTTTCTACATGAACTAGTTCAAAGTTCAGTTCACAAATGTTTAAATGAACTAGTTCAGTTCATAGTTCATACTCAAAATTTTGAACCAAGTTCATAGTTCTTTTTTTCCATGTTGCTGTGAGATCTTATTTTTCAAAATGATTGCCACAGCCCATATAGAACCACAGACAATTATTTTTTCAGTTTTAACACTGAAGCTATGCGTCAGATTTTTCCCATCCTCACCGACCTTGTCATAAAACTCGCTTAAATGATCATACAACGCCTCCTTGCTGCTTTTTGTTTTGATTTGTAACGTAAGTGATGAGTCGTTCATGAACGATCCATTCATTGCGTCTGTCACGTGACAAACGAACGAAAGACTCGGAAGGTAAAGTAATTATGTTCCCTGTAAACGATTTTTGACTGCATTATAATGATTTCTTAATTCAGAATATGATGAAGATTGCGTAGGTGGATGTGTTATGGGAATTTGCCAGTTAATAGTATAACATTTAAAGCCCCTTAAATGATCGAAATGACTCGAAAAAAGATTTGTTCATTTTGATGAATGAGATCGAACAAGAGAGTCAGTAACGTTAGACACTGGTGGCTGGTGTTGCCAGATTGGGTGTTTTTTCCGCTACATATTAAGGCAGGTTTACGGTGTGTTTTAGCTGGGTTTTCGACAGGAAGGCTCTATAGAAATCTGGCACTCTATTGAGCGAAGTTAAACTGAGAGAGCGTGGCATTCACAGACACCAGAATGAACAAGTTCACAGTAACGTTCATCAGGCAGTAATACATTAAGTTCAGTTCACGTTCACTCAAAATATGAACGAGTTCATGAACTATCGTTCAATGAACACGTTCAGGCACAACACTGGCGGTCTAAATGTAAAAAACTTTTTTTTTTTTTTTAGTATGGCTATTACACATTGCTGTGTGGTGCTCACATGGGGGATGTGAATTCGATTCTGACCCACAATGTTTCCTGATCCCATTGCATCTATGTACTTTTGCCACAAATAACATAGGCTAACTAACTAGTTTAAAAAAACTCTTAATGTAAAAACGGCAAAAATGCCAAAATAATAATAATAATAAAAAGTTTCTATAGAAATATTTTGACTAATTTTCTCTTTTCACTATAGTTTCTGGTCATGTCTACTTCTGCTATGGATAAATTAGCTTGAAAGGCTAAAACCATGCTTTTTTAAATAGTAAAACGTAGAAACCACAATCTTCATTAATGTCCTCCACTTGCTCTCTGTCTCTCACACACACACAGGCGAGTCGAACATTAGCGAAGGGAGGTAATTGTGTCAGAGCCTTAGAGGGAGGTAAAATGGAATAATGAGACTCATTATCATACTAAAGAAGGAGAGAGAGGGATGGAAGGACGAGGAGGTGCTTCCATCAGTTTGCGAGCGAGAGCGTCTGTGCTCTTGTTAACGGAGTTTAGCTGAGGAGCAGTGTCAGTCTGGCTTTACCGAATATTCTTTCTTACGCCACCGAAATGAAACCACTTTTCCCTCTGCTCAGTTTCTTTGATCAGCCCGCTCCAGTCTTCTTCCACAATGGATGAATGGCTGGGAAATAAGACTAGTGGAGCGCGTTACTGCCATGCAAATGACAGGTGAAGGGCAGTTTCCTCTCGCTCACTGGCAGGGCTGATCCGGTGACAGACTTTGAAGTTTAGAGGAATCTCCTCTTCATGTTGAATCGGGGTGCATAAAGCACTTCAGACTCTGAGATGTTTTTGTCTCCGCTCTGAAGTGGGCGAGATTACAGCGTTTTGAGTTTTTTAATCCTAACCCGAGCGTGAGATTAGAAACACCAGCACAAAGCAGGAAGTAGAGGAGGAGAGTTGTTCAAGGACAGGAGAAGTTTGTGTCTTTGAGACAAATATGACAGGCAGAGACCACGTTTTGCTGCATGTTGCTTTAATATCAGAAGCCTAGCTGTAATATCTCTCACATTAAGAGAGGGTGAAGGGGGGAGAGAGAGAGAGAGAGAGAGAGAGATAAAAGAAAGCGAGCGGTGTTGTTTGATATGATGCACAATGGTGCAATATTTTGTGAAGGAGACTCCTTTTTTCTTTCTGTAGTAACCAAACTTTTGATTATTTTAACTATACAAAAATAAAAATACTATTAAAATTGTGCTACATGTTGCTTTGCTGGCTGTAAATGCAGTGAATCCATGATGAATGCAGTTAAACTAAAACTCAGTTATAACTAAATGCATTTGGTGGCGCTGTGGAGCGAGTAAACAATTGTATTTGATCACACATTGTGAACAAACAGTGTTGGGTTAAACTGAGTTATCATATCACCACCACAATGAGAAATCACATGATGTCCAAACACCGAGCCATCGTTATTGACCAGCCAGATGAGGAAAAACAGGTGTCCATCAGCCGAGAAGATAACTTATCTGATAGCAAAATGATTGAGAGACATGCTTCCTTTAAGTTTAGTACAGGGAGATGGGTTTAAAAACACAAAGCGCTGCAAAAAACTTCGCTTAGCACACCGTTATCTTTGTGTCCCTGCAACGCCTGTGTCAGCGGAGAGCGTTTTCTCTGCAGCCGGCCTTATTGTTATCAGACCGAGGAGCTGAATTTCACCCAAGCATTGGGATATTCATGAACATGTGAAACGATGTAAACACGATAACCATATGCCGACTCAAGTGTATTCTGCACGATATTTGGCGCAGTCTGCTTTATTAGTGTTTTTTTTTTTTTTCATTTGCACTGCTTGAGCTCATATGCTTTCGCTCTGTATATTTTTTGTTTAGTGTTTTCAACTAAAAGAAAACCTCAAGATATAATGTAAGCTTTTATCATGAATTAACATGAATGAACAAATTAACATTAATCTAAATAAAAAATGCTGAAAATATGGTCATTGCACTGCAGTGTTGGTTCGAAATACCAAAATTGGGTCAAGCCAGCCAATGAGAATGACACTACAGTTTTTCAGCCAGCACTTGCCATTTTTGTGTGCAGTGTGCTAAGAGAGTCATTGAACGGATTGTGGATGGTCTGTGGGTGTGCTAACTTAGGCAAAGATTTGTATGTTATTTAAGGGTAATTGCGTTAGGATATGTATATTTAGAGCAAGGCACAGATTCACAGATGTTAGCACTCAAACCTGTGATCACCATGAATCATCACTGTATACATTTATATGTCTAGCACTAGAATTTTTATGACCTTTGCCAAGACCAAAAATAGATAGAACTCAAAAAGCAGATTAAGTTTTTAGCCATCTGATCGCTATTTAGTAGATTTGCACGTAATGATATGACGCAGCGCCTGAAAATAGGTCTAATAGGTTAGACAAACTTAGTCCCGGTCACGTTGGAAGTTACCGAGCTGGGGACTATTTTCAGGCGCTGCGTCATATCATTACGCCTGCTGGACTCATGGTACGGCAGCAAAGTTTCTTGATTATTACGCAGGAATGAGAGTATAGTTCCTAGCCATATCAGCCTAGAAAATCGCAACTTTTCATTTTCCGTCGGTCTTAGTACATGATGTAACCACAGAAGAGTCAAGTTTTAAATAGGAAAAATATCGAAACTCTTTGATCATTTTTTTGAGAGAGATGCTAATGGTCCTGTCCGATTCAATGATCTATGCTAAGCTATGCTAAAAGTGGTACCGCCAGACCCGGAGTTCGCCTGAATGGATTCGAAAACGGTAAAACTCATCTGTTTAACTCTGGGGGAGTTGTAAAATGAGCCTATTTCCAAAAAAAGTGGAGTATCCCTTTAATGTTTTGAAAGAAGTATCTTAAAGGGATAGTTCAACCAAAAATGAAAATTGTCATCGGATACTCACTCTCAAGTTGTTCCAAACCTGTATGAGTTTATTTCTTCTGTTGAACAGAAAATAAAATATTTTTAAGCACATTACAAATATTTAAATAAAAAATAATTAATGTAAAAATATTTAATTTTATTAATAAATGTTGAACTTCGCATAATAGCTAAGATTAATATATGCTGCAGAAGTATTTTTCATTCTTAGTTCATGTTAACTAATGGTAAAAAATTAAACATAATTGTAAAGTCTTACTGATTTTTCTATTTTATTTTTTATTTTTATTCTAGAAACATGCGGCACTAACACTAGGGCTTGTTTAATAGTCATAAAAGGTGAGAAACACTAACACATTTCTGTTTATTATCAGTTAAAGAGATGCTATTTGTGCTCTTGTGGTGTGCTCATCTCTACCGCTGAGCCAATGAAAATATAATTTGATTACCTTTTATTGTGTGATGCCAAGAGCTCTTGCTGAAATTATGACTCAGTTTTAATAGCATCATTACTCTTTTATTTCATGTAAATGAGTCATTAGCTGTGCGATATATCTACCATCTTTGGCTTTATGTTTTGGCTTTTGTTGTTTATCTGTAATCGTTCATATGAAATATTACTCTTTGTGTATACCAGTAAATGTGGTTTATATTTAGTATTTTCCACCAAACCTTTGATTACAGGGTGGGTGGCATGACCTAAATCTTCTATCACGCTATGATGTTTTATATATTGCATAACGGCAAAGCTGTCTATGTGAGAAATGACTATACTGTTCTTTTTTTTTTTAAATCGAGCCATGGATGTATACAGTACAGCCATATTATTCAACCGTTTTCAGCTCTAAAAAAGATATATACATGCTTTAAACGGACAGTGACCAACTCCTGTTTGACACTTTTGTTGTATCGACACTGTAACCAACAAAGAGCTGTGTGTTGTGATTTCAGATTCACTTTAAAGCCTACTGGTTCTTTTGATGGATCACAAGGAGGACCAAACACACTTCACATGTCACTTGCTTCTCCAAGGTTTTGTGATTTGAAGAAAATGCTGAGCAGGCCACATGTCACCTGTCACTTCACCTGCTATCAAACCCGCTGAGGCATAGACGCTGCGCACGGTGCCTACCCATACTGTGTGTTTGTGTATCGGTGCATGTCCGTGATGTTTCTTGAGTGCTTTGACGATATGTCTTATCTTTGCTGAGTGGCTGCGGTCGTGTCTCGCTGTGGGTCTCGCTAAGAGTGCTGAATATCTGTTCTCCACTTCCGAGACATTTATATGCTTTCGACCGCTGTCCTTGGTGCTGAACAACTGTCTGGGTGAAAGCTGGAGTGATTGAGTGGGGCGCTTGTACTCACACAGGTGGAAGGAAGTGAGGGACCTACCTAGTGTGGATGGTGAAGTGATGCAGACCAAACTTGATCACATTGTTAATTGAGTCCACTTCCTCTCTGGCACCAAACCCTGCTGCTCTTCAACCCCGACTGACTAACATAGTGGATATGAGGTGTCTTAAGTACCGTATCCACGGATAAAGTGACCCGGGATTTGACCCGGGTTCGTTTGATTTTGGTTCATTCACACTGCCAGTGATTTTCCGGAATCAGTTCACACACAACCCGTAAAAATCCCATAAAGACACGTGACATCGATGTGACTTGTAATGTCTCAGCAGCGTCTTGAGTTTGCTTATGAGCTTGTGCATGCTTGTGTGTTTTTTTTTTTTCCTCTGATTCAATCATAAACTTGCGCATTACGTACCGTTTCACAGCTGGCGAATGATCCCGGCTTCAGCGTCATCACTACGACACGGCATTATTACGGCTTTTGTTCACACAGCGTGCGTTCCGGGACTGAACACTGCAATGTTACTAGGTCCCCATCCCGGCATCGATACCGGCATCAATCCCAGGTCGTGTTTGCGTTATATATATATATATATTTAATTTTATACTCACAAATAATAAATCTGTGAATTGTAATGCAACACAGGAATGGGAATATACAGCTGAATGTACAGTAGATACTATAATGTTGTATATATACAACAATTAACATAGTTACATAACACAATTAACAAGTTAATTGTTATAGCTTTGGTTCCAATAATTGATAAAGACGTCTCATAAAGACACTGAAAGAACTGATTTATGACACTTGAAAATGTATATAAATATATATGCAGAAATCAAGTTCATTTACTGATGAGCAGTCTGAACAACACAGCGACTCTCTCTGCGGGAGATAACCAGTTTGTAGTGGTAGTGAAACGGGCTACATTTGTATGGCCTTTTCTTGCTCTCTTTGTATTTTTTTAATTCATTTGTGTATTTTTTTTCTTTTCAGTCTTTCCTTCCTTGCAATTGAGATCAGTTAAAGAATAGACCGCACTGAATTGCTAACTAGCAGCCAGTTTGCTTAAACATAGCCATTATGTCTTAAGTACTGATATGACCAACTAGCAGTTAGTCAAGGGGTGACCAGTCATACTTTTTGGTTTTAAATTAGACCAATCTACATTTTTATGTTACTAGCTTTAAAAAGTTATGAATAGTCTTAAAGAAAAAATATGATGACTAGCTTGTGAGACAATATTCTTAGCAGTTTATGCAACCGGCCCCAGTTTGACTGATTCATTGAAAACAACTGAATCAAGATTTGTTTTTGAATCGTACACTATCATGTTCTCTTTTTTTTTTTTTTTTTTTTTTTTCTCCCTTTTTGTCTTCCGTACTTTGTTCTTTCTTTTTTTTCTCTTTTTTTTTCCTGCATCTTACCTTTTACTTTCCCTCCTATAATTTTTCCATTAATTCCATTTTTTTCTTTTTTGTTTACATTCCTTTCTTTGTCCTCCTTTTATACTTCCATTCCTTCCTTTTCTCATTTTCTGTTCTTTTTCTTTCTTGCTTCTTCCTTTAATTTGTATCTTTCCTCTTTTTTTCTTATATATGTATGTGTGTGTGTGTGTATGTATATGTGTATATATATATATATGTATATATATATGTATATATATGTATATATGTGTGTGTGTGTGTGTGTATATATATATATATATATATATATATATATATATATATATACACACACACACACACACACACACACACACACACACACGTGTGTATATATATATATATATATATATATATATATATATATATATATATATATATATATATATATATATATATATATATATATATATATATACATGTATACACACAACATATCCTTCGCTCTTTGCTCTTTCCTTCTTTTGTTCTTTCTTTCTTTCCTGATGACATTATACATTGAGAGTTAATATATTCTTAGTTAAAATATACACAACTTGTAATCTTGTCAGACTCAGGAATTATGCTCCTTTTGTTTTGGCTATACTTTGGCTATTAGCTTTGTGTGTGTGTGTGTGTGTGTGTTAGTTCAAGTGTGGGAGATTGACATCTGGCCCTGAAGGGTCTCCAAGGCCCGTCTGCTTTTATCAACCTTCAGGCATATGAAGGTCTCTGTCTGACCTCCTTCCAAGGACCCTCAAGGCCAATGCAGCAAGGCCAGCAAGGCCAATGTTTCATTTGAGCTTTCACTTTTTTTCTTGTTTATCTTTATGCTGGTTTCTCTCAGCGTCACCATGATAAAAATGCTGTCTGTGATTTAAAATGACAGAATTCACAGATGTCTCCATTTGCCCGATCTTCATCGAACAGAGCGAAAATAGACTTTGCAATTATCCAGGAGTATCTGATGTGTAACAGGCATCCTGGAGAGGTCAGAAACACTTATTAACATCAAACTGTGCGAGCGTGCGTCATGTCTTCCTTGTGCGTTTGTTGTCTTTGTACACTAAATAAGACATTCTTTGTTTATTTGCACAGAATAATGTGAACACATGTTAAACGTGATGGTTGAAATATAAAACCGATAACAAGCTAAAGATAGAAATATCAGCACACACAGTATATTCTGACTAACATAAACCAATCCTAACTAGCAACACAATGCATACTGGTCTCATTGTTCAGCATGGCAGTAAAATTAATGTGTATATTCTAGTATAAATGAAAAAATTGCAGTACATGGTACAATAAATAGACAGTTTAGCCTGAAAGGATGGATGTGCAACACCAGCACAGCAGTGATGTGCATTAGCCAGGAAAAAAGGGGAAAAGCCTCTGGCCTCCTTCCAAACAGCCTGAGAAAGAGGAGCCAGAGAGAAAGAGAGAGTGAGAGTGAGGATGAGGAGGAGCAGAGAAAGGAACGGCATCTGCTTCGCGCCTCAGTAGTTTTAAAAAACAAGCGGAGGGGAAAAACGCTGGATGCCAGAGACTGTGAGTACACCTGTCTGTGTGTCACCATAGCAACCTAATTAAAAGGCCAATAGGATGAAAAAAAAACAGTTCAGTGGGAAGATCAGAGTGAGACTGCAGGAAAAACGCTTCAGCTGGGGTGATTGAGAGAGAGAGAGAGAATATGTGACCCTAGACCACAAAACCAGTCACATGGGTCAATTTTTTGAAATTGTGATTTATACATAATATGAACGCTGAATACAGTAAATACACTTTCCATTGATGTATGGTTTGTTAGGATAGGATAATATTTGTCTGAGATAAAACTATTTGAAAATCTGGAATCTGAAGGTGCAAAATTATCGAAACATTGAGAAAATCGCCTTTAAAGTTGACCATTTATGTGTGCGATTGTGCTGCATTCACTCACAAAAATAAATGTTTTATATATTTACGGTAGGAAATTTACAAAATATCTTCATGGAACATGATCTTTACTTAATATCCTAATAGTTTTTGGCACAAAAGAAAAATCGATAATTTTGACCCATACAATGTATTGTTGGTTATTGCCACAAATATACCCGTGCGACTTGTGACTGGTTTTGTGATCCAGGGTCACATATTTACAATTGCTTTCTTATTATTTCATAGTATTATAAAACATTGCTTCTCTTTGTTTAAATAATATAATTTGCAAAATAATACCTCTTTTGTTTGTTTTTTTCCTTTTTTTATTATTATTATTATTTTTTAAAATAAATTTTACTTGCTAACCCATATTTATTCTTGCTTTTGTTATTTAGCCTTCTTTTATATTTCTACTTCATATTTTTTTACTTTTTAATTATTATTTTATTAATATCATATTTATCTTTAACCCAAATTTGCTATTGCTTGTATGTATATTTGTATGTTTTTTAGTTCATATTTCCTCTTTTTTCTTTAACTCAACTTTACTATAACCTTTTCATTATTTGTACATTTATTTACAATTTTATTAATTATTGATATTTTATGTATTTTTTGCTATCCCATTTTGGTCACACTTTAGTTTAGGGTCTAATTCTCCCTATTAACTAACTAGTAATTACGACTTTTGCCTCAAACTCTTAAGTACTGGTTATTAATAGTTAGTAAGGTAGTTGTTAAGTTTAGGTATTCGGTAGGATTAAGGGATGTAGAATATGGTCATGCAGAATGAGGCATAATAAGTTTAGTGCTTAATGAGCACTAATAAATAGCCAATATCTTAGTAATATGCATGCTAGTTCATATAGTGACAAATGGACCCTAAACTAAAGTGTTACCATTTAACTTAATTTATCATGCGGTAAAAGCACACTCCGTCTCAAACTGAAAGTGAGAGTGATCATTTCAGAGAAATGGACTAGAACAAAGGTCTCATGTATTTCTGTCTCACTCTCTCTTTCTCTAAGATCTCTTTGTCTGTCTGGTAAGACTAGTGGTCTAAAGATGCCCGGGGTTAAACACATTCCATCCTCGTGTTCCAACACTAAAACCTAAAACACTAAAACAGGCACCTTTGTTCTAAATAAAATTAATGAAAGAAAGAAATAAGATTAGTTTAATTAACTAAACAGACAGGGAAAGCAGAGCTGTCTTTGGTAATGGAAATAATTCAATTTTAGTCTGGACTGTATGCATTAAATACCCAGGACCGAAGAGATCATGTTTCCATTTTATTCCAAGCAGTTCTGTAGGAATTGTGGGTTCTGTTGGAATTGCAGTGTGTGTCCGTGAGAAGTCAGTGAAGGTGAAATGGAGGATCTTCCCCTCAGGCTGTTAGGGGGTCTCTTCGCTATAAACATTGCTCACATTCCTGCTACTAATTGGATCAGAACCGTAGAGTTCCTGGTGGAGAGCTCTTTCATTGTGCTTTTAGAGTCTTACGTGGGTGGTGGTCTGATTCTTCTCTCGCTCACACGCTACTATTTTGTCTGGGTTTTTTTTAGGGGAACATGGTGGTTTCTTCCTATTTTGGTCACATCTGGTGATACATTGGATATTTATGACATTAAAATAATAATAATATATATATTTTTTTAAATGGTTGTTCTTCTGTTGTGAAACTTAATAAAATGTTATTTCGAATTTATTTTACAATAATAGTAATAATTTATTATTTATATTAATTATATATCATTAGTAGTGATAGTAGTAATCGTCGTTGTAAAATCGCCGTTCTTTTTTTATTGGCCACCAGCTTTCTTAAAGACTGGTAGGCTTTTTTTTTATTGTTTTGTTTTGCTTTTGTTGTTTTTTGGTTCTAGTTTTGTTTGGTTATCACTCAAAATATTTCATGGAAAACCTTTTTCTGAAAACTTTCCCCATAGCACATCCGCAAGGAGTAAATATTCAGGGTTGAATGTAAAAAGGCCAGGTCATCCTAGACTCTCTCAGGAGGGCATCATATTATGAGAAGGATTTATGAAATCCTTCATTATTCCCTCTCTAGTCTCCAGTCTTACCTTAGTCCCTCCTGAATCGTCAATCATACATAAACATGAAGAACTGCATGCAACAATAAGCTCTAGCTTTATTAAAGTGCTCCATCCTTATCGACTGTTTCGCTGCTGTCTGTCTCTCCAGCCATAACTCTCTCTTTATTTAAAGTTCAACTGCAATCTTCAGTATGTTTTCCCTAATACATCTCTTTTTAAATTGCACAGCATATGTCAGCTCACATTTTCCATCCATCGTTCATCGCCACAAAACATTTAATCATTTTCTGCTAATATTTCATCCTGATTCCTAATAATCTGTTAACAGCTAATTTATTAACATGTTGTGAATTGTTGCATTATAATATGTTAGCATGTGATGCTCATTTCGGAGTGTGAGAAAAACAGATGTTCCGACTTCAAAAAAAGTTGAAAAAGTTCCAGATGAAATCATAGCTCTGCTTCCGCACCGCTCACATAATCTTCAGACAACTGATGCCCGTCACAATTCACATCATGACAGCTTTTTAATGACACCCAAGAGGTCACGCAGGGTTCCTTCAGTGTGTTGGTTTGGTGCTTGATCTGTCCTTGCACATTTGGCAGATCTTAAACCTGCCGGGAGTCTTTCCGCCTGCTAGCATCTCAACATGCAATTTATCACCCGTTCTAAAGGGGAACACCTGTGCTGGTTTAAGATTGGAACAGACCTGCAGGGGGTCCACACATCCTTACTGACTTATTTACCACATTTCCAAGATGTTCTCTGTTTTATTTGTGGTTCCTCTTGCGGTTCCTCATCTATTTGGGGCACTACTCACATTTTTTTTTCCATAAAAATCTAATTCTTTATAGCTCTCTCCTCATCCTTTTTCTCCTTTCTTCCTCTCTCTCATGGACACACTGCCATCTTTATCTGTGTCTCTTCCTCCCACATCCCAAGACGAAAGAGTCGCAGCTCTCTTGTTAGTCACGCTCTCTCAGCTGTAACGGCTAGCGTGCGACAGCGAGCGCCACGAATAAGGTGGAATTTACATTCATCCTGGTGAAAGCAGTTGGGGTGCCTTTGATAGTCAGAGAAATCTAGCTGAAATCCTCCATCCCACCGTACTTTAACAGGTTTGATGCCATCACAGATGAAATTACCACCTTCTGAAACTTGGGGAGACCCTCTTTCATTCTCAGGTTTCATCTTAGATCTGGTTCCCTATACACTTCATCATGTTTGTGTATATTCACAGATCAGAGTAAAAATAGCTTATCTTGTTTCAAAGGATTGTGTAACGCATCATTTATCAGGTTATATTTTAAATGTGTAAAACGCAGCGTTATGTGAAATGATTGTGATATTCTACCTCATTCATTGCATATTTTAGCCTGCTTACTGTTAGCATGAGCGTTGCGTTATATGCACTGCTGTTCAAAAGTTTTTTGGGTTTTTTTTTTTTTTTTTAAATGTCTTCTTTTTTAGCAAGGATAGATCAAAATCTATTGCAAATCTAAATGCCCTTTTGAACTTCCTATTCATCAAAGATTCCTGGGGAAAAAGTAGCATGGTTTCCACAGAAATATTAAGCAGCATGACCGTTTTGATGATTGAATGATTGAGTAATGGCTGAAAATTCAGCTTTGCCATCATAGGAATACGTTACATTTTAAAATAAATGAAAAATACAAGACCGCTGTTTAAAAGTTTTCACAATATTACTGTTTTAATATATTTTTGATCAAATAAATGAAGTCTTGGTGAGCATAAGCGATTCCTTTCATAAACTTATTGATCCAAAACTTTTGAACCGTAATATAATTAATATAATTCATACAGACCTCTCATTGGTCTATAGGGTTGTTCCAGGCACTTCTAAGACAAGAATCCTCCTAAACGAGGTTAAAAATGATCACTGACACCATTGCTTTTCCATTAGGGCTAGGGCTAATTTCACACCACGCACAAAAGCCTGTGTAGATTTTTATTCTGTGTAGATTAACCTTAAGGATGTAAATGTGGACCGCTCCATGTTAACAAGATTTAATTACAACATTTCAAATAAGAGTTTATAATAATTCTCAATGGCTCACTCCCATAAAGTATGGTGCAATTTTTGTGCATTATTAAAATAAATGGAATAAATAAACTGGAAAGCAACTTTGTGAAAGAAACAACCAGGCCCACCAAACCCTGAATAGCATGTCAGTAGAGTTACATCATCTGATGAAAGGTATAATCATATCGCATGCGGTGGACTAGTTCAAAATGACTTGTTGTGGAGCCTTGCATCAAAATTTGAAGGATCAAATGCTTGTAATCATAAAAAACCATCCTGGTGTCATTGTGTAATCATCCTTGTGTGGTCAGGAAGAGGTAATGTTCAGTTGTGTGTGAGACAGAGTTTTGTGTGTGTACACAAATGTCCACACTGAATTGTCAATGCTTTTCTTTGTGTTTTTTTTTTTTAATACTCGGCTCTTACAGAGAAATGGATTTTCAAGTGGACCATCTCCAGGATGACAGACTAGAGTCATTTTGCACAGTCTGGTGCTTTTTGCCGGCAAAAAAAGAAACTTTCATTTCCCAAACCGCACTCAGAGCAGCAAAAACAGAGCTGAAACACCCAGGACAGCACAACCCTCCCTGATGAAATTAAACCAGTCAAGGGTACTAACATGTTAAACCAGTAGAAGTTTGGAGGCTCTGGCGAGGTGAGGGAACCCTGTGTCAAGAGTCAGTGTAGGTACTGCATCAATAATTCAGCAATGCTTCACTTCTCTAGTTTAAACACACTATTGGGTGGAAGTACTGGGAGTGAAACTTCCTAAGAAGCCAACAATGGAGATGAGTTGCCTTCTGGGTGTGTATGTGAGAGAACAAAAACATATTGGACCCAACAAACACTATCAGGGTTAACACACTCATCCAAACCAAACACTGGAAGTTGTTCTCTCTATTTTTTTTCCACTTCTGCTGTGCGTTGTGTGTCTGAAAGAGGAAAAAGTGCCCCCACAGCTGTTTTGTGTCGGGTCTGTCAGAAAGGGTGACTGGTCTTTGTGCAGTCATCATATATTTGAGAGGCTGATTTGCATGCGGGGTCGTGTCAGATGGAGAGTTGTGACGGCTCCACTGTGAGCTGTCACAGCCTGAGGAGGAGTCTTCCAGCATGCTCTGTCTTCATCTCTGACCTTGAACTCCAGACTCTCCAGCGGGCTGTTCATTCCGTCTCTCTCAAGAGCCACATTTCCTTTCCCATGTCTCAGTGGAAGAGAGCAGGGTTGTAACCTCAATAATGGGATTTTTAATGAAGTTGTGGATTGTTTTAATGTTTTTGTTAAGTGTGTTTGATTCAACAGTGAAAAAGCATGGATGGAGATGAATGATGAACCACCACAGACATACCAACCGTTGGTATGTCTGTTCATTTAGGCAACCCATCAGTCAGTTTATTTAAAACTATGTAGTTTTACACATGTATACTCTTCCTGACATTGAGGTTTTGTAGTACAAGAGGAATAAACAAATACTTAAAACAACATCTGCCAGATTCCTACACTTCCTGTTGACTTTGCCAAAGCAGCCTTGTACACAAGCACACATGCTGAAATCCTTCCACCCAAGCTGGCCTCAGCTTGGTCTTAATTTAATTATGAAACACTTTTATAAAAGAGACTAGTGTTCAATAGCTTAATTTATGAGTCTGCACACTGCAGCAGTCCAAGCTCGTAGTATGACCCTCAGTTGCATTGTGAGGTGCCCTAAGTCTCAGTACTGGGTCCATTCTCATTAATAATGTGGCTGTTTCGCTGTGTGTTATTAGTATTGACCGACCTTGCACAGAGCAGGCAGCCAGTTATTGGCTGGGATTTGGATCTGCCATGCGTGTTGATGGGGCCCAGAGTTTAATCGCTGTGGAAACATGAGAGTTATTAAAACAGGAAGACTTGGCACTGCAGAGGGATCTCAGATGTCTCTCAGGCTCACTAATGATTATAAGCCTGTAGCCTTGTCACCAAATAGTGTGAAAGGAAGAGGGAATGAACAAAAAGAGATCTGAAGATCCTAAAAAGACATAAAGAGTCAAACAAATTATTCTATTGATTTAGGAGAAAAGAGGAAAAGATCAACGGAAGTCTGAAGAAGTCAGAAAGTCACCTTTAGCAACGATCTTGCAAGTCTGAGAGTCGTCTTGCTGTGACAGGGAAGGTATTGAAATGTGCATAACTGCCCTATGCTTTTGTTAGGGCCTGGTTAATACATGCACACTGCCACCATGTGGTCAGTAAGGGAACTGCATGTAGAGTGTAAGGGCATTTGAGTGCACAATGTTGGCTGGATTGCCACCTCTTGGCCGGAGGCAAGATGATTGCTCAGTGTATCTCAGCACCCAGTGATACCTTTAAGTGCAATGTGGGTCACCAGCAATGAATTTCAGCATTGCTCACTGTTCTTGTCTAATCAGAGATTTCATGCTGTTTTCGAATGTGTAATCAGCTCTCTGGCACTTTGAGGGGAATCTGTTACCTTGGCACATTTGGTCACAGGGGTGTGAAGAGGTAATGTAGGGTGAAGCACAGCTGGAGCTGGGTGGTGACGGGGGCGTTGAATCAGTAACTGAGAGCTAAAGCTCTCTGTCATCAGTTTGGTTGAGATTAATCTGTTGAAAACCACCTGCTAGGTTGTTGGCAGTGCTTTGTCTACCTCCCACTCCACATATCCTTTGCCTGCTTCCGCCAAAACTCGTTTTCCCTGTGGCCTTTGTCCCTGTAGCATGCTGTGGCAGAATGCTCTGGTAAATTATTTTTGCATATTTTTCAGGAAAGGTCCCTATAGTGTGCGTGTAAGCAGTGTAAGAACTAAGGTCTTTTCTTGAGGTGATTTCATCACCATCGTTATCTGACTGCTCTCACTTCAAAACAGCCTTTCACTAAAAGACTCTGAGCCATGCCTGTTTTTTCACTTCAGCTCCATATAATGATGGTTTAAAGATGTCTGCAGATGTTTGGGTATAAGGATTTTTTTCATCTCTTGTTAAGGCGGTGTGCATGGGCGTACAAGATTTTTGTAGTGTGTGTGGGTGAAATTTGAGTTTTTATTCAATTAATTTTAAACCGATTCACTGAAATTAATTGAAACTTACTAACTTTAATGCCATTTTGCTACTTACATTTATGCATTTTAGCAGATGCTTTTATCCAAAGTGACTTAGTTACATGCTATATCAGTAGAGCTTGTATTATAACATTATGATATTAATTTATATAAATTATATTGATTTTTAAATTATATAATTATTTTAATACATAAAAGCACACCAAATATATTGTGAATATCACAATGATGTTTCAAGGTCCGTCGATCACAAGAGAATCTAAGCAGGCAGGATGTGAAGTGGTGGGAAAGGATTAAGACATTGGTGCCCCAGGACATGCTGGGAAGACTGAGCAATTCAGGCATTTGAGTCACGGTTTACACCTGTTACATCCTGTCTTTCAAAACAAAGTATTAATTGTAGGATAAAGTTATAGACGTACTATACCCACAAAACAGGTTGCATTGTGATCATTTTCTTTTGTTCTACTGTACGTGTTTTGTTGAGATAAATAGAATATTCATGTAAAGCATGGCACTAGCAAAGCCAAGGTCATTCAGTTCCAAGAGTATGCCTTTACTGATCAAATGTCGCTTTGGATACAAGTGTCAAATTTTTTAATAAAAATATCATAATCTTGTTTATTATTGGTTTGATTTATGACTAATGGAGTTCTCCTATCCTGTTTCCTACAGAAAGTTCTACTACATCACTCTACTGAGGGACCCTGTTTCCCGCTATCTTAGCGAATGGAGGCACGTCCAGCGCGGGGCCACGTGGAAGACGTCCCTGCACATGTGCGACGGACGGACCCCCACACCCGAAGAGCTGCCGTCCTGCTACGAGGGCACGGACTGGTCAGGGTGCACTTTGCAGCAGTTCATGGATTGCCCCTACAACCTAGCCAATAACCGCCAAGTGCGCATGCTGGCTGACCTCAGCCTGGTAGGCTGCTACAACCTCTCAACGGTCCCCGAGAAGAGGCGCTCGCAGCTCCTGCTCGAATCAGCCAAGAAAAACCTGCGAGACATGGCTTTCTATGGCCTCACGGAGTTCCAGCGGAAGACGCAGTACTTGTTTGAGCGCACCTTCCACCTCAAGTTCATCCGGCCGTTCATGCAGTACAACAGCACGCGGGCGGCTGGCGTGGACCTGGACAACGACACGATACAGCGCATCGAGGAGCTCAACGATCTTGACATGAAGCTGTATGATTACGCCAAAGACCTGTTTCAGCAGCGCTACCAGTACAAGCACATTCTGGACCGGCGGGAGCAAAGACTACTGAGAGGACAGGCGTCTTTCCACAGCCCGTTCCGAGAGGACGGAGTCAGGGGAGAGGGTATGGCACGCCTGCCAACCGAGGACTACATGAACCACATCATCAATGGATGGTAACCGCCCACCCCTCTCCAGAGAGACCGAAAAAGAGACAGTAACGAGGAGAGGGGGAATAAACGTACCCAAGTGGAATACCCATTCCCAGGCTGGAGAGTTCATTGTTCCATCCTTTGGTCTAGAATACAGGACCAGAAAACGTTCTAGAAATGTGTCTGTGAGCGTTTCGCTTAGTGCAGCATCTCAAAGGCCTTTTTAAATGAAAGTTCTGGCATAACAGGTATATTAAATTATCGATTCTTTTTTTTTTGTGCCACAAAACATTTTTTCTCGACCTCAGTGCTGCAGTGTTTCACAGAAAGAGTGACTGAAATGAACAAATAGGTATTTCAATACCTGATTCACATGAATATCAAAAAATCTATTGATTGTTAAAAGATTGTTTTTTTTATTTACATAAATATGTATAATAAATCTTAGATTGCCTTTTTTTAAATCCTCGTGTGAAGTGGATGGTGCAGTCACAATTGGCTGAGAATTACTAACAGGTGTTGTGAGTATGATTTTATAGATCTTAATATATATAACACAGAAGATTCCCTTTTTCCATGAGTGTTTTTATTATTTTTCCCCCTTTGAGTGTTGAACAGATTCCTGTAAGCCCTGGAGATCGTGTTGAAAAGCCATTCCTGAAAGTCAAATGTATCCAACTGCAGTTCTGTCAATACTGATACCTAAAAAAAAAAAAAAAAAAAAAAAAAACGCCATCATGCACTGTTTTGTTTGTTTTTATTTTAAGCATGTGCTAATTTATACAGTATGCACTGTATGCATTCTGTGCTGTGAACCTTTTACCCATAATCCAGTGCAGTATATTTGCATTGTGAATCACATACTTTAAATGAACCAAATCTTTCTCTTCCTTTTCCGATCCTGATTCACACTTGCCCTCATAAATTGTTGAGTTTGTGTGCATGTAAAACATGTTAATTGAACCTGCACTGAGCATGTTGAGGCTTGACATCGCTTACAGATAGTTCTCGTTTGGCTCTGTCTACAGAGACTCCTTAACTCCCATCTTCGCACTTCCCTCCTGCTGAAACTCAAAATAAATAGACTGCTATTGAAGCCCATTGAAGATCCATGTTAAAATGCTTATGGGAAAAGTGTGAAGAAATGGATCATATGTTCCATCTGTATGTATCAATCAGAATATGGAGAACAATCCTGATTAAACCAAGAGATTGGCAAGGAAAATGTGACCTGTGTGTGTGTGTGTGTGTGTGTGTGTGTACACAAGTGTGTATGTATGTATATGTATATATATATATATATATATATATATATATATATATATATATATATATATATATATATATATATATATATATATATATATATATATATATATATATATATAATATAGTGTGTGTGTGTGGGAGAGGGAGAGCTAATTTGAGGTGTCGAGTTTGCTTTCCAACATGATCATTACTGTGAGTATTTCTGTTATTCAGGACACCTGTATCTTTAAAGGTACCAATAAAAATATATTTCCCATTTTTATGACACAGTTGTGTTGTCCTTGTATAATTTCTATTTTTTTTCTCTAAAGAGCAGTATAGCTTTAAAGGACAAAACAGCCATTACTCCAGTCTTCAGTGTCACACTCATTCTGATATGCTGATCAAGAAACATTTATCAACATTGAAAACGCTTGTGCTTCTTAATATTTTGTGGACATTTTATTTAATAACATTTTATTTGAAATGGAAATCTTTTTTAATATTTAAGATAACGTTGAGATCTTTTAACATGGAGATCTTTTTTATACCATTTAACAAATTACTTTACTGACATTTTTTAAAATTGTATTGCATCCTGCCTGAATAATTTTTTATTTTATTTTTATCTTACTGATGCCAAACATTACAATGATAGTGTGTTTGTGTGTATGTATATATATATATATATATATATATATATATATATATATATATATATATATATATATATATATATATACACATACATATGAATATACAATACATAATTTTTATATATGAATCATCTTATAATTAATTCAGTAGGGCAGATGTTCATGTGTGACCTATTATTAAATTATATAAAGTTTTGTCATTTTTATGAACGTTTTTATTCAGTTAAAGGGGCTATGTGTAGTTTTTCTACTAAAATGAATCCTTTTTTTTTATTGCCTGTGTGTGAAGGGGTAGTAATCTCACATTAAAATGATCCACTTGACGGGTTTTGCTATTACCTCTGAAAGTAAGTATTCCTATTTCTATGTGAAGGCTCCGGGTCGGATTTACCGCAAAATCCAGTGACGTAACTGAGACCTGCATGCCCGCTCCCGAGCCTCTCGCCTCGTCTACTGACTTTGCACTCAACAGCGACGACACTGCAACTTATGACATGGAGTCTGCTAACACTAAGAAATGACCTGCACAACACAGACTCCAACACAAACTCCACATAATGATAAAAAACAAAAAAAAGTTGTATCTGCTGAAGCTGTGAATCGGATCAACTTCGGACGAAAACACGGATCAACATCGGCAGGGCTTTTGAATCAAGGAGAAACCTCCACTTTGTATTGGTTGCAATCTGAAACATCACCTCTAGAGGCCGCTGAAAACTACATATAGCCCCTTTAATTTTTATTGTATAATTTCAGTGTACCCTGTAGTGTAGGTGTTTTGTCTTTGTGTGGATAACAATGTGCTCTGAAGTATTACTAATTCTGGAATATTAACATTAATTTAATGAAATTCAGTTAGGACTCCATTTACAACACTCTTTAATGCGTCCCCTAAAACACTTTAATCTCAGGAAACCCAACAACACTGTATGAAAGTGTTGGAACCACCACAGGTTTCCGCTCCGTGTGTGATTCTGTTTTGAGTTTATCAGCAGTTCTCTCCTGAGTGTTAATTATCTTTTGGAGGATGTGTGACTGTTGGTGTTAGTGTTCCATGAACTGTGTTATGACTTGAATATTTCCTGTGGAAGACAATTTTGTTTGACTTTCTGCCTGTCTCAGATTTCAGTGACAAACAGTAAGAGACTCAGTTAAGAGTCTAGACTATATTAGATATTCAGTCATGTTACAAATTTGTTTTTAAGTTTGAGAATATCAGTTATTTATTTGCCTGTCCAAGACAAATTTCTCAGAGCAATCTTACCAGGCCAAATAAAACATTGTTATACTATATAGTTAATATATAATGATTATCATTCAAAATCACCTCAGTGAACAAAAACAACAACATATAGTCAGATGTGTGCTTTTCGCAACAACAACAAAAATAAAGAAATGAATAAACCATTGCAAAGCTCTTTCTCCCTGGCGCCAAACCCGTCTCTCTATCCTCCGTCACAGTTTCTCTTCCCCTGAGAGCAGAGCTGAAATCATCAGCTGTTCCTCTGAGAGTTTCAACACTCACTTCTGCACTGAGATGCTGTAACCACAGTGATCCAGCCCAGCAGATGCACAGGGATGACCACTTACCTCACTGTTCTTTATATTGTTCTTTGTGTTACCCGTGGGATTGGATTTTGTGTTGTGTGGGAAACAAAAGACCAACATGGACTTCACAGGTTAGTTCGGACTGCAGAGGACGCAATGTTGCTGTCACAGTTTCATCACTTCTCTTGCATATGTCCATTAAAAGAGCAGGAGTGGACTAAGTTAAAGGCAAAAAGTAAATACAATATAACTAATCATAAAATAATTAAGCATTTAGTATAGAATATGATCTTATCTTTTAAAAGGTAAAACTGAGACCTACACTATTGCAGGTTTGATACTGTGTTCCCAGACAGCAACATAGTGTCGGGCCAGATCCGACCCACATGTGGAATCCACATGTACCAGATGTGGCCCGGATCTGGGCAGACGCTATGTTGCAGTCTGGGTTAGGCCTCCACTTGATGTCCGATGTAAAATTCTCAAATCTTGATGCAAAACTACTGTATGGATATTAAAATAACAAATAGATGGAGGCTGGAGCTGTGATAGTGGGTAGTGCATTTGTTCAAGACACATACTGTGCTCATGAGTGTTGTTAAAATTGAATGTTATACATTTAATGTGTCATAAATTATTTATGAGGATAATATTTGAAGGTTTGGGGTAGAAAAGAAATTAATACTTGTATTAATACTTTTATCAGGATGTCATTCAAGCCAACCAAATCCAGATCTGTAGTGCTAAAGAAGGGCAGGATGGTGGAGAAGTTTCGTTTTATCATCTCAGGAACTCAAATCCCTACACTGTCTGAAAAAACAGTAAAAAGCATGGGAAAGATCTTCGACAGCAGCCTCAGAGATACAACATCCATCAAAAACACCTGCGAGGAGTTGGAGAGGTGGCGAAGAATGTGTAAGAAAATTTAAGGCATGGGTGTACCAACATGGGATTCTGCCAAGGATACTGTAGCCTCTGCTTCTGTACGAGTGTCTGATTTCCACCATCTCAGAACTACGGCGGCGGTGGTGGAGGAGAGGTCCAGCAAATCAATGGGAATGGCACGTCAGGGTGCCTGGACTAGATGGGAACAAGCTGTGGAGAGGAAGATCACGTGGACTGACCTCTGGCGGGCAGAGCCACACTCTTGAGCACATTTTAAGCTGCTGCCCAAGAGCTTTGGGGGAAGGTCGATATCGCTGGCGGCATGACCAGGTGCTCAAAACAATTGCAGAGAGCATGCAGGTTACTATCAGTAGCTGCCGGAGGTCAAAGCCCTCCAAGCAAACCGTCAGCTTCCTCAGGGTCAGAGAGAAGCCAGAAAGATCTTCCAGGATAACATCAGGGCTTCTGAACACTGCACAGGATTGGCAGCTGAAAGTGGACTTGGGCAAACAGCTTAAGTTCTCCCAGCACGTCGTCGAGACCACCCTGAGACCTGACATTGTCTTGGTATCTGAGGCAACAAAGAACCTGGTCATGTTGGAGCTCACTGTGCCATGGGAAGATCGTATGGAGGAAGCCTTTGAGAGGAAGAGGGAGAAATATGATGGCCTCGTCAACTGCCACAACCAAGGCTGGAAGGCAAGGTGCTTACCTGTGGAGTTGGGGTGCAGGCTTTGCAGGGAAGTCCCTCTACGGGGCCTACACTGCACTCGGCATCACAGATGAGAGAAGGAGAAGGGCTATTAGCAATAGCACAGAGGCTGCAGAGAAGGCTTCGAGGTAGCTCTGGATCAATAGAGCGGATCCGTGGTTAAATGCTAGGGCACAAGCTGAGGCCTGATCAGCCTTAGCTGGGTCGCCTGAAGGAGGGTGTCTGATGTTTCGAAAGACCCGAAACACCCAATGAGATCAGGAACATCACTGATGATGTGCCCTAGCTTAGCATCAGAAGATGTATCATTAAAAAAAAAAAAAAAAAATCATAATTAAGTGATGGTGCCTTAAATTGATTAATATAATTGATCAATATAATAAATATATTGATATAATATTCTATTTCAAATAATAAATGCTGTTCTTTTGAACTTCATCAAAGAATCTGAAAGAAAAGTCTCCACAAAAATATAAAGCAGCACATTGTTTTCACTGATAAAAAATGTTTCTTGAGCAACAAATCATCATATAATACATTAGATTGATTTAGGGTCATGTGACACTGAAGACTGGAGTAATATGCAAACAATTCTGGTTGTGCCATCCTACATTTAAATATTAATAATATTTGACAATCTTACTGTTTTTACAGTATTTTTGATCAATTAATGCAGCCTTGGTGAGAATAAAGACTTCTTCTTCTTAAAAAAAAAAAAAATAATCTTACAGACCCCAAATTTTGATATAGGCTGCACACGTTTAGAATAAATAAGCAAAAATCCAAGAAATGTTACAATAATACCTGTTTTCCTCTATCCAAGCACCAGCTTTCTGTCAGATAGGCCTAGGTAATGTCAAGTCAAGTCACCTTTAATTATATATAGCGCTTTTTAGAATATACAGATTGCTTCAAAGCAGCTTTAAAGTGATAAATTATTCAATGATGCAAACAGTTCCTTTCCGCTGTACAACAGCTTGAAAAAGAAAATAGTGTCAGCTGAAGTCAGTTCAATGTTGTTTCAGTTCCGTTGATAATGATCATCAATAGTGATAAATCAAGTAGAAGAAAGGGACTGATATGAAAGTGAAACTAAGGGTGTAAGAAAACACGTTCACAGAGGGAGGAATATTGTAGCAGTGTGTGTATATTTAGCCCCTTAAATCATATTTGCCTTGTTTTCCTCACCAGAAGCCTGCCGGCTGTGGCGTCCCACGAAAGATTGAATTTCCTCACACAGATTTTGTTTTAGCTTCAAACCCCCTCAAGAACATAAGACTGCAGAACATCTCACTTCTCCATTCAACACAACCAAAATGGGCTGTTTCAAGCCATTGGTTAAATTGAAATATATATTTAAGCTTGAGTGGTTCTGCATGTTCTGCACACTTACCGGTGTAATGAAGTCAGGGAAAACTTACTAAAACAGTTAGTTCAGAATCATGTGCCTGCACTGATGAGCATCAGACCCACGAATTTCAACCCTAAACGGAAAAAAGCTGTGCTCTTTACGGACACTAGAGGGCACTAGAGGACAAATAATGGAATTAATTCTCATGTCATGATTGGTTTGTCGTCATTTTTTCTATTGTTAATCTTTTATCTGAATGTTTGTGAAGGTACACATCTGTATTTGTCAGGTTTCAGTCTATGTATATATTTGTGTTGTGTAGGAAAACAAAGCATCTGAATTCCTGCACTCTCAGAGAATGAACTTCTCAGATGTTGATGAAATGTAATGAATAGCCTACTGTCCATTTGTTTCCATACATCCGCCATCTTTGCTTTGTCCTTTGATCCGGATATTCTATAGCCTAATTACAACCACTAAAAAAACTTTTGGTTATAAAAAACAAGTAGACCTACACCTTAACTAGGATCAACAACCTACCTACCTACTAATACCTAACAAGTAGCCTACCTACTAATGCTCAACCAAATGTTTCGGATCTGATGGCTTCTAGCTTCCATAGTCACATGGGATAGCATAATATCGCTGGAAGAGTAGGTTATTTCAATACTGCAACTCCTAATTATCTAACTTGCCATACCGTGTAGTAAGTATTCATATGCAGGGAGTCTGTATGGGTTTGTGTGATGTGAAAATTAAGACTTTCACTTCCTGGTATTGAATTGAATTTAGCCTACTTGACCACACAATTCTAGATGGACGTCACATGAGTTCAATTATGGTAACTTCCAGCTCATGTAAAGACAACTATATGATTGTTTGTCTTGAATGTCCATAAGATGGCGCTGTATGTTCAGTTTTGCCGTTTTTCTTTACTTTCTTTTGTCATGTTCTTCACTTACACTGTCTCCTTGGTTACCAAGTACTTTTGATAAAACCTAATAGACTTAAAAACTTAGGTTTAATGTAAATGATTGAGGATGTATTGACTCATTTTGAACATAAGTTACACAGTGTACCTTTAAAGGGATAGTTCACACAAACATGACCAAACAGTTGACGGACCCCATTGACTTCCATAGTATGGGGCCATTGGGGGGAAAAAATACGGTTACACTTTATTTTAAGGTGTCATTGTTACAGTGTAATTATATATTTAAGTAATATTAAGCAACTGCATGTACTTACTATAGGGTTAGTATAGGATCAGGATTTGGTTGAGGGTTAGTTGCATGTAATTATGCATAATTTATTGTCATTACTATGGTAAGTAACAAGGACACTGTAAAATAAAGTGTTACCAAAAATACTATGGAAGTCAATGGGGCACATCAACTGTATGGTTACCAACATTCTTCAAAATATCTTATTTTGTGTTCAACAGAAGAAATTCAAACAGGCTTTGGCATTGGAAATTTCAGATTAATTTTCAGTGAATTGGTTCGTTCTAAACATCTCACACTCTCCTTTTCGAAACTGTAATACATAGCCTACTTTGGAAGATTTTTTTATTATGTGTGAGGCAGTGTGTTTATAATGTAGCTATTTAGTCAAACTATCTAGTTTGATACTGCCCCCCTCTTTGTTGATTTATTCAAAACCCATCAAAATTTGGCTCTAATTAAATTATAAATTATATAATTGGATAGTTATATTTTTATTTATTAAAAAATAATTGCCCCTTAAACAACTTTTAATTAGCTAGCAAGGCTGAAGATTTAAAGGATAATCAGCAAACACTACAGTGCATTTTCCCATTTGTGAATAAATGCCCGGTCCATCAAAAAAATCAAGGACACTGCTGCTACCACAAGTGCATGCTATTACTGTACACCTGCAATTGCATGTTGATCTCAAAGCTAATTCACAAATGAGCCTGCAGGACTCCAGACTTGATACAGGACTCCAGAATGATACATGTATCTTCCCTCGATGGCTCCAGTATCTGTGGTCTCTGTTTGTAAACCTGCTGGGTTAATGAAGAATAAGACACGGGAAGATTCATCAGCGCTGTTTGTGCTTATCAAACACTATTAGATTAATGTGGTCCATTCAGCTGTCCATGTCTGCGATCTGCACTCCCACTTATTTAAGAGGAATTTAAAGCCTCAACCAAGCTATGTTATAGAAAAAGTGACAATGCATTCATTTTCATAAATCTTGGATACTGGATAGTGATTTAAATGTCATATGGCCACACCAGGTAACAGATAAATGTCTTAGCTTGTATGTAACTGTTAACAAGCATGAAACGTGAATCAGTATAAGTGCAATTAGAGTATTCAGTAAAAGAAAAACTGTTGTGAATAACTTGACTCTCACATTTAATGAAGAAAACATGGGTGACATTTACATGCAAAATCCATTACCATGATGCTAGGGATTTGTGTGTGGTTTCCAGGGCGTTAGGTCATGCTTAATAATGTGTTTGAGTGTTTTTTTAGCGTGTTGATTTTAGGTTGCTATGGTGTTACATACTGGCAAAAGACTGAAGTGCAATATTGTGGCCCTTAGGCCCCATTTATACACAAGAAAATAATTCATGATCAGGTCAACAATTAACAATTTAAGCTAGCTCTTTAAAAGGGTTAGTTAACCCAAAAAGTGAAAATTCTGTCATCATTTACTCACTTTCTTGTTCCAAACCCCTAAGACTTTCATTTATTTTCAGAACACAAATGGAGATATTTTTAATGAAATCTGAACGATTTCTGTCCCTCCATTGACAGCTATATGCAACTACCACTTTGACGCTTCAAAAAGTTCATAAAGAGGTTGTAAAACTAATCCATAATTGAACAGTTTAGTCCACATTTTAGAGACAGGACTGCTTTATCTGATGAACAGATTGAATTTAGGCTTTTATGCACAGCACATCATTCAGGGTTCGAAATGAGGGTCCCGGACCCTCCATAAGTCATTAGGGACCCCCCATAAGAATTTATTTTTGGATTTTGGGGGGTCCCCGACAAATATATTTTAACATTAAAAATGATTGTGAAAATTATAGGTCTTTAGTGATGCTTTATATTTATAACAGTAATTTATTTATTTCCTAGCGCGAGGCAGCAATCAGGGCAGCTATTAGCCGAGTGAGTTCCTATACAGCGTCACAGATTGTTGTTGTGGTGCTCCCGCAGACACGTAGCCTACTGTAGCTGAACGCGGCAAAACGAAACCCCACAAAGAGTGAAATCCTGAATGAAAATCCCGTAAGTGCTTCGATTATCTCCATAATTGCTTAGTAAAATATTAGGAGTTCAAGTTCCTATATCAAAAGTTGCATTAACTAGATACCCAGTGTAATGATTAGAAGAGTACGTTTGTCAACGTTTCTTGCTAGCTGTAAGTTATGTGTATGAAGCCAAATGATCTGCCAGCTAACAGCAGACCTAGCAGCTAGTTATTCAAAGCTAGCTTAACAACCTACTTGTCCAGTCAGTTATTACGAAAGATAACCAGGACTTAATTCAAGTCTGCGAGTTGATTAAAGTGAATGTGATTTGAGCATGAATGAGTATGTACATGAGAGCTTGGTAAGCTATCTAGGAAGCTAATATTATTTTTCTTAATTTAGAATCCTGCATCATGGAGAGAAAAAGAGGAAAAAGAAAGATCACTGACTTTTTTCAAGGGTAAATTGTGCTTATGTCATAACATGGCTGTTGTTGGGGGAAATTGAAGATATATTGGTCAACACTTATTATTCACAGATGTCTTCAGTATATAGTGTAGCAAGGTAGTCTTCAGAATTTTTAATAATTTAATAATTAAATTTTAGGGGACCCCCCCAAGAGTCCCAAGTCATTTCGAACCCTGACATCATTCATCAACGCACACATTAGTTATGATAAACAGAAGCTCAAGCATGTTAGCTTGGAAGGACTTGAGGGTGAGTAAATAATGACAGAATTTTCATTTTTGGTGAATCCCTTTAACTGTAGTTTGCATTTTTCTCCATTCTATTATGGAATACTGGCATAAACATGTGGCCGGATAATTGTGGCAAAACACTGGTAAAATCTTTATTTCGGTCTAGACTAGCAGTAGCTGATATTCTGGTCAAACGTGTAATGAGGCTGAGCTCGCCTCAGCACTTACCTCTGGATTCAGACCTGCATTACTCACATTTCAATTACAGATCACATTACTCCCATCATACCTTGCTAGAATACCAATTCATGGGATGATTACCTTTCTTCTTGCCTATCATCTGTATAAATAAAAAAAAGAGACTTTCAGACCAAACAGCTACTCATGGAGTTTCTTGTCTCCTGAGTGTTGAATGGTTTAGCATTTTTTAGCAGCCATATAATGGTACATGCACTTTTACAAGTTGATTGTACTGAAATGTGTGTTGGCAGTGCCTGTACACAACCATCATAAAATGACAAAAATCCATCCAGTGTTTTTTTTTTAAATCTTCTTATATGTATCCTCCTGTCTCAAATCAAGCTGTTCGATATTGTGACGTCACAATATCGACGCCCTTCCCACGATGGCTGATTGACAGCAGCGTTTCAAACACAGACCCGCCCTCGTGAGCGAGCTGTCAATCATAGCACGCGCCGACTGGTGCGTTCATTGTTGATAGCTGGAGTGCTGAGCAGAATGGCGTCTAACGATTGTGGTGTTCTGTTCTTGGGTGTAATAACGAACACAGCAGTCATATTGATGATGTTTCTAAATCCGTACAGCTGAAGACGCAGTGGCTGAGTTTGTTTTCGAAGGGAATATTCCCCACGATCAACGTCAATGCTGTCATGTTTGCGCGAATCATTTCACCAGACTCAAGACTGCTTTACAAACGAGGGACAGTATAAAGCTGGTTTTGCTAAGAAGCTGCTCCAGAAAAAAGGATCAGTACCAACTATTCGTGTTCCTGCTGAACCTCCAGAAGAACAAGTGAGTGTAACGCTTTATTGACCTTTATATTAATCTTTGCAAATAGCTTGCACGCTTCACGATGAATGTGGCTATTTTTACACTCAGTGTACATTATGGCATGTTTTCTATGTACGACGTTCTCAATATACTGTAATTCATAATCCCACGTTTATAATGAACAACGCATTATGGTTATTGTGTTATTGTGTAAAAAACGGTGTACGCACAGAACAGAGGGGCGGGGTGAGCAAAGCTCATTATCATTTAAAGACACATGCACTGAAACGGCGTGCTGAAAACAGAGCTGTTTTTGACCAGGTAAAATGAGTGTTTTCTTACAATACTAATGAGAATTTTTAATTAAAGTATATTACAAACTTTTAATTTAGACCCTAAAGAATCATATTAGCTTGTACAAAAATGACATTATATGACTCCTTTAAAGACATTAAAGATGAGGGACAGAATGAGAGAGAGAGAGAGAGAGAGAGAGAGAGAGCTGTTATGTATTTTAGTCCTCATTCTGAATCTCCTCAGAGAACAAGAACTGAATTACAATGAAACCCACATAATGAAATTCATGTAGAATTCTGTGATATTACAGTATCAAGAACTGTATTATAGATTTCTTGCAAAGATAAACACACACATTTGTGCTTGGTCAGTCTGATGAATATAACTGGATCTACTGGACCAATACAAACTGCCCAACAAAATTCATAAAGTGTTCTATTATATAAAATATGGCTGAATTTACATAAAACAAATCGAAAGCACTGTTCCAGACCACATTGTGGTTCCAAATACATAAAATGTGGTGCATGTCCAGTCAAATGCATAAAATTAAAATTAGATTCTTAGATGAAAAAAAAAAGTATCATGGTTTCCACAAAGAATATTATACTTCTGCTGCTTAATATTTTTGTGGAAACTGTGATGGGTTTATTTTCAACACTGATTTAAGAAATGTTACTTGAGCACCAAATCAGAAAATTAGAATAATTTCTGAAGGATCATGTGAGACTGAAGACTGGAGTAATGATGCTGAAAATTCAGCTTTGCCATCACAGGAATAAATTACATTTTAAAATATACAGTAATTTTACATTTTAATGATATTTCACAGTATTTTGATCAAATAAATGCATTGGAGAGCATAAGCGACTTTAAAACGTTAAAAAGAAAATTGACCTTGACTTCAAACGTTTGTGTATATGCCTGCATGAATCAAAGGTTTTCTTTTAAGACAAACCTCTGCACCAAAAACTCAAAATATTTAAGGCAATATTAGAGGAATAAGTGAGTGACAGCAAGACATTTCAAAGAGATTCTCCTAGAAATTAAGGCACAAAAGAAGACATTCTTGAAAACGACTGTTGTTGAATAAAGAGTGAGAGGATGTGCGAGGTGTCAAGAGTGTCGCCTTATACACTGCATGCGGAAGATGATGGTGGTGACAGATCGGAAAATGAACGCTCAGAGTGTGTGTTTGTGTGTTTGTGTGTTTGTGTGTTTGTGTGTGTGTGTGTGTGTGTGTGTGTGTGTGTGTGTGTGTGTGTGTGTGTGTGTGTGTGTGTGCGAACAGCAGGTGGGTTCATGATGAGGTCTGGGTCAGCTCACTGTCTCTCAACGGAGAGCTTAAGTTTGCCTTTGGGGAAAGTACAAATCTCTCCAGCACCCCAAGTACATTTTACATAACTCATTCATTCTGACATGAAATGCCCTTCTGCAAGACACTGAAAACGTCTGCCACTGCTACAGGTCTATCCGTGACAAGCATGATTATATTTCAGTTATATTTACAAAAACTCAGTTACTTATATGATAAATAATATATGAAATGCATGGAGGGATTTCACTGCCAAAAAAGAACAGATCTACAACCAAATATAAACAAACTAAATTTGTTTGGTTTCATCAAAGTCAGTGAGGTCTTGCTGAATCTGTGTTTGCCATGTTTTCAGAAGGTTTTTATTTTGTTCTTTGGACCACTGGGGAATATGACCGTATGACTGCGTGTGTTTCTTGACATTGATATGCTCAATAATTTATTAATTTGGTGCTGTTATTTTTGTTCACAGTTTGGGGAACACATATTCACTATTAACTATGACTTTTGCCTCGATGAACTCCTAATTTACTGCTTATTAATAGTAAGGAAGTTGTTGTAGTGGTTTATGACACTTATGTTAAGTTTATGCCACAAATGTGGCTGTTATGAAAGCACAACTCAGGAGAGTATAACAAAAACTGTCTTTAATTATTAATATTTCAGCAGGAGAATGACAAAAATCCACTTGAAACACAACCACATTACACAAAGACAAACCGTAAACAGACAGAACTACTGATTCAAATATACAGTAATCAAGGTAAAACAGAAAAGGTGAAGGAACTAATTAACAATCATGGGAACAAACAAGGAACTAGAGCTCAGGCACCTACAAAACTACCACCCACCTCCTCTTAAAAGTCATCTAAGGATCAACTTTGTTGATGCTGGACCAACATCCCAGCAGGCGCACCATGTCATAAGACGTTGATTTTTGGTTAAATTTTGGTCGCAACGTCGGTTGGGTCAACATCATTTCAACGACTAATGCTGACGTCAGCTGACGTTGATATTTTGTTGTTTTTAGGTTGTGTTGTAAAGTTACCAAAATCCAACGTAGAAATCCAAAATCCAACCTTTGACGTCATAATAACGTCCACACAACGTCAAATTGTAACATCAAGACGCTGATCTTTTCTTGGTTGTGGTAATAACTAACCAAAATCCAACGTCAAGCCACCGTCTTAAGCCAACATCATATTGACGTCAAAAACTGACATTTAGTCATGAAGTATTGTGACCAAAACACGTCTCCTAAACTTCATAATGGTGACATCCACACAACGACAAATTCTAACATCATTAGACGTTGATCTTTTGTTGGTTTTAGGTTGTTGTAATAACTAACTAAAATCCAACAAACATCTCAAACCAACATCATATTGACATCATATACTGACATTTAATCATGAGGTACACTGTGAAATAAAAAAATATAATTTTTACATAACCTTCTTTTTTTTTTACTATTAAAAAAAAAAAAAAAACTATTTTAAATTAGAAGACAAATGTAACTTGTATGCAGTTATGGCAGTGTTTGCAATGAGTATTCCTATAATCTTTATATTGTGGAATGTAAATATATCTGCATAGCACAGTACTACTTAGTTGACATTTTGATAAAGTGCATGAATGAGGAATAAAGAGCGGGACATGCATGATGTTAAATTGAGTTAAGAGCAATAGACACAGAAGTCCGGATGTATCATTATTGTAAAATAAAATGTCTCATATTGGGAATTGTGAAAAACACTGTCATGAACACTAGTTCAACAGAGAGGACATGAAACCCGATCGTCAGAAACCAACATCAGATTGAC
This sequence comes from Abramis brama, assembly GCF_963993115.1. Lineage (NCBI taxonomy): Eukaryota > Metazoa > Chordata > Actinopteri > Cypriniformes > Leuciscidae > Abramis > Abramis brama. The sequence continues at coordinate 21,266,122 of NC_139986.1, read as the reverse complement.
GTTGGGTTCTGACATCAACTCGATTTTCAATTTCAACCAAAATGCAGCATCGGTCCAATGTTGGATGTTGACGTCAGAACCCAACGTCTGTCTGACGTCAGAATTATGAAAAACACTGTCATGAACACTAGTTCAACAGAGAGGACATGAAACCCGATCGTCAGAAACCAACATCAGATTGACGTTGGGTTCTGACATCAACTCGATTTTCAATTTCAACCAAAATGCAACATCGGTCCGATGTTGGATGTTGACGTCAGTCTGACGTTGGGATCTGACGTCGACCCAACTTTTATTTCCAGTCAACTGGAATTCCACTGGAATTCCAAACAACCAATCAGATTTGAGGGACAAGTTTACAGTTTATTTAAATTTTAGGCTTCCAACCAGGGTTAGGTGATTCTACATCAGTGTTATTCACCTTTCTTTTCCCTCTGATTTTAGGGATAAGTTATGGGTAGGGTTAGGATTAGGGCTAGGGACAGGGTTAGGACTATATTTTTGACCAGGAATGTTGTTCTAGGATCAACAAAATATGTTGATCCAGGAACATGTCTTACTTGGCAAAATCACGGTGACCAATGAAACACCTTGAAATGCTGAAGGGCAAGAATAAGGTCAAAGCTCCATTTCCCATGGTGGAGTATCAGTGTTGTGTAGAGTTAACTTCTTTGAATATCATATTTATGAATATAGGATTTATGCATTTCTATGTCAACACTAGCAATGCCAAAATTAATTTGCAGCAGTCAGGTGGTACAAGCAAGAGCTCTGTAAGTTGTTTACCTTGATTATTATTGTAATGTTATGTGCTTTGAGACATGAAGTAATTTAGCGCCATCTCTTGTGATGCTTTGCAGAATCTGCTGTGTGCTTTCCTGTGTTTTGGAGGAGGCATGGCTTGGGAGAGCACTCTGAAGGGAGGGTGGGATCTCATGCTTTCAAAGCTAACTTGCTATTGCTAGCCTCTCCGCAATTGCCTATCCTACCTTAAACTCTACATCATGTTAATGGAATGAATTATCAACATTATATTGAAATGTTTCTGGAAAGAAGCTGTAAGGAAATAAAGACAAATAAAATAAAATAAATAAAATAAAAAAAACACATCAGGGGAATAATGAACAGATTCTCTAATGGTTATTTTAGAAAACCGCATGTGCCGTTTTAAGGCATGGGTGTCTGCCAACTTTCCTACAAGATGGAATTTCAGCAGCAAGTGGCAAATGTCTTTGTTCTGTCATGATCTGACAAGCCCCACTAAAATGGTTTTAAATTACAACATGCTCGAACAACCTGTGAAAAAGAGGTGATGTGGCTGACAACAATTTTATCAGCATGGTTCCTTCTCTGCGGTTCCTCACAGAGACCTTATTGCCATGAAGAGCATGTGGCAGAGAGAGTGGACTCGGCAGGCGGCCCCATCTGAGAGGAGGACGGGTGGCAGGGATGCCCATCCTTTGAGATGAAAGCCACTGCTTTACTGATTAAACTTCGCAGGCTCCAGTTCGGTCTCAGTGACGCCATGTCAATTACCCACAACTCTTTCCACCACCTGCCGTCTTCTATCCTCAAATTGCTTGTAATTAATGCAATTTTCCTCATCTGGCAATGAGGAAGCCTCACATCATTAGCTCATGCTCAGAGAATTGGGCAGTGGATTTAGGTAATGTGCCCTTTGTGACTAGATCTGCTATTCAGTCCTGCTGTGTTACCTACATGCCGAACAAAGGTAATTTAATCAGTCGAACACATCATTGTTTGGTCGTTTTTTCCACTCTTTGTTGTTAGAAGCTGACCTAAAAGCCTCTATTGATTTGAAAGCTGATGACGGTTTATTATGCCACATTGTCTAATGGGTATCACAGCTGTCTGGCGTCTTGCGTTTTAGAATGACATGTTAAACACATTGATCACAAGCTTATTGATCTTGTTTGATCAGTTTGCCCAACAAAGCAAAGCAAAAAGTAGCACATGGTGTTATATTTAAATGAGCAGTATTGAAATTACAACACCAGGAGAACAGCTTGAGTTTTTCTGTGCCTATAGGATGACCTATGACCCTGGCCTTGCGTTGCAGTGTTTCAAGGCACTAGCATTTGCCTAAGTTGCATATGTCCTTTACAGGCCAGTGGTCTCAATACTCATCTACCTTGGGTCAGTCAAACAATAAATCAGGAGCAAGATTATTAAACTGTTATTAAACTGTATTAAACTGTTTCTGAAGATTTTAATACAGTTAAACTCTTCAGAAACAGTGCCAAGGTCATGAGTTTGATTCTGAATGCTTGAACTGATGAAATGCATTGAATGCTATTTAAGTCACTTTAGGTAAAAGTGCTTGTCAAATCTGTTGAAAAGTTTAGGCTCAGTAAGATTTAATTTTTTTTAAAGAAATGAATACTTCTATTCAGCAAGTATGCATTAAATACATAAAAAGTGACATTTATAAGGTTAAATGTTTGGAGGTCTTTAAAATTGCTGGTTAGCAGGTTTTTTCTTTTCTTTTTCACAGCATAAATAAATGATTAAGCTAATATGCTAACTGCAGAGGCTGTATGAGTTGAGACTTAATCAGTGGAGTTTTTTTTTTTTTTTTTTAACAAACTGCCTCTCTTAGATCCGCAGAGACAATGAGCATATTTACCACACTGAGATGGAGGATTCCCTCTGAGCTGTCTCAGATGACAAATCAGGTTCAGACGTTCTCCACGGGGCCAGACACGAAGCACTTCATCATGCCAAGAATTACAGAAAATAACAAAAAGAAAAAGAAAAAAGAAAAACAGAGAGTGAAAGGACACTACCATATTCAAAATCAAGTATAAAGTGAGCTGTGAAAACACTTTAGTGTCGGCTGAACTATTCATAAAACGATGTAATGACATTCTTATTCAGATGTGTAAGCTCTCATTTTTAACATCAAAAAGAACAAATAGAGAATCTAATTGCTTGAAATCCCCTTTCTAGACTTCCTAAAATGTTGGATTAATAGTGCATATAACCCTTTTCATCTTTCATTTTATAAGTATTTTACAAGAGTAAAACGGCAGGGATCATTTTGAGATGATTATGTTCATTTAGGCTCAGACCCACTGAAGATTGTCTTTCATCAGTGTAAAGAACTGAGGTGTCTTTAATGTGTTTCTGCATTTAAATACATATGGACGGAACACAACTGAATAGAACTACTAGGGTCAAGACACATTTTTAAAAGATAAAAAGAAAAATCACATTACGATTACTAAAGATTTATATATCTTCACGATTCAGTCAAACACTGCAACAATAATATGAGTCCTCCGATGAATACATACTGTACATAACTCCATCCATTTCTTGTTTTCCCTTAATCCAAACATGCACACACCTTTTCCTTTTAAACATATCCTTATTCACATTCATGACGTTAGAGCAGCTGATAACCGTCTGTATCAGTGTCAGAGGGAAAGGTATTGCATTTCACCTCTTGATAAATGCAGTCCTGCATTAAATTTTTCTCAAAGGCAGAAAACTATTACACATCAGCACCAATCATCAAGGTATCAAGGGATGACTGAGAATGTAATTTCGAAAGAGGTAAATGTTTGGCATTATCTGAGCTTATCCAAAGGGATTCATCTACAGAGGGAAAAGAAGCCCTTCTAAAACAGAAAGCAAATATTGACATTTTCAAGGGAAAACACTGATGGCTGTCCAGGTGTTTGATTTATGCTTGACTTGCCTCTGATCAATGTGAGATGTCCCCTGTGTCTCTGTGCTTTGTTTCCTGAAAAATGCCATTATGACTTCCAGCACCAATCACAATCAGCTTCTGTATTTATTGTGTTTTCAGAACCAGCTAGAACTTTTTTTTTCTTTTTTTAAATGACCTATTATGCTTTTTTACATTTTCAACTTTCTTTTGAGTGTAATCCTTAGAGTGTTGCTGTTTGAGCATGAAAATGGTCTACAAAGTTAAAAAGCACAAAGTCACTCCAAAGGTAGTTATTCTCTATATCAGTGCGCATTGTTTCTGAACTCCCTGAAACGCCTCGATAGTCTTGAGTTTTCTTCTTTCGTCACAATATTCCTCATTTAAATAATTCCCGCCCATGCAAGGCATAAGCAAATAAGTGTGTTGTCCCCATGTCCAAAATATGCTGTTTTTTTCCACCCTGGATCTAATGCAGTTATGGTAAGGGGTTGACCAATCATAACACACTGGTCCAGCTGACCAATCAGAGCACACTGAGCTTATCTCAAGGATGGGCTTTATAGAGACAGAAACTAAACAGAGCGTTACTGTCAGACTGGGAAGAAAGGTGTTGCAACAGTGTAAAAAAAAATGTAAAAGTTTTTTTTTAAAGCATGAAAAGCTTAGCCTAGAAATCTAGACGCACCCTAGCGGCAGCAAAATGTATTTTGCAGCCAGGGCAGTCTAGCAACTCTCCATTGACTTTCGGAGCTGCAAAAACCTAAATTGGGTCAGGCCAATCACGTCGTGTATAGAGTAGGCGGGGCGGGCTTAACATATGACGACAGAGTTGCAACGGTTACCTGCTACTTGAAAAAAAAGAATGACGGCTGCTGCTGGCGAACATCTTTCGAATCGGCTTTGTCCGCGACTCTGGAGGACTTGGAGTTAAGTTTTTCTTTGAGAAAAGAGCATAGAACGGCACTTAAGTCATTCTTAAAAAAAGGAAGATGTGTTTGTAGTTTTGCCGGCCAGATATGGCAAAAGTTGAATCTATCAACTAGCTCCGCTGTTGGGAAAACACTCTGGTTGGTTGAAGCGCTGTCCTATTGCGTGCAGAGGGTATCTGAAAGACAGCAGTTTATCCCGCCCCTCGGATTGAGCCGTGTCTATGGTGAGTTGCCAGACCCAACATCTTGATGTAAGTCTGGCTTGCCAGGCTATGAAAAGCTAGTAGACCTCAAAAACATTTTTTTAAAAGATGCTCATGCGCAAGATGCTGAAATAGTAGTAACACATGCACAAAAATGCATAGCACATAAAAATAAATACTTAAATACATTTTTAAATAAATACTTTTTTATTACATTAATTACACCTTTATTATATTACCGTATATTATATCCTTTCTGTGTTTTTATTTGATACTTTTCAGTTCTGAATAACATTAATTAATGTTTAAAACTATGGCCTATTTATTTATTTATTTAACTTGACTCGTTGCATATTTTGGATGATTTAAGATGCATTGCAGATGAACAATACAAAAATTATATCTCACAAAAGAAAACGCTCACATCGCACATGTTCTATCAGGGAACAGATGTCTGAGCAACATCCATTTTTTTTCTGTCAAGGTTTTAAGATTACCTGTCAATTCCACGGATTCTAAACCTATCTGGAGCATATTGTGGACAATACTATGTCCTGTCTACAGACAAAGCTTGATGAAAAAGCCAATCCAGGACAACAGATTGATGAGGTTCCTCCCACAGGTTCCCACCAGCTCCCTGAAAACGCTTTTATCAGACAGTGCACCGGTGGTCTGACAGGGACAGACAGCTCTTCGGCAGTCAGCCTGGGAGGCTGATGAAAAGGTTTGTGAGATGACAAAGGCAGCGGAATAATATTTGATGCCCTAGTGACAGCCAACAGTGTGTCCTGGTGAGATTTCAAGGTGATTTCTGCAAATGAGGACTGACCGAGAATTTCTCCATCTTGAAATAGCCTGGAGACCAACTCCATGGCTGTTTGTTAGCTGAACACCAAACACTCACTTGAAATACTGGTTTCACTTTATTTTGATGGTCCCTTTAACACATTCTGTTGACTATAAGTAACGTTGCACCTACATGTCTACTAACTCTCATTAGAGTGTTAGTTAAGTATTAATAGACTGGTAGGGTTAGGGTTAGATTAAGTTGACATGTAGTTGCAAAATTACTTATAGTCAGTAGACTGTCTGTTGGAGGACCATCACAATAAAGTGTTTGCAGATATTAAGCAGACAGTCTACTTATACTCCAATGAAAGTTAGCTGACATATAGTTGCAAAGTTACTTATAGTCAACAGCATGTTCAAAAGGGACCATCAAAATAAAGTGTTACCGAAATGTATGAATACAAATGGACCAGCTTTCTTGTTTTATTGCATCTTATAGCATTTGTATACACATGACCAACTTGCTGACTCTCTGTCTGGTGTGTGTCTACAGGTGGTGTCAGTCTGTCTGCAGTAATGTAGCTCATCTATCGAGGCCAGATACACCAGTCTGAGACAGAAGATATAATCTAAGACCTTCTGTGTGCACTGATGGACTGAATAAGCAGAATGGATCAGCTCCAAATGGAAAGCACAGCGATGGAATAAACCTGCCAGCCCTGCACCCATCAGATCTGGAGCCAGGACATTAGTTTGATAAGGCCTGGACAGAGACACATGTAGATAGATTGGCAAGGCCGAAAAAAAAAAAAAAAGTGTTCTTCGGCGATGGACCCAAGAGATAGTAACAGAACATTTCCTGCATCATAATTATCTGCATGTAGCTGTAGCATAGACCAGGTACAATTAAATACATATAATAAACAACAAAATGTTCAAAATATGGTGACAAGCACGTGCCTTGTCTTTTCTGTCATAAAAAAAAAATCTAATATTCAAGAAACACTGTATAAAATGCATTTTCCATAACCTTTTATTATGTTTATTAAAGGAATAGTTCACTTAAAAATTAATATTCTGTCATCATTTACTCACCCTCAAGTTGTTTCAAACCTGTATGAATTTATATCTTCTGCTGAACACAAAGGAAGTTTCTTTGTAGAATGTTGGTAACCAATTTTTTTTTTTTTTTTTTCAGGTTTGAAACAACTTAAAGGTGAGTAAATGATGACAGAATATTAATTTTTAAGTGAACTATTCCTTTGAGGATTTTTAACTTTTAACTTTAACTTTTTGGTTTTGAATTTGCTATTTGTTTGTATTGATTTTTAAAATGTAATTTAGCATTAGTGCAAAGTCTAACAAGAGTGAAAAAAGCTAAACAAAATAGAAATAAATTAAAGTATACTTACAATTTTTGTTGTTCGTGTTAGCAAGGTTAACATAACTCATCATAAAAACATAAAAAGGGAATGTACTGTGGGAATGTACTTTCAATGTCAAACTTCAGTGTAAGAAAAGGCACAAGGTGATTTTCTTGCCATGGTAAATAGGTTAATTTGGTCTATGAAAAATGTTTCTGGTGTTATGCTGTTAAATGTTCATGCAAAAGATTTCCATTGAAAATCTTTTCATAATGTATTTAATTGAATCTGATACCCAACCCCTAAAGGGTGGTGTAAAAAAGCGTTCTCTCGCAAAAAAACTATTGCATTCCCCCAAGAGAGGTTTGCGAGCGAACGCAAAGTTTCTCTGGGAAACGCAAACATTTTGCGAGCGAACACAAAGTTTCTCCAGGGAACGCAAAACATTTGCAAGAGAACGCAAAAGCATTGAAATATAATTTTTCCTCCAATCTCATATTGTAAACCCGAATAAGTTGATCGATTGCCTCCATTTTATTAAGTTTTGAAATTCAAAGTTTAAGTAAGCAGAACTGGCAGATTTTAAGTTTGTACTTAAACATTTAAAGTTAAGAACAATTAAAATCGGAGTACACTAGTTTATACATTTAACTTAAAACCTTCATGTAATCTCAATGTGAACACTTTCATTAGTATAACTTAGGCCCTGTCCCAAATGGCACACTTCATGTGCACTTTCGGTCTTGTGGACTTACAATGGCTGCCGCGTACACGTGTCCGTTAAGCCCGTGAGACCGCAGTGTGTCCCATTTCTCATTTTTAGATCTAAGAAGGGTGCTCGCGAGCGCCCCCATGTGGTCGATTTGCACCCTTGATGTGCACTTTTGCCAAGCCCGCGCTGATGCGGGCTCCGCAGCTGACTTCTTCCGGACAGTCAAAGCGGCATTACGTCACGAAAGTGCGGATTCAGAGGAAGACCGCGAGTGCTTAGGGTTCCATTTGGGACAGGGCCTTAGTTTTAACAAGCTAGTTTGCTAACATACTATTATGTTATCATGCTAACAATAGTATGTTATACAGCACTTGCTGCATGAGTGCAACAATATAAAGATTTTATTTGCTCTCAAATCAAGCCGCATGCACCACTTGTCACCATGATGGTAACTATCCTAAAACCAACATTAACAAAAATTCTTCTAAATTAGCATAACAAAACAATCAATATTCAATCTCCCACTTAACATTAATCTTGCACAAAAAACACACATTATATTACACTTAATTTTAGCATTTACTCTCCCATTCAAGTGCCATCGGCAAAGCATGCTGGGAAATAGACATCCCAGCCGTTTCAGTTAAACTTAAGTTTGTTTAAATTAAAATAAATCATTTCATAAAACTCAAAACAATGAAACAGTTCAGTTTACTTACAATATATCAGTTCTGTGAACTTGAAAGAAAAAGAAAGTGCTAAATACTCATAAAAGTTAATTTGACTGAACTAATTAGTTTAATTTAAGTTTGTCCTACTCAAACCAATTAATTATTTTGAGCGAGGGCTCCGTAGATCCGTGGTATGCATTTTGTTTAAATAAAATATTAAAACTAAATGTTTTCCTTTCCTTTTTTTGGGAGAATGACCCTAATATTACTAGTCAGATTTTGGACACCAACTCATTGTTATTTTGTAAAAAAAAATCCCATTGTGAAATAGAGCAGCCAACATGAATTTTCATTAGATACAGAAGTGATAAATATCCCATTCGAATTAAGATTCCATCTCTAGCTAACGAGTTTAATATAAACCCCAGCAGAGTAAAGATCTGCGTGTGAAAGCCCTGATCTCTGCGCTGGATCAGAACGAAGGCCTCCCATCTCGTCCCTCTAATTGCATCAGTTTTTATAATCACGTTTAATGGGCTGTAGAGAGAGTCCTGTCACTGACCTTCTCAGACCTCCTCCCTTTCTCATTAAAGCAGACAGAGAAAGAATAACCAAGTCTCTCCTCTTCTCCAACACACTCTGCCAACAGTTAAATTTAGCAGAATGTTATTAAAGCCTGTCATTCAAGTTCTCTGTTTGTTTTTAGAACTGCATTCCCATCAATACTGCTGACATGATGATATTATATTATCACTGAGGTAACAAAATTGATGTAGACTTTATCATGTTTATAGTCCAAACAAGAGAACGCATGTCTTGAGGATCACGCTAATTGTGAATAGCAGCTGCTGAAACAGTGATTTATTGCCAACCGTGGACGACCACAAAACAATAACCGCCATATCCACGGCTCCTGCGGATTTTATGGAAGACACAAAACATGTTCTCTACATTTATATGGATCTATAAAAAAAACACATTCACCTTCAGAACACTTATTATTCACACAGAAGCAATATTCTGGTTTTATATGCTTACATTCACCAGTTATGTAAGATAGTTGTCACATTTTTAATCCATTTATTAAGTAGGGTCCATTAAAATATTACATTTCCCTATTTGGCAGACTCTTCCCAGACAGCAACATAGTGTCGGGCCAGATCCGGCCCACTTCCGGTACGTGTGGAATCCACATGTATGTGGCCCGGATCTGGCCTGACACTATATTACTGTCTGGGTTTCATCCAAAGCGTTTTCATTTTTTAGTTCAAGTTTGTTTTTGTTTTTCAGTTAATGCATTCCCTTGGATTTTAATCCACTGCCTTGTCATTTTAATGCCATGCTAGTCTACTATTTGAGCTACAGGAATACATTTATGCAAATAATTTTTTTAAAACACGACAACATGCACCTATGACAATATAAAAAACATGCACTTGCATGATTAGACGTTTGACTCAAAACGACCAATAAATGCTAAAATATAGCCCTTCTCAATGTGATAACTAGCCCCAGTCTCTGGTAGTGCATAATGCTAGCAACAGCACGGTCATGGGTTTGTCATATGATTAATCACAATTATTTCACCCTGTGCAACTAATTGAGGCCCAACTTGCTCGGGTGTCTAACTAATACTCAGACATAATGTTCGTTTTTTGAAGACACATTAGCTCAAAAGGAGCTTTTTTTTATGGATAATTGCTTTCAGGCTAGCTCTGTGGGCCGATCCACTAAACACCCGCACACTTTCATCCATCACATCACAGTCAAGATCCTAGTTTATTATTCCCCCTTTTCTAATTTTCCCTTCACCTGAGGGGTTAATCTCCTTCCGTAGTTCTAATGGAATCCTAACAATTACACAGTCTGCCCCCTACCAACAGCCACCTCTGCGTTTAACACTTCATGGCTTCAAGGTGACTGTTGATTATTTTCTGTAACCCCCCCTTCCAGCCTTTTCTTTTATGTGTGCGTCAGGGCGAGGAGAGAAAAGTGTCTATCATATGAAATCAGTTTTCCTCCTCCCAGTTTGCGGGTCAGCAGTCCCACTGGAGCGGGCGTATTACATAAATTAAGTTTAGGCTCAATTTTCTTTGCCCTACAAAGAATAGGTCACCTTGAACAAATTCAGCTCAAACTAGCATGCAAGCTAATAATCGGCGTGTCTTGCCAAGACAAATGGAACGCCAGTAAACTCGACTTTATCCATTTCACCGCCAGTCATAATTCCTCAGCCAGGGTTTACCACCCGAGGTCCTGTCTGACATTATCTTCCTTTTATGATGACTGAGTATTCAGGTTGTGAGCTACACCGACGGAGGAAGGATGAGATTTCCAGATGTGTCATATATTTGTGCTGTTTTCTCATGGGTCTTGGAAACCTGAGACCTTCTCATTAATTTTGGAAATACCAAATAAATCAGCTGGGCAGTCCGGAAGTTGCAGTATAGTGGACAGAGAAATCCGACTGACCTTTATAGTCACCATGCTTCATTGCAGTGAATGACTTGTGACATTAATCTGCCGAAAGTCTGCTAGGGAAAAATTGGATGAGGTAAATCATTAAAAGCTTACAGTGATGGATTTCTGAAGGGGCTTTACTCTGATTCGTCACACTAGTAGAGCATCCTTGCCTTGGTAAACACGTTAAACAGTGAGTTAGAGAGAAAGAGAGCGATGGACAACAGGAAGAGATGACGGCTTGTGTATGCATCTCTCTCTTCTTTACTCGAACAGTCATCATAGTTCTAGAACTCCATATTATATATATATATTATTATTATTATTATTATTATTATTTTATATTATAAAACATAAAACATATATTATTTATACTGTATATATACTGCCATTACAAAATGTGGGGCCAGGTGTATTAAATTGATCCAAAGGGACAATGTAAAGTGGATGTGTAAAGTGTGTACACTTTTGCAGGTCAAATACTTCATGCTGCACAGGATGTAAGATTACTGTCTTACTGATTCAATAAAGTGAACATCCCTACTTTATTACATCCATGTTATTTATTTGTTTTGAATGATAACTGTAACTGCAGAACAGGTACAATAAACCTGATACGGGCACAAACAAATCCAAGACAATAATATCACAAAGCAGTGACTAAATTCCCTCTGCCGTACAGAAGGCTCAGACAATGACATTTCAGAAGTACGGTCAGTGGATTAAGAAGAACAGATATTGCATTTTACAGCGGTTAAAAGAGGAGAGTGCTGTTTATGATTTCCATAAATATATCTCAAAGGGGTCACTGTAATATCGAATGAGGCAAAATATTCCTCTCGTGCCTTAGAATGCCTAAGTAACTTCGCTACAAGTTTCGATCAACAAGTACTATAAGAGTGAAAATGCTGCAGAGCGCATCACAGTCACAGCCAATCAGAACTTATTTGATGAATTAATTTGGGCCAATGATATTTCACTGTGGGCGGGGAAATAGAAACCAAAGGCAAAAGGCAACAAACAGAACATTGTGTTCTTGAGTGAATGTTGCTGTAAAAAAAAAAAAAAAAAACTCCATACTCAAGGGGGCGATAGAGTAACCTTAAAATTTTTGAGCAATTACACTGAATGAGTTCTTATATGTTGAGTTCAAATAATATCCTAGCCAGCTATGAATACATTGTTAACCAACTTTAATTTAACAGCAGTTTTCACTTCAAACATTTGCTCTAGCATGACAGTTGTTGACGTGCAAGAAAAAACTGACTGTAGAAAAAAGCAATCAGAGCTAATGCTTGCTGATGCAACCCATTCAAATAAAAAAGCTAGCCTTTCTCTCTCCCTTTATTAATAGGGTTTTTGTTTGCAAACAAATCAGTATATTTGAATGAATCTAAAGTTAATTATTTTAGTTCACGCACTGAGTCATATTATTCGTTCACTGAACCAAACCGAATGAACAGCAACATTTCATTTGTCAAAAAACTGTGAAATATTGGGTCTCATTCATAATTGTGTGGATTATTCCATATTTGAACATGCAGGAGATTTTCCAATTTTTTTTTATAAAATTTAATAGGAAAGTACACAGTATGCGTGCTTAGTAAATAACAGCCATTGGATGTGAATGAACGGGATGAACTGCTTTATCTTGTTTATAAATGAATCAGGCATCTAGTTTATGGATGAACATCTACATAAAACTTATTTCCTCAGCCTCAGTGCATTCACACAGAAAAAAAAAACTGCAGTTCTAGTGCAGTGAAAAGCCATGGTATGTCTCTATCGACCTCTGAGAACTGCAATTTGACAGACAGGTAAAGATGTAAACAGGCTTGATATTTGCTCATGATTCATTCTTCAATGCCAATACCAACAGCTTGTGATTTTTAGCAAGCCAGTCGTCTTGGACACAATCATCGCCTTGCACATATACGGACCCCAGATCATGAAAGCGTTGAGCCATGTCATATGCGAAGCAAAGGCAGCCACACAGACGCAGACGCATGCCTCAATGGTGTATGAGAAGGGTGTTTAAAATGCAAACTTTTAAAAGGGCAGCACAGTAAATATCCTCTGCGGAGCGCTGATAAGGTCAACTGTCAATCTTCAGGCACCATGAGGCAGAGAATGTGAAAATGGGACAATTCATATCCCCTCTTTAAGCTGTCATAGCAGGGCTTGTCATGCATGCCATTACATGGGGCCAGACTGTAACAAGCTCCCTGGGATGTAAAAAGATATGCACATAATAAAAGCGCCCTCGCCAGTCTGCCAGTGATTGACTGTGAGTGCAGCCGTGGGCGACACAGGGCTGTGCCCACCTATGGCTTGTGAATAGTTTTCTATTTATAACGATATGGAGCCTACTGTTTTACGGCCGTGTAGAGATGGGATTTGGGGCAGGATAGCGCACAAACACTCACAGGACCGTCTTGCAGGAGCCGTGAGAGAGATTTCGATCCACAGAGGAAGAAGGGGCAAGTTCTCGCTTGAAAACGTTCACTTCTTTTGCCCTTTTAAACACACGCTCTAACCGCGTGCTGTAAACGTGCATGGTTAGAGAGGGTTCGAGCTTTGAAAAGTGAAGATGATGAAGATTATTCATGCCTGCTGAAACTAATTTGTCCAGTGGATATGAAGGCCACAGATCTGTGATTTCTAACAGGGCAACCTGTCTGGCCAAAATAAAGCTGTTTTAGGCATCACTGATTCCTTTTTTACTTCTGCCTTCTCACAATGTCCAGCTGAGGCCCAATCTTATCCATTGTATTTCATATGTATATCCATCAACAATATTCAGATAATAATTGCATATATTAATTTATTAATAATAGACCATGGTGGGGGTGGGACTCAAATTCAAATGTGTCAGCAATCGTACTGGTTAAAAATGTGTGTACTGACGCCTAGGAAGTTATAAAAGCCAGCCAATAACAGAGTTTGAGAAAGTGCTTGGCTGCATCCGAATATGCATACTTCCCTACTATATAGTAGGAAAACATTGTGTGAAAAGAGTAGTATGTCCGAATTCATAAAACTAGAGGCGAAAAGATGATCTGCAATTTGGCGAGATTCTGAGGTTCGCGTATAGAACATACTATTTAATGGTCGTGAAGTAAGTACTTTTTCAAAAGAAGTACATACTCATGCAATTTTAGTTTTCAATGCAGGATCCATCAGCGAATGGATCAAATTTAGCTGGTTAGTATGGCCTTGTTAGTGCACCATGATAAAAGTTGAAACTATATAATTTGGTTCTAAAAAGCATTTTTGTCCATTGACAACCATTTAAAATTAGCCATTCAAATTTACATTTGGCAGACTTTTTAATCCAGTGACTTGTATTGCATTCCAAGTATATTTTCTCAGGAATCAAACCATGTGAAAAACTGTTTGTATTCTCACTAAATAACTGCATCACTATTGCTAACATTTCATTATATTATAGTAGATGTTTTACCAGTACCTGATTCTTTTCTAAGGCTTTTAAACACGAGAAATGAAGCCATCCAGCATTTTCATGACACTGTAGCTAGTTTTCACATCTGGATGGTTATGAAAATAGCATATGTTGAATATGCTTTATTGTTTAGAATAGCATGCACCAATGAACTGTGCACAACAAGATGAAGGACATATGTTAATGTAAATAGGGTCAATGATTTCACAATGTCTTTAACTTTGAACTTTCGTCTAGTGTCAGATTTGCACGTTCAGGCTCAGTGGTCATGCAGAGGCGCAATCTGTTAATTCCTCTGTAATGTGAAAACGGCTCCTGTTGTGGCATCAGACCCCATATATTTCATTAAACTGTCATCAGGCTTGAAACACAAGCCTGAATCGCAAGGCGCCGTCTAATTCTGCCCCCCTCCTGTCTCCACTGTCTATACTCGCTGTCACTGATATTAAACAAATATTTTCACTCTGGTTGAGGGAAATCTAGCAGCAGCAGGCCGAATTCAATGCGGCTTTGTGTTGGAAGAACGAAAGCCAAAAGAAGGGAAATTAGTTTTTAGGTGTAAAAACAAGATGGAGTGAATTGGCTTCCAAGGATCACTGTTTTAATTTGTGCAACGGTATTTATATTGCATTTTTATCATTGCATATGTTTCCCAACACACCTTGGATTGGTAGTAAAAAAAAATGTGCTTGCTCTCTTTTAATTAGAGCTGCCAATCAATACAAATTTAATTTAATGACAAATACCAAATTAAATATATTAATTGCCACCCAATAAAGATGATTCAAAGACATTGCATTACTGTGGCAGACAAAAGCATTGAATGGACATTGCAATTTAAAGTATTATCTTTGTATATATATATCTTCATCTTTATTGATGCGTAACTTAAGCAGCATCCGTCTTGAGGAGCCCTCCAGCAGTCTTCCTCACGCTGTGCATCACCAGCAGACGATTGTGGCCCTATCTTTATTTATTTAAGCCTCATAATGAATTCTCGGATGGAAGAGACACAAATGATGATAAATTCCTGCCTCTGACTTTGTGGTAGTGCCGTATTTACCAGAAGTCAATCAATTTGCCATAGCAGCGCGTCGCGGAGGGAATGCATTGTGGGAGAAGGAGCAGAAATGGAGATTGATTCTTAAAGGGTGACGCTCTCTCAATCACCCAGCTGTTGCAGATACAGACTAAAGGATGATGGATGACACTGCGTCGTTGGCTGGCCGGTGTGTCCAGTTAGGGCTAAAGAAGCACACCTGTTCTAGTTTTAATCCTCCCTGTCCAAGGAAATTGATTGTGAGGTTTTCTGTTTATCCACGAGGAAAAAATGGGACAGACCTTAAAACGGTGGTCAGCCTCCATCCTCAGTATGTCAGACTAGGATTTGTGACCTTTGTTGTCACATAAAGAAACTAAATGGCAATGTTAGCATTTAAATGGCAGGTTTGCAGTTAATAGGGAAAATCATTTTCAAATAAAAAAATATTTTTATCAAACTTTGTGCAGGGAGAAATTTCAATCTTTTACAGTCTCTGAAAAACGTTAGAATAATTTTTTTTTATATCATGCAATGTGGCCAAAAGTGATGTCCGGAGGGGATATTTGTTTTCAATGAACCTGCAATTTTGATAAAACCACCAAAATATGAGGAAAAACTTATTTAAAAATGATCTGACAAAATTATTTGGCAAAAAAGGCAAACTACTGCTACAGGGTTTATTTTACTATGCAAAACAATGCATAGAAAATGACAGCCTGGCCAAAAAATTATATCCACATAATTTGGCATGTTTCATTGCGTTTTCACAAATAAAACAATTGACTCCAAGCGCAACTATACACAATACGCTTACAAAATCGTTAACACATTTTTAATTATATTTGAATGAAGGGTGAAGATGTCAATTTTCTAAGGCCGGACATCACTTTTGGCCTCTAACTTTGGCTTATTGGTTTTATTTGCTAAATAAAATGCAATGGTTCTCATTAAATGAAAAATTTGTCAAATGGAACATAATAATTGGAGCCTTATTTTAGCATGACATTTAATCCGTTATTAAAGTGTGTTCCACAGAAGAAAGTTGGTAACACTTTATTTCGATGGTCCACTTTAGTCATTCAACTTACTACAGTATAAGTAACTTTGCAACTGCATGTCAACTAACTCTCAGAGTATTAGTAGACTCTAGGTTAGGGTTCAAGTTAGTAGAATAAGTTGGCACGTAGTTGCAAAGTTACTGTTGGGGGAGTATCAAAATAAAGTTTTGGCAGATATTAAGCTGATAAACTACTAATACTCTATTCAGAGTTAGTTGCAAAGTTACTTATAGTTAGTAGAATGTCTCAAGTGGACCATCGAAATAAAGTGTTTCCAGAAATTCATGGTTTGGGAAGGAAATGAGGGTGAGTGAAATATATGAGAACTATCCCTTTATGCCAAAATGAGCAGAAAATATCACATGGCAGAGCAAGACAGACTCTAACAAGGGAAAATATGATCAATATTTCCGACCTCCTGGACTCGCGTCAATTCTGAAAGGTCAGAGATCAAGTAGGCTTGAGTTCTCTCGTTAAGACGTCATTAGCACTTTAAGTGGAGCATCATTGTCTTGTGTCTCTCCATTTCTTTAAGGTTAATTGAGTGAGGGCATGTCCTGTCACTGAGCTCAACATTAATATATTCTTTTCTTAACACCGCAAATCTCTTGAGGAAGAGAGCAGGCCCTCCAGCACACATTTTAATTATATTAGAATAACTGTGATTGATGCTTTTTTTAAAATTGAGACCCACGTCGAGACTTAATGTCAACATTCATTAAGCAGCCTTGCATTTCAATAAGCAAATATTTAACCTGGGATACGCTTTCATTATTAACTAATTCTGACCAATCTAATGAAACATAATTTGTTCTTATTCCTCCTTTTCTTTTTCCTTTCTCTTCCTTTGTAATTTTGTTATGTTTTCAGGACACTGAAGCATCTAGCTCTCCAAGTTCTTCAGTTGTACAGTCTGGATTTGTGGTTTAATGGCAGCAGAAACAGAGGCAGCCTAAGGCATCACAGATGTGTTATAAGCGGCTCCAGAGAGCCAGACCACTGTCAGAGCCCACCCAGCCCGCAGGTGCACATCCACAGACACACACACAGCTGCCAGAGAGAGCTGTCATTATGAGAGAAAAGAGAAAGCAAGAGAGAGACATATGGAGAAAGAGTGGAAAAAGGTCTATGTTCACGATGAAATGGCATACCGTTCACAAAAACCCACCAATAAAACTATTCTAACTTATGTACATACACGTACCTTGAAAAGAGACATGAACATTTAGAAATAAATGACAAGTGAAATCATTTCATACTAAAATTTTATTAAATAAATATTAATCTAATATATTTAAAAGGTGTTAATATTATATATACAACTCATACACGTACTGTATGTACCGTGCAAAGACACATGAAAAGTTAAATATTACTGAGATTTTCAGTTATTCTAATATAATTAAAATATGTGACACTGGACCACAAAACCAGTCACATGGGTTTTTTTATTTTTTTATTGAGATTTATACATCACCTGAAAGTTGAATAAATAAGCTTTCCATTGATGTATTGTTTGTTAGGATAGGACAATATTTGGCTGAGATACAACTATTTGTAAATCTGGAATCTGAGGGTGCAAAAAAATCTAAACACTGAGAAAATCGCCTTTAAAGTTGTCCATTTATGTGTGCGATTGTGCTGCATTCACTCACAAAAATAAATATTTGATATATTTACGGTAGGAAATTTACAAAATATCTTCATGGAACATGATCTTTACTTAAAATCCTACAGATTTTTGTCATAAAAGAAAAATCAATAATTTTGACCCATACAATGTATTGTTGGCTATTGCCACAAATATACCCGTGCGACATGTGACTGGTTTTAAGTTCCAGGGTCACATATCAATAATAACTTAATATAACTATAATATATTTGTGTGTGTGTGTGTGTGTGTGTGTGTGTGTGTGTGTGTGTGTGTGTGTGTGTGTGTGTGTGTGTGTGTGTGTGTGTGTGTGTGTGTGTGTGTGTGTGTGTGTGTATTAAATGTGTGTATTAAATATTAAATGTGTATATGTATATATATATATATATATATAGGCTATATATATATATGTATATATATGTATATATGTATGTATGTATGTATGTATGTATGTATGTATGTATGTATATATATATATATATATATATATATATATATATATATATATATATATGTGAAGAGTTCAGATGCAAAAGCCTCTAAGTGCCATCTGAAATTTTCCTCTAGAATGATCATTTTTATCAAGCTTGTATATTTAAGTTCAATAATTTCACTTAAATGGCAATGCAAATTACCTATTAATTGTCATTTACGTGAAATTACTTAACTTAAATATACAAGCTTTATAAAAATTATCATTCTAGAAGAAAATTTCAGATAGCACTTAGAGGCTTTTGCATCTGAACTCTTCATATGTGTGTATGTGTGTATATATATATATTTGTGCATACTGTATTCTTATTTTTATATGAATATATGTAAGCATCACTGTATAACCCACTCTGTACATTTTATAGTAGAAAAATAGACGTGCACTACTGAATTAGGGAGCTGATACACCCATAGAAAATAAACATAACAATACAGATGGTGCGAGGACCCTATTTGATTGGCTCCATTTATTCACATTTTAAATTGACATCTGGATAAAAATGCCTAAACCTTTGGCAATTTAATTTAATCAAAACTTTAGTCAATTGAATCAAATGCAGATTACATTGGAGTATTCTGAGCAGTGTGTTCTGTAGTATACTGTATATAGTGTTCTATGCATACAAAAAATGCATAGGCTACTCTGCACACTATACTATATAGCCCTTCTGCAGATATGGGTCTAGTTTGCTATTTTGAGCATAGCCAAATAGAAGGTTTAGTATTCTATGAACAGACTTTGTTCACAACAGTTCTAAATTAAACATAGGAAATTGTGTTGTCTTACAGACTAGACAAATGAAATACACATTGTTACCAGATATGTCAGTCTGATGCAATTTTATGCAATGTGTGTGTGCACTCAGCAGTCGAGAAGAGCTTTTTTTGTGCGTCACCTGTGAGGACAAAGAGTGGACTGCTTAGCTCACGCTTCACGCTTATATTGGTTTTAATCCCCATGACTTGATGGACACTGCGAGATGAAGGCAACTCTCACATACACAAGAACACCACTGGATACAAAACACGCTATCATAAATCACAAAGTCTCAGGTTGCTTTTTTCAGCTAATCCTAGCCTATTCTCACATTTGTATTCCCTTGCAGTCACACAAACTGAATTTATTCGATTGGTTCTTGCCATACATGGAGTTGCTACAGATTGAAAAATGAGAGACTTGGGTGTCTTTGTTGTAACCATGGCAACATGTACATGTCCATGCTGTTAACATGTAGACACTCTTCTTGTGCTTGTTATTGTTCAGACAACCATGTCTTATTTTCAAAGCAACTCTCTCTTAAATTTCGACTCACAACTTTCTATTATACAAATACGTTTAACCCAAAATCACACGTTTTCAGGCTCAATTTACATTTATAGGCATCAAAGTATGCACCAAGTACATATCCACACAATTTGAATAAAGTACATATACATCATTTTAATCATAGGCATACTTCTAATGCAAAGGCTGTTCCAAGAACCTTTTTGAATTCGATGTCAGCACCACATGTATCCTTTGCAGGTAAATCAATCCCAGAATGCACTGCAACATGCACAGTAAAAAAAGTGAACTTTCAATATATCACTGTTTAATTCAGTACAGCAAAGTATAGGTAAAATATCTGTATCTAATAACAAAGTGGTCTGTTTCACTGATTATGTGTACTTTGTATTTTTTTGTGGTAACTAGAGTGTGTTGTTGTTAGCTTAGCAACATGCTAACATTAGCCAATGCAACTGTTCTGTTTGTAATCATAAAACCAGGAAGACAATCAGCATTTCCAAGCCTGGATCCTCTGGGTTTTCAGTTGTTTATAATTTATAGCGGCTAATGTTAGCATGCTACACACCAAAAACATGAATTTTGAAGCTGCTGTATAAAAAAAATGCTAACAAGTTGTTATAAAAAGGACTGAAATTACCACAACATATGTTTACATGCTGGGTGAATCAGACAAGCGTTGTTGTCAGTGTTTATAGCAGCAACCTACGCATCCAATTCCGTAGTAAGTGATTAGGTTGCTGACTATATGCTAGGATTTGGAACAGAGATATTGACTCTATAGCTGCTGGTTTTATTTTGCAGCATTAATTAAACACTGTGCTGTAATCAAATAAAAGGTGGAAATCATTGGCTGCAGTACATGACAAAACGAAACAGCTGTGGAGGAGCTTAAACTGGGAGAAGTTAAGGAGGCAAAACCCTCACTGCCATTCACCGAAGCCCCTCCAGATGGTGGCCCACTGTTTGAGCAGAGCATGATGGGAATAGCAAAGACCTCTGCTGTGTTTGCTTTCAGTTAGCATGGATCTCACGAGCGTATATTGGAAGAGGTAGAAGGGAAGAGAAGAGACAAGCGTCTGACAGTCTGTTTACCTGTGTGTTGATTCACTATCGCTCTGGGGAGTCCAGGCTCAGGAACCATTTTCTGGTGACAGATGTTCAATGTTTTCTTTGAAAATGACCTTTCATTTCATTCCTTTCATTCCTGATTTTTCTGCATGGGTGATGCTTTAAATGAAACAAAGTATTATAATTGCATAAAATATACACTGTAAAAAGTGATCAGTTGACTTAACTTAAAAAAGTGAGGAAACCCGTTGCCTTAAAATTATCAAGTAAATAAACTTCCTGTGTAATTGAAAAAAAAAGAAGTTATGTGGTATTGTCAAATTTACTTCATAATTTCAAGGCAACAAGTTTCCTCACTTTTTTAAGGTAAGTCAACTTATCACTTTTTACAGTGTATATATATATATACACTGTGCAAAAGTCTTGGGTACGTTAGTATTTTCACAAAGAAATGTGGTTTTAAGTCAGTTATTTATAACTTTTGCTGTTTTGTGTCAGTAGGAAATATTTCTAAATGGCACTTGGATCAATATTTTGTTAAATAATAAAAATAAAAAAACATTAATAGCTTTATAAATGTGGTCTGAATGTCCATATATATATATATATATATATATATATATATATATATATATATATATATATATATATATATATATATATATATATATATATATACACACTAACATATACTAATACATACATAAATTCACATTAATTACATTATAGACACAAACGAGAACAAAAGGCTAAAAATATTAACATATTTATTGGACAATGTTCAAAATGCATACAATTCAACAAGAGCTTTATGAAATAATAACCAAACCGGTACACAAATCATCACAATTTTGAAAATTCTAAACAAAAGATACACAGAAAATTAGAGGTAACATATTCAGGTACTGACTGAGGAGCTGGTTTGCTAAAGTCAATGACTCAGTGACCCTTCATCGAGTTATCTGATCGTGTATCCATTACTGACCCTGTACAAGCCAGAGAAGCTTTTTACACTCAGGGCTGAAGTACTCCAGTTTAGAAGTGGGTGGCAAAGTGCATCACATGTGTACACCTCAGCGTAAGTATACCAGATATGATTCAATTATGTAATGCACGGTGCGGTTACTCGTACAACAAAGCAACAGTCCTGACTGGCTGAGTTATAGAGGCCGACTGAAAAACCATCCAACGATTTCGTAATACTGATACTTTCGGACAAAAGAGAGTGGCCTCTTACAGATTAATTGACGACTTCCAGACACATCATTAATATCTTTCAAACAGCGCTGCACGTCTCGACCGCTGAGTGACATATATTTATTATTCTCAGTGCTAATCCTGGCTGATATTCAAACCTGGCAATCAAAGTTTAAGAAGTTGGGTGTTCACTATCGGTGATGTGTCTTGGCTAAAAATGTCTAACCAAGGTCCTGATGCAATGTGCAGGTATAACTCGGTAACAGTAAGTGTGGACTTTGTAAACTGCCAGACCAAAGTTTGCATGATAATAACAGTACTTCAACAAATGGAACACAAACAACTGCATTTATTATTTAAAAAAAAAAATCAAAAGGAATGTCAAAAATGCTTCAAGACAATGTTTACTGCATCGAACTGCAAAAGTTTGTGTGCATGTTTGTGTTGTGTAAATAGTAGGCTATAAACTAAAAACATGAAAAATGAGAACTCTGAAATCATTCCAAGAAACCCAGGATTCAAAGTGTATCGTTTTGGGTTGGAAGAGGCTTTTTGCAATGCTTCATTAAATTATTCGCTGTTATTGTTGCCGCATGGGAAATTACAAATCTGAATAGGCACATATGTTTCAGTAATCTGACAATTAGGAATAGCTCCTAATTAAGAATTACTAAAAGCACAGAGCAGATGTGCCCATTATTACAATTATAACCTTGACTTGCATCAATAAATATTCGGAAGAAATAAACATTCTTCGTTATCCTTTCAATTAAACTGAACTCAATGAGCTGAAGGAACACTTTCCCGGAGAGGTCACAGAATGAGAGAATAACACTGTTTTTGTTGCCTCTGCATCATTTAGAATGTGTCTGCCAACATTATAATTACTGTATATGAAATAAATATTATTTAGCATTTTACTTACCAGAATGCTCAAGATTGGCTTATTAAATCATTACCGTTTCATCTAAATACTTTGCAACTGCACTGCAAAAAAAAAAAAAAAAAAAAAAAAAAATAAATTAACTAATTCAGTATTGTCTTGTTTTACAATAAATTGGTTGATTTCATAAACATCCTAAACCCAGATATATTAATAAATATAAAATAAGATACACTACCATTGAAAAGTTTAGGGTCGGTAACATTTATTATCTTTTTGAAAGAAATATCTTATACTCAACTAGGGCTGCATTTATGTGATCAACATTACAGTAAAAACAGTAACATTGTAAAATGTATGCAATTTAAAAATCTGTTTTCTGTTTTAACACGTTAAAATGCAGTTTTGATCAATTAAACACAACCTAGCTGAATTATAAGTATTCATTTCTTTCAAAAAATCTAGTGGAGATTGTAGAAAATAGTGTTTCAGGGGATATATCATGAATGAAACATTTTTTACCCAATTGACAAACTTTAAGCATAGACTCCACTAAAGTTTCTTAGAATCATGCAAGAAATTTTTTTTGGAAAATGAGTCTTATATTATTCTTATGTTTAGTCTTTTTTTCTTTCTTTTTTTTACTGGAAAACAAGACAAAATGTAAAAATACCAAAGGTAAATGAAGGACTTATGATGACAAAACATAAATATGAACACTGAAACTGAAAGGCATCAAACAGAAAGTAAATCCGTAGACGACAGAACCGAGTAGGCAGTTCTGTCTGATCTGCTGCCATTTTGAATTGTGTATCAGTGAAAAAAAAAAAAAAATCCTGAGAATGCTTAGCTTTACCCAACACCATAAAGCTAAATTATCCATTACATTCTACAGCCTCACAATCCTTGTCTGTTCAAAGCTAGAGTTGAAGGTTAAAATAAGAGTTATCACCTTGCCATAATTTACAACTGACAAAAACCTTCAAAACACTAAGTCATTACTGTACAAATACAATAACCAACACTGTACAATGTCTCGATTTCTACTGCAATACAATCTTTTCTTCTTCAATCACACCATTTCCAAGTGCAAAACAAAGCACTGCCAAGAAACATGGGGCGAGAAACCAGAAAATGGAGGATGAACTTATTTTTAGAGCACCAGCATCTGTTGCGGACAACTTTTTACACGGGATTGTGAACATGGTGCATGGAATTACATGGAAATTGTATGCTAAAATGTTTAAGCTCCACCATTTTGTTATCAAATCAAATGGAAATGTAATCTGAAGGTACCAAGCACTCGGTAACCATCAGAGCGCTACGCTAAAAGGGTTCCAACACAAATACAGGTTCAACAGTCCACCGAGTGCAGCTCCATCAACACCAGGACGATTTAGGGATAAAGTCTGCCTCATTAAATGCTCAACACATATCCTGTCTCCTTCCAACAAAGATGTCCATAACGGCTTACGTTCGTGATGAAATGCATTTAATGAGGCGAAATACTTTAAATATGCAATGAAATTAGAAGAAAAGCCACATCAAATGGATCAAGTGGCTCCACAAAAACGTTTTGAAAAAGTCAGAAAGCTGCTGCCAGTGTGAAGGAAGGACGACATCTGCCCTCTTCATGACATCGTCACGCTGTCCTGTCTCTGGAGCCACAATTACTTTGCATTCCTTAAACGTCTCTCGTTTCTCTGTTGCTATGCATCGGATGTCAGAACTTGTCAAAAGTGACAAGCGTGGGCTCTCGAACCTCTGGGTTCTCTGCGGTGGAATTGACATATTCCAAAGACGCTGCCGAGGGCTTGACGGGAGCAGGCCGGAGTGGCATTTGGGGTCAAGGAGCGGCCCTTCTACGTACTGTTTAAATGTGTGTGTATGCGTGAAAGAGAGATCAGTGCTTCATTGCTTTCTAAAGGCGAGCTGTCTTTGCTGAATGCTTCTAAACTATTTCCACATACACAAGTCTTCAAGGACATCTCGCTGAAGGTTTCCTCATCCTCGCGGTTCACATTAAGTGTCTTATTGAAGTAAATCGTACTGATATCACTCGCAAAAAAAGATTTACAAGACACAATCGGTGTTTCTTCTCAAGGTCTTTCTTCTGTACAATGAGGAGTGGAGCGTGATGTTCACAGTGCTGTGCTGTCACATGGTGTTGATTCTTGTCCTTACTTCACTTGGATCAATAAATATCCACTTTTAAAGTCCACAGTCTTTGAACATCCAGAGTGATCTACTGCCTTAGAAGATTTCTAGATGCTGATCACAAAAGGGAAGGTACTCGCCCATTCTCCTGTAGGGCTGAGGAACTTCAGTGCTGGTAGAGAGATAAGACGGAGTCATTTTGCAGCAAGACGCTTCCATTGTGGCAAGATCGCTCCCAATCTCCTCTTCGGTGGAAGCGGAACAAGTCGAGGGCGTTGAGGTGAGGCGCTATACCTGAACTTGAGTCCCATGCTGTGCCTGAAGACACTGGATACTAGATAGGATCTTTTTCTGATGGCCTGCCAGTGCTACTCCTATCTTATCCAGTTCACTGTGAGAGAAACGGAGAGACAGAAGAAAATACCTTAGCTAAGGGTGTCTATGTTTAGAATACACAACATTACTCAAATTGATATCTTGCACTCTTAAAAAAAATAAAGGTTCTTTATTGGCATCTATGGTTCCATGAAGAACCTTTATCATCTATGGAAACTTTCCATTACACAAAAGGATATTTACAGTGGGAAAAGGTTCTTTAGATTTTTTTAAATGTTTTTTACACTAAGAAAAAAATGGTTCTTTTGAGAACTGTTCTCTGAAAGGTTCTTTGGGGAACCAAAAATGTTTCTTCTATGGTGTCACTACCAAAACCCCATTTTGGAACTTTAATTTTTGAGAGTGTACATGGAAGCAGAGCACGCATATTGTACTGAACGATACCAATGCATACCACTCAACCTTCCATTTCCAGTGTGATTAAACATAACTACATTGATTTTACATACAATTCAATTCATACAATACATACAACATACATTTTTACATACAACTGAATTAAAATGTATAACAACTTCCAAGTTCCTAGTCAATAACTCGTAATGAGGTCATGTGACAATGTGGTATACTACTGCTGCATACTTATTTTTGATCATACTGCCAAAATGTAAATAATTATACACGAAAACGCAAAACAATTATACTTATTTTTGAGATAACTGGTTGCCACTTTAACATTTTATGTTTAATGAAGTAAACATGCAGCGCAATGAAGCCATATCACAACATTATAGCAAAATATTGTTTGGAGCATTTAACATTACATATATTGCATACTCTTTTACATAATTCTTGTAATTCTTGACAGTATATGGTGTATAATTAGCAGTAAGTAGTTATCTAGTACTCAATTTCAAATATAGCTGGTATTATCGTAACGCCATACTACTGAACTATTTTTTTTGCATTATGTATACTGTGCACAGTTTGATTCTCAGTATGCAGTAAGCTGATATACCATTGTGAACAGTCTCTTGAAATGCAAGCAAACATCTCATAATAACATAAATGTGAGGTCTATGAGTAGGTGTTGTTTACCTGGAACTGACATACAGAACCGACTCCAGGGTGACGTAGCCGGCACTACAGAATTGTTCCTTATATTGACCCATTTTAATCAAGTCCAGCCAGTCTTCCACTGTGTTGACCCCCGTGTCAGGAGTTACTGGGTCCTCCCTGTGGATGGAGGAGGAAGTGCAGTTAGAATAACAGCCTTATATACTGTACCCATGTCATTTCACATCTAGCATAACATATGCCAGAACTGCCTTGAAGAAAGCCTTCTATATTGATCTGTGGTGATGTCTGATGTACACTACTAGTTTAATGTTTTTAAAATGCTCAGTCACCAAGGCTGCATTCATGTGATCAAAAATACGGTAAAAACAGTAATATTGTGAAACATTTTTACAATTTAAAATAACAGTTTTCCATTTAAATATACTTTAAAATGTAATTTATTTCTGTGATTGCAAAGCTAAATTTTCAGCATCATTACTCCAGTCTTCAGTGTCACATGATCCTTCAGAAATCATTCTAATATGCTGATTTGTGAGCATTTCAAAAACATTGACCAGTAGTGTATGTATCCATTTTTTGCTGTGTTTTTGGTAAAATTTCATTTAGATTTCTACAAAATCCATGCTGTTTTATCAGCTAATATTTTTAACAGAAGTGTTGCCATGATGTGAGCATTTGTAAAATCACTCACAAACACAAATTACAGTTTCAAGAGTAAGAAACCAGCTTGTTTTCTATGTTCGAGTGTGTGTACTTATCAAGCTTATCAGAAG
The DNA here is from genome assembly GCF_963993115.1 of Abramis brama. Lineage (NCBI taxonomy): Eukaryota > Metazoa > Chordata > Actinopteri > Cypriniformes > Leuciscidae > Abramis > Abramis brama. The sequence continues at coordinate 21,238,809 of NC_139986.1, read as the reverse complement.
CGTATCATTGCCTGGACATGTAATGTTTTCCAGATCCAGAAGGGAGGCAGGTTGCACCAAACCATGTCTCTGTCACTCTCTCCCTCTCTGCTGCATAGCGTCCAATATAGCACACACATTGTGTAGCACCAATATAGCACTAAACCCATTTAATTTAATGGTAGGGACATGGGGCAAGGGCTTCCCAGTGGTTTGTGGGAAAATTCAGTTTGCACATCCGGCTTTAATTGTGGCAAGCACAGTCGAAACAATCCAGCGCCCATCTGCCTCCTATTTGGCAGCCCTCAAAATGCAGCAGAAGGATAGACAAGCAATCAGATATCAGCCAATATCACCTCAAACCCCCCTCTCGACTGAGAGAAACATGCACTGGAAGGAAGAAGTTTGTACAGATGTACATCTGGCTTCAATCTAGATTAGCCGGATATCGGTTTCATTTATTTTGAGCTTATTGGATTTCTGCAAAAAACACCTCAGATTTTATCACACACCTGAGAAACATCATAACACTCTTCATCGTGAGCTATATATTACACGCCGTTTGTGCCGAACAAACCGAACTGCACACATCCCAACGGATCACCTCTATTGAATTTCGATATAATTCGCGGAGGGCATTTGGCTCACCAGATTGCAGAGTTGGCCAGCTGTTTCAGGCTGCTTGGATTCCGGATCAGCCTGTCCAGGGTGTTGACAATCTGCTCGAATTTGGGCCGATCGCTGCGGTTCTTTTCCCAGCAGTCTAGCATGAGCTGGTGAAGCACCACCGGACAGTCCATTGGAGCCGGTAGCCTGTAGCCTTCATCTATTGCTTTTATCACCTGGAGGGTAGAAGATTCCACATTAAAACTCATACATTTATTAGCAGCGTATATGCTTCATGAATACTGAGCAGATTTATTCATTCGTTTAATGCATTTGGTTTTTATGTGGGGTTAGATTAATTCATTTTTTTACCCATCTGTGACTTGAACTGAGAATGATATTTCGAGCGAGACCGTCTTTGTTTGCGCAAAGAGGAGCTTTTTAATTTAGTCTCTTTTATGAAATGATACCGCCGTAAGGAAAAGAATAAACTATCCTGATGCAAACATTCGTATTAACTCTTGCCTGGAAGACTGTAACCGTTGAAACGCACCATTGCCTGTTACCATGGCAAAGGAAGGAAGACAGATGGATTTTGTGGTTTACGCCATGAATGGAACTTTCGAAATTCCCTTCCCTCGACACAATAAAAGTGCATCCGCTAACAAGCATGTAAATGTTTTTGTGCTCCAGTTTAACATGACGAGTATACAGTCTCGAATCATTCCCAAATGTCTCAATCTCTCTCCCATGCAGCTTCTTTCCAAATCCCAATCAAATCTCTTCCCAAGGTGAAGATAAATAAATGAAAATGGTTTCTGGTGTGGAAAATCTGCCAAGAACTCACTGACACGGATTCAAATTCCCTCTTTTAAAGCGGCCTGTGAATTGAAATCTGGAAATGTTCACCCTCCAGATGCATTTCATCTTTTTACCTTTTTTTTTTTTCTAGTCCCACTGAAGTTCTCTGGCAAAGGTCTTTTATTACAAATCGATGAGGATTGTCACATTAGAAAAAAAGAAGAAAAAAAAAAGCTGGCCAATGGCAATGGTTACCAGTTAACAAAAATAAAGACTCTTTGTTAATTGAAAGAAAGCTTAAATAAAACTTGAATTTATGAAAAACTAAAAAAAAAATCTAATAAAAATGCAACAACAAAAAAAAGTACATGGCAAAATTCCAAAAATTGTAATTAAACTTAAAATGAAAACTGAAAAAAATATACAAATAAAATCTTATTCAAAAAACCTATAAATATTATAAAGGTATATAAATAATACTCTAAAATAACACTGATGGTTATACCTCCTGATGTTTTTATTTATTATAAGACCTTTGTGCAATGCAACTGTGGTAACATTTAAATTCAGAATTTACTCACGTCCTGATTGGACATTTCCCAGTATGGTCGTTCCCCATAGGATAACACCTCCCACATGACAATGCCGTAACTCCACACGTCACTGGCTGATGTGAACTTCCTGTAGGTGATGGCCTCACTGGCTGTCCATCGAATGGGAATCTTACCCCCCTTAAAAAAAACAGAAAATCAGAGGTTAGCAGTTTTAGGAATTAGCATCGCTACAAATTGCAAAACTATTAAGTGATCACCAGGGAGCTACTAGCATTGCTAGCATTAAAATCATGCAGCTTTACAGTAGTGAAGCTATTTTATTTATTAAGTTGTAGAACAGCTTAAACATAAGGGGCCCTATCTTGCACCCAGCGCAATTGACTTTGTACACTGACGCATGTATCATTCCTATTTTGCACCCGCGCAAAGCGCGCTTTTCCCTCCACAGAAGCACGTCGCTAAACTAGGGAATGAACTTGCGCTCCCTGGGCGGTTCAGCGCAAAAAAGGAGGCGTGTTCCGGCGCAAACGTTCCTTCATGCTATTTTGCAGGTTTAGAAAACAATTGCGCCACTAACCAGGAAAAAATAGTTTAAAGTCAGTGGCGCGTTGCGCATGTTATTCATATGCTATTTTAAGGGCGCATGCTTGGCCATAATCAATGTAGCGTGTGCACAACGCGCATACACTTTGATTCTCTCATCTACACAGAAGCAGCAGTTTTCATTTTTGCAAATCATACATTATTATGATAGATAGATAGATAGATAGATAGATAGATAGATAGATAGATAGATAGACAATTTATTATAAAAGCATACATCTAGCTTACACATTTACCCAAATTATCATACGCCTTTTTAACCGAAGTTAATTTGGGTGGGTTTCTCCATCCCCAACGTCCCTGACGAGAGCGTTGCTCTCCTTGGCTGTGAACCGCTCCTGGCGCGCGTCTGGCAAATCCGCCGTTATAATAGGAATCCGCTTTAGAACAAAGCGCGTCTGCTCTTAAAGGGAATGTGAGATGACGCTCTGATTGGTTTATTTCACGTTACGCCCAAACCACACCTATGAATAATGAAGCTACTTCAGACCAACCCATTTTAGATTTGCGCCTGGCGCAAGAGTCATTTATCCCGCTGGGAAAATAGCAACAGCGCCAAGACCCGCCCACAAAGTTACTTGCGCTTTGCGCTTTGACACTTGCGTTTCAGATCGTTAAAATAGGGCCCAAGCTGTTTTTTTAAATGTAAATATGCAATATGGCCACTGTGGTAAAGGAAGTCCTGTCTTTCAATTAAGGGGTATTTGTCATGCTCAAACAGCAACATTAGACACTAAAGAAAGTTTCAAATTTTAAAAACCACATTGAGGCTTCTTTACATTTTTTACTGTCTTTAGTGTGTAATGTTGCTGTTTGAACATGAAAAAGTTCTGCAAAGCACAAAGCCACTCCAAAGGGCACTGTAAGCACTGTTTCTGAACTCCCTGAAACACATAGATTGTAATCTTGAGTTTTCTTTCCGAACATACATGTCACAATATTCCTTATTTAAATAATTCCCGCCCAAGGTATACGCAAAAAAAGGGGGACGAGACCCGGTTGAGTTGTGATAGTAGTGTGTTGAAACTCGTGGTTATGGTAAGGGGAGTGATTTTTCTGAAACACGCTCAAAGCGGTTGACCAATCACAACACACTGGTCCTGCCGACCAATCAGAAAACATTGTGCTTTTCGAAAAAAGGGGTTTCATGGAGACCAGAACTAGATAGGGGTGCATTTCCCATACAACGACGTAACTCGCTGCTTAACTACCATAGTACAATGCAGTGTTGAAGAAATCAACTAGCTAGTCACGACTGTTTCCCGAAACCATATTGTCGCAAATTGGTCATTCAACCACGGTGGTTAATGATGTCACGCACCTGCTGGAGTAATAACTTCTTTTAATGAACCTGTTTGAGATCGAATAAATACTAGACCATTTGCTATAAATTACGGACATGGCATAGTTGGGTAACGATGCTTTTGGGAAACGCACCCCAGAGTGTTAAATGTGTGAAAAATAAGGTGTTTTTTGAACATTCAAGCATGAACACCTATTCTAGTAGACCCAAAAACAAAACTTTGAAAAAAGGGCATAATAGGTTCCTTTTAAAAGATACATTTATTGGTAATTTTGCTCTAGAATGCTGGTCCAAACTTTATTTTTCATTTTATACTGATCTTCCAGCAAAACCATGTACAAATGCATTCATAAGCAGTAACACACACACACACACACACATGCATACAAACACACTGAGTGGATGTTTAGCCATCCATCAGTCTGGATAGCTGCTATGACAGTCCTGCGTGACCTCATTTCCAGACTACAGGTCAGCAAGAATATATCTCACAGAGTCTGTTTTTTTGTTTACACAATCAAATGATATTTCTTTAAAAAAAATAAAAATAAAAAAATAAACCAGTTAACATATCACAACAAAAACATTGCATAGTAAATCCAGTTAAAATGAGACCAGTACCCAGAAGAGCAAACATCCAGAGCAGAAGCATGATCTCTCACCCGTGTAGTATACGCCGCCTCTGGATCGTCCTCCAGCACTCGTGACAGCCCAAAGTCAGACACTTTACACACCAGGTTTCCGTTCACCAGAATGTTCCGTGCTGCCAAATCCCGGTGCACGTAATTCATCTCTGAGAGGTACTGCATCCCCGCGGCTATCCCACGCATCATTCCCACCAGCTGGATCACCGTGAACTGCCCGTCGTGTTTCTGAACAAAATCAAGAGTTCTCATGTCAAAAACTCATCCCTGTGGCCTTATTTTCTGCCGTGTTCAACCTCTGTGGATCCTGGCACAGTCGGTCAGGTTGGAATTTGTCTCGTGAGTAATTCATAATTCATTGGCTCCCTAATTAAAAGTGTTGCTCACATGTTGCAGGGCATGAGCGATTAACTGCAATGACTGTATAATCATTCAGGCTTTTTATGTGAGCAATGGCAAGTAAGTAACCAACTAACCAAATTATGATGTTTCATTAAACCCTCTGGCAAGAAAACAAAATGTTTTGATTGTTAACTACTGTTGTATGGTAATATTGGGGCAATAACAGGATGCTGTTGTGTTAGTGCAGTGTTTTCAAAAAGAAATTGAGAGAATGGTACTATATAATAAAAGAGAGAGAGAGAATATTTTTATATATGTCAATTGACAGAATATTTTGAATCCAATTTGACATTATGGCTTCATTCTGCTTTTTAAAGATGGGTATTTAATTTAAACCTAACATTAAGTGGGTGGAAGAAAATATACACTGCCAACCTAATACAAAGTAAATACTTTCAAAATAATATTTCAATAATTTGCTTTGACTTTAGTATAATGATAAAATAAAGCCAATGATTTAATTTCAGAAATAATGTTGCCTAATATATAATATCGTTCTTAACATTTTTCTCACATAGTATAAAAGGGTTCATATACACGGAAAACATACATCTGCCTTAATATTATAGGAAGGGATATTTTCATAAACTATTTGCCATCAAAAAGTTTAAAAACCCCTGTGGCTATAGTGTCTCCATCAAGCTTCTAATCTAGCTTGACCAGCTTTATCAGAAAGACCATGCTGGTCGACTATCTCCACCAGATAAGATTTGCTCGTGAACATCATGGTGCACCAGCAACACAAACGCCAAACCAGCATAAATCATGGTGGTCTAAGCTGGGTAGGAGAACACATGCTGAGGGACACAAAGAAAAAACAGGCATCGAGAGGTGTGAACACTCGAGTTGTCAAGCCTGATCTGGAAGAGCCAGACGATTGCTTTGTGTTCCTGTGATATTTCACAGCATTTCCTTTGGTGCAAATTGGCCTTCATCATTCGCACCAAAATAGAGGATGCTCACCTTCAAAAAAGTGTCCAGAGATCCATTTTCCATGTACTCTGTCACTATCATCACAGGCTTACCTAAGGGACAGAAAACAAGGAGACAAAATGGGAAGTGTGAAATATTGCTGAAAATAGAGAGAGAGTCGAAGCGAGAGAAAGACGTTTCATTTTTTTCACGGGCGTGTTAGAAAAGACACAACGGAGAGGCAGGAAGAGGCTGGCGCTTTGTGTCCTATATTTAATTCATTTCCAAGTTGACAGAGAAAAACATGCAGATAAAGAGAGCGGACACCTCCCCCACTTCCCGAGACTTCACAGACCCTTGTCCCAGCTTTCCTTTGCCTCTACCTGCTGCCTGTTACTCATAGTGACAGCCCCTAATCAAAGCTCTCAATAACAGTCAGGCAGATAATTAGAGCGAGCTGTCCACTGAGAATATCTTTGTCCAGAAATACCTAAAATGGTAATGAGTTCCTTTCGGAGGAAGGATGATGAAGGGGGTGTGGTGGGGGTTCTAGGGAGTGCTGTGATTAATTGCCCTGAGGGTGGTGGTGGGGGGGGGGGGGGGGGGGGGGGGGGTTGATGAAAAATAAGAAGGGGTGTAAAGATCTGCTAATGGGAAAAGTGTTCACCTCTCCGCTATGTTGCAGACACAGCTGCAAGAGGCACATATGGGGATTTCGCACCTGCGATGCTCAAAGTGATTAAAAATTCTCCCCTGATTCCACCCGAATAGCACACTGTCAATCAGAGAGACCCCCTTCTCGCCTCGCATGCTAAAGAGTGCAGGCTAATCTATCCTGATTATCAGAGACGCTTGATGGATGTTACATACGGCAGAAACATTCACCTCGGGGCACCAGGCACACATCAGTGTGAGAGGACGTTTAACCCTAGAGATGCTCACCATTTATTTGAGAAGCCCTTTATGTTGTGCCTATGAGTGGACTGGTAACAATGTGGACTGGTAACCAAAAGGTTAAACGGTAGGTGATCCTTGACGTATAATCATTATGATATTGAGGGAACAATGTAGCCATAATTTGCTCCATGAGGATTGTTTCTGTAAATTAGTGTAAATTTGGACAAATATCTATATTTATTTTTGACTTTTTTTTAGATAAAAAAAAAAAAAAAAAATTCAGGTTAATAAGTTAATATGCATGCATTTTCTAAATAAAAACAACTTAAACGAATAAATGAGTAAAAACAATTAAATTTAAAATAATTTTTTATTTTGCTACTTTATTATTGAGGTAAAAGGTGACATTTCTTCTTATTTATTGCATATGTTATTATTATTATATGTTATATTGTTCCTGTAAATTTACAGGGTATTTTTTTTCTTTTTTTTTAGCTTAAAATAATATAAATTAAATAGAATGAAAAAATAACAGAAAATAAAATCATGATGGTCCAGTTAATATGCATGCATTTTCTTATTAAATAAATACATTCTTTATCAAAATAGTATAATAAAAGTATATTAGCAGCTGTGCTTTAATTATTACGTTATGCTTTAACTATTAGACAGGATATGTTTAATGGAAACGTTGCATCAGCTGTTACTGCCATTGCGCTGTGACGTTTGCCCATTTCTAGCTGCAATACACGAAGTAAAAAGAAAATGTGAGTAGAAGACCTTGAGGACAAAGTTAACAAGACATCAGCCCTGTCGATTTCAAGACACAATTTAAGCCTGCAGACTGGAGATTTGCGGGTGAGGCTACAAGCAAAGAGTCAATGGTTTCATTATGGCTTTGTAATTTCTACTTCAGCAAAGCACAAAGAAATTGAATCCAATAAAACCCCATTCAGCCTAACAAGCTATTTATAGCACCAAGGCTTAAGATGTTACTGTTTGTGGTTTCAAGCGAATGGGGCTTGCACTGTGTGTCCTCACTGCCACTGTAATTTAATCACAAATGTATTGGTCACGCCCTTTAGAAATGATGTCACACGATAAGCGTGGTGAAGGATATCCGAACAGATCGCGCGTTAGCTTATCAACGTGGGACAAATTACTTTGACAGTGAGCTAGTTGGATAACATGGCTTCCTTGCTTGCCTTAACCTACAAACCTTTGGCCAGAAATGAAATACAGACCGCATTCAAACATAAACCACAACATCTCTCTGACATTGCCGATGTTCGCACTATCAGATCAAACTGGCGTGTATTTCCGTACTCTAGCCATTCAGCTTCTTAAGAAATGGCTGACGGTTCTACTGATAAGTTTGTTAATTAAATTACCTAACTTATCCATGCGCTCACATTTAAGGGTGATTGATGTTGCAGCAGTTTTAGGAGCGCTCCAATTAGACACCATTCACACACACACACACACACACACACACACTCAAAATGCCATGATTAAAACAAGGCAATGAGCATATTACGTCCTGCGGTGGGCCAATCTACTCTAAGCGCCTAACTGCTGTTGAAAGGTTGTAATTATGGTCATTATCACAGGAGCAAGGAATGCATTCAAAGCAATCTGAAAAAGGTGATTTACATTAAAAACCTGCAGCTTCAGAATGTACTCTGTACTTTATCTGTAATCACATGCTGTGGGGGCTTTTGATGAGATGACAGCAATTTGCCGTAAAATATCTGAAGATAAAAGGAATGTTCCGGTTTAAAACAAGTTAAAAGCACACATTACTCTGAACAAATCAATACATTCGATGATTTAGAAATGACATTCTCTGGTCTATTGTTACCCCTGTTGACGGCACAAAAACTTTTCTTGAGAACTCAGCTGGAATGAACCTGAAAATACAGCCGTGGATAGCGAACGTTATCAGATAGTAGACTGGAATCCGCTAATCGGATGGTTAGATCCACAATGGGTTTATAATAGAGATGATGACAGCTCTGTGTTTTTGTAAAGATGGGGGATAAAGAACTGAATGGGGCATTAAGGTCTATTCTGATTCCATTCTCTGAGCTGCTGACACATTTGCATCACAAAAAACTCAATCACGGTCTAATTTTTTCCGTCTGAGGTGGTAATGATAGAGCGCCTCTCTGAAAGCAGTGTTACGTGACAGATGCTTTTCATATTACAGCGCAAAACTCTTTGTCTATCTCGCCGTCGCTCCATCAGGCAGCATAAACACTCCTCAGCCTCTTTAATGGAGGATGCCTCTCTCCGCTCGGCTCCATCAGCACCGTGATTAGTCTGTGCGTACGAGGAGGGGGCTGGATTGACAGCTGCTTCTGTAATGCGGTGCGAGGGGTCGCTGACCTCTCCTATCCCCATCCCCTACGCCATCAGGCTGATCTGTGGCCTGTGAAATTACTCCGGCTATCAAATCTCACCCAATCAGTGGTGAAAGAAGACACGTTCGCAAACCGACACAAGCACGCACGTGTGTTATATTACTTCAGTGGCAGAAAGAGCAAGATGGAAGATACGTAATCTTATAGTTTCATTGAGCTTCAATCGCTAATAATTAAATACAAGTGTGTTTTTACATGTGTGCGCAGGAAAGGTTCTCATGCAACTCTCCACGGGTAAACTCATACATATTTATGTTTTTATTGTTATTCGATTGTTTTTGAACCAGGATTGTTCTAAATGAGGGAGTGCATGGCTTACAGTATGTACATTCCTTACATATATTAGCATAATACATGCCGTTTCAAACAACTTTACCTGTTCAGCCATTTGTAACCATCCTAGATATAATAATAATATATATTTATTATATAATAATACATAAAATTGTATGTGTACATATAGAGGATTGCAGATGGAGTGGGTAATGGATATGACAATGGTAATGTATTTGGTCTTGGTGAAATAGATCTGCTATGCTGCTGCTAAATTGCTTCTGCTGTTGATTATTGCTGCTGCTGCTGTTGATTATTGCTGTTGTTGTTACAGAGCAAGTACAGGAACTCATACAGTACAGGAAGTACATGAATACATACACCGATACGCTGCTGTGAGTATGTAAGATAAACTGCTGCTGCACAAATAGCATATAAAAATGACCACTAGCATATTTATGCATGTGGAGCTGGGGAAGGTGGAGGGTTTTGGAGGAAAGCTTACTGCAAACTGCTATAGTAAATGTGAACCGGCCATTTAAATGTTGAGCAGCCAGCTCATTGGCTGCAGATGCAACATAAACCAATCAGCTTGTGCCAAGTAGTCAACGCTGTGAATATCATCAGTTTGCGTTAAGGACCCATCAGCCTGCGCCATCTAGAGTTTCATGACAGAACTTTGCATATACATTTTGTTTGTTTGTTTGTTTTTAATTGGCCACTCCAGTTTCAACCCCCCTACATACAGAAGTAAAAAAAAAAAAAAAAAAAAAATACTTTTTATAAATTCCTATTTCTGTGTAAAACTCACTGTGCACCTTTGGACATTCCAAGCCTACAATAATGAAAGTCTTATACTGACATATTTGTTGAATGGAGACTTTCATGCCTTCATTATTATGCTCTAACAGCACAGAATTAAAAAGGAGAAAATTACAGTATTTTTACTTAATAAGATGGGAAAAACTGCTCTCTACTGCCAACATTGATATTAACTATTTGAACCGAATCAAACTAAAGGCCACCATTAGCATTTTGCGCAAGTAAGAGGAACTGGGAGGAAATGTCGAGAGGATTAATGTTAATATTTGTGACATTGAATATTCATGATCCCTCCCAAAACTCACATCCAATTACATGTTTGTATTATCGATATTCATGCAGCTGGCATGAATATGGATGGTCCTTTTGTTACAGCGCCTGCCAGTCTAATCCACAGAGGCTTGAAAGAGGAAAGAGATCTGTAGAGGAAATTACCACTCAATAGTGACCCAAACACCTGTTGCAAGACACTGCTTTTTTAAACACAGACAATAGGAGCCCTGAAACACACAATAGCGACAGCATTCTCAATAAGATGGCAAATTATAATTAGCATCCTCATTATCAACCGGGAGCAGCGAGCATCAATGTTAGATTCTCAGTAGTGGCGATACAAGCAATCAGAGGTAATACAGCCCTAAAAACAGCCCTAAAAACAGACAAAACAGTGAGAATTAATGGCTTCTTCCATTTATCTTTCTTTAAAAAAATTACGCTATCTCGCCATGATGATGTGTTATCTATGACTTTTTTGAAGACATTATCTCACCAGCTAGTGTGATAATTCATTGCGATAAAAGCTAATTCAAAGGCATATTGTCATAGCACATTTGTATTCTGAAGAAGTAGGGCAGGAAAGCACAGATATAAACATTGTCATACATATTTATTCAAATGAATATTCATGATCCATGCTATTTTGTTTTTGTTGAAGATAAGATTGTAAGGTCAATTATCTCTGTGTGGAAAACACAGGGGGTACAAACTATTTCCAGCAATAGACGTTGCATGTGTCAATGTGATTCTGTATGTATATACTTACATCTGGTGACGACTCCCTCCAGTCGAATGATGTTGGGATGGTCGAACTGGCCCATGATGCTGGCCTCACTCAGAAAGTCACGTCTCTGCTGCTCTGAGTATCCGGCTTTCAGACTCTTGATGGCCACCTGGATCTCCCTTTTACTGGGCAGCCTCAGACGCCCACTGCAAACCTCTCCAAACTCACCTAGGAGTCAAACAAAAGCCTGTCAACTAATTGAATTTACACTAAATCCCTTATATCATTTCATTACATTCCCATGGTGAGCTGTTCAGGTGGTTTACACAAGTTGGTCATGTTCTTGAGTCATTCATTTGACTTACCAGCCCCAATAACTCTCTCAATCCGGATGTTGGAAACTTCGATTTCTTTGGCGAAGTCTCGCACCGCCTGGTTTGGGTCCTCGTACGTGTGCGGGTGAATGTACATGCGGGTTTCGGGAAGTTTGACTGCAATGCAAAATGGTAGGAGTGAGGATAACGGTCGGGTTGTTTTACAGTCACTTTAGTTACCTAGACTGAACCATCCATTTTTCTAAAAGGAGGGGAGTGCCACATTTTCAACCTCATTAAACATTGTCTTTGGCAGGCAGGAAAAGTGTCATTAGAGAAAACACACATTAGGCAACTAGAGCGATCAGAGACATCATTTATCAGCAGATGCATCAGAGACACTGTTCACTAACCAACTATTTCCTGGAAAACATGCACTTTCTTTATCCATCCATCCAGCCAGCCAGAACGAATTATGTTCAACGTCTGACTGGCCAAAAATACATACAACCCCTATTTTAAGGGTTCTCATCTCTAGTCCTTGAGGTCCATTTTCCTGCAGTTTAACTCTGACCTTGATCAAACGCATTAGCTTGTTCAAGTGTGTTTGATTAGGGTTGGAGCAAATCTCTGCAGGAACGTGGACCTTGAGGGCCAGAGTTTAGAACCCCTGCCCTATTAGATGAGATTTCTTGAACTATTTTCTTCGAATGAAATACATCAGACATCTTAAAAAAAGTTCAGGTTTTCAACATTTGCCGGATATTTTGCTGATTACTCTTAAAAAGATTTGAGTTCTTTTCCAAGACCAAAAAACCTGCATGCATTACCTCGTCCATGCTGAAACTGCATTTTCTCTTCCTCGGGGTCTTGCTTTGCTTTAATATATCCACAGCGCCTGGAACAATAGGATAGCAATAGGATAAGCACAATTAAAAAAGGCCGACACAATAGAATACATGCTTTCTCTCACATTAATTCAACCAACCAATTCCCCAAGACAAAAGAAAATGTTGAGAACTGTAGAATCAATTCTACAGCGGCCTGATACAGTCACATATATCATCTTTTAACAGTATAGTTTAAAAATAATGTGTCTTTAGAGTCCGGTTTTCCCACCTAGTAAAGATTTCACTGCACTAATCCACTCTTTAGCACTGGGAAAATGCAATCCTGCCACCTCTGACTTTATCATTAACTACATCATTCCTCTCACAGTGGGATCATGAATAAGGAAATGCCCCAGATAATGAATATTCCAATACACTGGGGAGGAAAGGTGGCCAACGTAGGACTGATAATTATGTTCATTATTCATTTAATCCTCTTAGTGACACACGCTCACACATTCCCTTTTCCAGTCATGTCTTTAACAAGAACGTACTGCCAAAAAAGTAATGTCAAAGGCTGTCTAGCCATAGTAATTATACATTATGTTGAAATGTGGAGAATGGCTGCAGAACGTCCAAAGACTGGAACATCTGATGGGGACCAGGTGGAAAAAGCTTTCCTAATGGATTTCTAGGGGACACTGGCTCAATAATATAGGTGAATATCCACTTATGAATAGAAATACATGCCGGAGTCTCTATTGTACTATAGCTGATGACAAAATGCAAGGCATTTTTTCTAACTGCAGGAAACGAAAGCTAAGATGTCAGCAACAGAGAGAGATAGTGTTATGAATTATCACATCAACACTATAATCCAGCTAGAGTTGAAAGCCTTTGGGCGAATACACACAGGATTCTTTCTTGCATCCAAAAACCAGCTAGAGTGCAACAGAATTGAACAGATCACAGGGGTCTTGAGGTGCATTTTTAAAAGTTAATGTTTTAAAAGTTAGACACACAGTTTAACATGACACACCTTTCTAAACAACACAACAATCAATGAGGTATGACACAGTGCTTGTCTGATGTTTGTGTACATAGAAAACCAGAATAAAATCTGTGTGATTGCCCCTTTATAAAGCCTATAATTCAGGGATGAGTACCATTCAGAACTGATTTGAGAATGCTTTCTAAATTACAATTCAATAGCTGAATTTGCATTAAACCACCAAACAGGAAGCAGAATGATAATTAAATTTTTGATTTAAAGAAATAGACAGACGGACGGATGGAATCTTAGAATGATAGAAAGACAGATAGAATGATAGACAGGTAGACAGACAGACAGAACAATAAATAGATCAAACCATAGAATGACAGAAAGACTGAAAGACAGATAGAATGATTGATAAGCAGAATGATAGAACTATAAAATGACAGACAGACAGACAGACAGACAGACAGACAGACAGACAGACAGACAGACAGACAGACAGACAGACAGACAGATAGATAGATAGATAGATAGATAGATAGATAGATAGATAGATAGATAGATTTCTCTAACTCACACTCAAGAATTTCGCACTGCAATCAGACCACAATGACAAATCATCAAAACTCTGCAATCAAACCGCTAAGCTAGTAATACTCCCGTTAGCAGCTGCTGGGAAACGATCATGTGATCAGTATTTTGGTTCTGGCATTGATTTTATGCCCAGTTAACAATTCTAATCAATACAGGAGTCCCCCTCTTTCAAGAGCCAGAGCGTGCTCAGCTGCCCCAGAGCAGTCAAAGCATCGGGGCCTGAGGCCAGGGTTGGGGCAAGAGCAGACCTGGGGGTCTATTACATAATGGGAAGACCACTGGGTTCATTCATGCCTCCTCTAATCCGGAATGTTGCATCTCCCTGTGGAGCTGCAGGGGGTAAATCTTTCCCTTTCAGCTGTTGTACATCCCCGTCTGGTGGGGGGTTCAGAGGTACATGTGTGTCGTTTCCTCTCTGCTGCTTTTAATGAGACTTGGGGTCTCAAGAGAGACCCCACCTGTTCATCAGCCACACATACATACACACCCCCCAAAATAAATGCTCGAGGCCTAGTGTGCATCTGTGCACAGGTACAGCCCCCTCAACCCCTTCGATCTTTATCCGTCCCATGTGCAAAACACAGTCTATTAAACGAAACATGTTTGCAGGGCTGGAGGGGTTTGCGGAGGTGGGCCGCCCGACCGAAGCATGTGGTAATCAGGGAGTAAATCGACTCTCCCGAAACCGACCCCACTTGCTCTCTAACCTGCCCCGCCATCCCTTGAGGTCCCGCAGACAGATCCCTCCCCCTTGCACCTGCTACAGCGCCGCACAACACGCTGATGAAACACTTCCAGCGCCTCAGCGGGACATCCAGGAGCTTCTAAAGTGAAGCATGATCCCACCCTTCAACCTTCTTGTCGCTCATTTAAATGTAATATGCACTATTAACATATTCTGTTATAACGGTGTATAAAAAGCGGGGAAAAAAGTGACAGACTAGTGTCTAGGACTCTGCAATTAACGCATTTTTCAACTGAAGCATTCCTCAAATCCCTTTTGTGCGGTGATAAAGATGTTTTGCAGCCCTACACCGCTGGAAGCCCTTTTGTCTATGACCCAGTTTCTTTTTCCTTTCTTCTTCCTCTTTTTTGTCTTTCTCCCGCTCTCACAGTGTGAAGCTTGTATCTGCAGGTGACAGTGAAGTGGTGCAGCTTTGTATATGCTGACAGGGCTCACATCCTTCTCTGTGCCTTTGAGAGAGGGACATTAAGACCATGTGGAGACTGGTGCAAAATTAGAGGGATTCTTAAACTGTCTGGCCTGCTTGAGGGAACTAGGAGTGAGAGCTGACTCAGATAGTCTGCCATAAGCATTAAGAGAAAGGTATAATGGAGAGAAAGAGGAAATAGACATATTTGGTGCTTGTCAAAACAATATTATTGCTCATAGTAATTAAAACCTTTAAAAAAAGTAAAAAAAGTATTAAACGTTGGCATGCAATTCGTCTTAAAGCGATTATGTTACATAGCCTACATTAATGATACCTCAAATCTACCTCCTTGAGAATATAAGGAAATAAAAATAAAAAGCAGCATAAAATTTCACTATAGAGTAGAGGTTATACTACTTAATAAATATATTTTAGAAGATCTGTTTTTCTATGGATTAAAAAAATATCTTCATTTATGTAATGAAGATGAACAAAAGTCATGAGGGAGTGTAATTAATGACAAATTTCATTTTGGGGTGAACTAACCCTTCATGTACATGATAACACTGTGACAACTGATCATGTCTATCCACATTTCCCTGTTGTAATATTGTTATTGTTTGATTTTATACAGGCGTCTGATGTTGATGAGGTCTGGGCACAAGTATCTGTTGGGGTGCTGACTGTCATATGCTATATTTGGATTGCCAAACATTCGGATTACCCTAAAGCCATGAAAAACTTTCAAAGAGTGATGCTTGACTTGGGACAGAACATTGGGACTCGGAATTTACAGTGTATGAGCATAAAACACGGTCGTCTTAATGTGGTAACTCTCTCCTCTGACCCTCAAACTAGTTCATTACATAATGATACTCCAGTGCATTGAGCTAATGAGGTAGAGCAGCTTCCAGCTGGGTCTTGAGGTCTGTTCAGCATGCAGTGGAAGGCAGGCGAGCTCCAGCTTTCAACTACCACAAGGACATGCCAAGCTACTGGCATGGACATTATATCCCAGCAGGGTGGCATGCACAACAGAACAAAATTCAACTGATGTCCTTGCATGTTGCCATGTGCCTGTTCTCCAAAAGGAAAGTTCTAATTTGGCATGGTTCACTGAAGCAAGTTAGTTAAAGCATACGTAAGCCCTGACGTTTGCTGTCAAATCATAGAATATCAATGATTTCTCTCCAGAAGTAAAACATTTCCCAAGCCTTTTCGGAGAAGGACATGTTGACACATATGATGAATACAAACCGAACAGACCAATACAAATCTATCATTACCAATAAACAGTTTAATTATATCTGCTATCATTTAATAAAACCATCCCGATAGGTGATGAAGGACATAGTATTATCTTATATATATAAAAAAAAAAATATATATATATATATATATAAATATATATATATATATATATATATATATAACTTTAGAATGAAGAACTAATGACAAAACAAGTGGATATACTACTGGAATTCTCAATATCTAAATATGCTGGAAACAGAGGTGATAAAGCTGACGATTTCACATGGCGGGGCATGGCGGTCTCAATTCAAACTACTTGAGGAAAATGGTCATGAAAAAAAATGAATCCTGATGTAAATCTTAAGGTAATAATTAAAAAAGTAAATGTTCATTGTTAAATGTTACTTTAAATATTAAATACTACATGTGATAATGTATTATGCAATGTGTATCAGAAAATATAGAAAGCAGTTTAATCTGTAATATGTTAATCTGTAATATTTTCCTTTGTCCAACTTCATCAGAGGCATATTGGCAAAATGAGACCGGGTGATACTGGTAAAGAGGTACAGCATATAAAGTGATCTAAAGAGGAATCATGAGTTTATTATTAACTTATACAGCAATAAGGAATGGAAATGGAATCATCTCTGTAAACATTTCTCCTACCTGAGAAAAAAAAAAAAAAAAAAGATTTACAATCAAGCTAATGATAAAAAGAGGAAATGATTGTGTGTTTGGAGGAAATGGACAGTCATAAATTCTTAGCTCCTCTGACAGGCATTTTAAAAACACTGACTCCGTCAGTTGAGAAGGGTTCATTACGCTAATTGAAATCCAGAAGAAAATCGAGCTGATTGATGGCACATCCTGGTCTCATCTCCATCCATTGCACATGCATCCAACATATCATCCACCTCAATATTCCGGAATGTTCCGCTGATGCGTCCAGGCACATCTACAGCTGGCCTGCCATCAAACGAATGGAAATGAAATACTAAGTGAAGCAGCATGCTGAGAGTGAGCGAGTCATGATGTGCTCAGGGGCTACAGGGACAGCGATTTCTGCTCGGAAAGGCATTGGAATAGCCAGATGGAACTGTTTGGAAAAAAAAAAAACGCTCTAACACGCTTATGCAACCATTACGGAATGGCACAGTTATTCCATTTTGTGTTTGTACTTGGATGTGTTGCTATATTTCTGTTAACCCACATGCAAATGGACTGACTAAACAGTCACGGTACTGTATCAAACCCAAGGGCGAGATACAGGTAATGTCTGCACTAAATCAACCGAACAAGACCCATTAAGCCCTCGGCTGTGCTTTGAAAGCACGATCTACACTACTCAAACAGCCTACAGTACATTCACTCAGGTTGGTACATTGATGACATTCACGGGAAGTAGATTTCATTCACAATTACACCACACTGTGGGTTTCACTACACAGAGAGAAATGTGGCCCTGAAACCTCTCAGTGTGAAACCTCTTTCTGATTGTTTTTTTCTGTTTTCAGCTCCTTTGTCTCAATGGTTGCAAAACGATTTCACACACCAAAATGTTTTTTCTCATTGATGGTTTGATACCCTAGCCAAATCCAGCCCAGAGAAACGCCCCATCTGTGCACCATTTTTTTAAATTTTTACTTGTAATGATGTTTTCAGCCTGAATTGGATCATTTTGTGGAAGTAATTTGATAGAATTGAATAATTTACTCTGCCATTACATTTTAGAAGAGTCCCATAGAATATTCAACCATCAAATAGCAGGTGTTAAATAGTGTGCATTTATTTTGTTATGTAATATAAAATTTGCATAATGTTATGTAAGCAATTGCATGCTTTAGCACACTACAAATCTGCCAAATCTTAACGTGATTTGAGTAAGAGAGACAAGGGGAAAACACATAACCACTTTAAATGCAATAAAGCCAATAATAACCAATGAATTCATAATTCCAGCAGAAAACAGGTGTGTGGCTTCTTGATTTCATCATTAAGCTGCAATAATTTCATGCAACATGAGCATTAGTGAATTGCTTGGTGGCAGTCCACCAGGAAGTCAAGGAAACTGCTTTAATATCAGAAGCCTGAAGTTTTTCAGCTTATTTTCATGGCTGGCATTCAATGCTCCACAGGCTTGCAAATGTGCACGTATTTGGCTAGTAGGCACCTGCTATACTGCGGCATCTGTCATTGTGCTGAAATGTTCCACAGATACAAGCATGAGGATCTTTAAAGTGTGTCCACCATTTTTAATTGCTTTTCTGGATATAAGTGGGAAAATAGAGGGGGAATGAAAGACAAAGGAAGACCATCTGCCAACATCATCACCAGCCAATCAGAGCTGTTTTTTCCTTGAAGCACTAGAACACCGTCCAACTTCAAATCACTGCCAGCCAAATTCGGTCCAAAAACAAAGTTGAACACACTAAACATGTCTGAACTCTTCATATTTCTCTGACCAGCCTAAACTTTGTTGTGCAAACACACGGGCCAGAGTTCCCATTGCTTCTAAACAAAGCATTTCTACGAGTTTTTTACAAGATACAGATGATTCATTTTAAATCATTAACACAAAAAGTTAAAAAAAGCCGCATGAACAAATAACAAATTCTAGAGTATGTTTTTAAAACGGCTAGACTAGAACTAGAAATGCTGAAAAGAAATGTATTTCACTTTTCTTTAATGATTTCCACATTTCTAAGCCTGGAAATCACAAATGTAAATTTGTGAAAAAAAGAAAACAATATATCTCTTCAGATTCTCCCATGACCCTACTAAATCTAGGCATTTGAAACCATAACATCTTGCTTAAGATTCCCACTAGAGGCAAAATATGTTTTGTTTTAAGCTCAGCAAGAGAATCAGAAATCAATGACCTCAAACTGTCATTAATGGAAAAAGCTCAGCTGAGGTTCTGAAAGCAGTTAAAAGAACCGATGGCACTGTGAAACGAATACCTTGTTAAGTCCAGTATATATAGCACAGTATAATCCAATGCCAAAGGGACCGAATGCAATTAGAGAGTTTAGCTTCACTCACCATTACGATTCATTGGCCACCACACCACACTAGAAGCACGTCATTCAAGATCAACATCAAAACTGTTTTTATTGCTTCCATGAGGGTCTTCCCACAAGCAGTCACAAATGCATTGAGATGGGGGGTTTTGGAAACCATGAATAAGAGGTGGCAGCACCAAGGTTTTGGCTTGCAGGCATAAACTTGGCCGACATAACACATCCTACGGGAACGTTCTGTCACAGTGCATTATGGGTTACAAATTGCAAAGCAGACGGAAATCTCATTCTGTGTTACAACATACTGGATCATATATCATCCAACAAAAAATCCCTACTAAATCAGCCTTTGAAATAGGGATGTGATTACCGGTCAATAATAATAATAATAATAATAATAATAATAATAATAATAATAAAAAAAGCTGAAATGATGCCAGTTTTTCTGTAGTATTGGTAGTACAGAATAAATTTGGTACAGTGTAGCTGCATATTGTCCTTGTATCATTTCATGTTTTAGCAACAGACAGGAAAACTAATTTAACTATATATATGTTGGTAAACAATATTCCTCTTTTTGATTTTTAAATGACATTATATCATATAAATACTTATATAATAAAAGTGTATATATAAACAATAAAAATTGTAACGCTTTACTTTACTTTGAAAGCCTTTACATATATTATGCATTATAAATGTATTCTAAATGCATTAATTATGCCTTGTAATGCAACTTACAATGTATTTTATGGTCTCATGAATATAACAAGGACTCAATATGCAAATATTATAACATTTTAACTTTGGTTACAATTCTTTATGAAAAGATATAATGCATTACAACAATGTACATTATGAATACCCTTATAATGCATTTTACATAAAGGTTTTAAGTAAAGTGTTACCATAAAAATGAATTAAAAATAAATAAATAAAAAATATATATAAATATATATATATATATATATATATATATATATATATATATATATATATATTTAAATAATTATAATTATTTATAATATATAATTAATAATAGCATTTTCATTTTTGCTGTTGTACTGAAACAACCTACATGAAAGACCAAAAAGGGCAAACATCTACACAAAGATCATGACTCATTCTGACCATTTCATGTCATCAAGAGCAGTTTATTTTCTGCTTTCTGTTCCTCGTCTCCTCTGATCCACCCATTCCTTTCATTTCCATTTCATTAGCTCCCTCTCTCTCAGCCGTACAGCGCCTCTACTCTTGCTTTTCTCCCTCATGTCTGTCTCTTCAATTGTTCTCTCAAGTGTTTGCTTTCATCTCTACAGATCACGCTACGCAATCAGAGGGCTAAACAATTTTGTGTCCTTTTGATTTTGTGTAAATGCACACATGCACAGATACAAAGACATACAAACAGAGACAGACGCACAAAAACACCTAATTTGCTCGATTCTGTCTTTCTATATTTACAGTTCCACTCTGATTAAATGAAATATGGTTTCTTCATCCTTCGTATGGATTTGTTGACAGCTAAAGAACCCAGATAAGCACTGATTTATCCAAGTCTGCCAATGTAGAAGTCGCCAATTAACTGCTTTTTCATAGATTCCATACTTTGGGTCTGGATATTTATAAAGAAAATGGTGCAGTCTAAATCTATAAGATGAGAACGATTAAAGAAAAATAGTAAATTGCTCTTACCGTCCGCTCACAACAAAACAGGCCACCAGCAAGACCAGAAGCACTGCACCTCCAGCCACCGAGATGGCCAGTATGGTTTGCTGGTTGGGATCTCCAACTGCTAGCATATCTAAGAGGAAGAGAGAGAAACCCACATTAAAGCAGATTTCATCTTCAGTGGTTCAATTTAGCACAGTTTTGGCATAATATCCATAGTTATTTTCGTAGTTGTTGAACCAATATGTGTTTAACAAGATTTTAGGTTAAAATGTATAAATGTATAAAGGAAAGTATATTTTAGGTGCTGGTGGTCACCATTTCTTTCAACAATTTTCAAAAAAAAATAATTATTTTAATTAATAAATAAATTTTTTTAGAACAAATTGCAAATATAGTACAAATAGTACAGACATGCCATGCAGTTTTAAAATGAATTAACAAATTATATTTCCATCTACCAATCTGTGTCCAATAGTAGTACATAGTAAACACATTTAGAAATGGTTAAAGCTTCTTTATCCATGGCAAATTTCATAACAATTTTCAACTTTTCTGACATCATTAACTCTTTCCCCGCCATTGACGGAATTTTCTGGCTTTCCCTGTTTTCACTGTTATACGGTAGGGGGCGCTATTACACATCTTCTGAAAGAGTAAATAATCCCTGGATCAAAACACAGGCAAAAAAGGAGCAGAAACAAAAGATAAAAGCATTGCTTATGCACACTGTAATCTTTGGGGAAAAAATTCAATTTTCTCAGCTTTTTGTTCAAAATGTTGCTTTTTTTATTAAACTTACCCACATTCAAGAAGTGTTGATAAAAAACAATGCATTAAGCTAGAATAAAACTTTTTTTTAGATGCATGTTCAGATATTCATGCAACAAAATATTATAAGGGTCATGACATTTTTGTAAAAATGATCTAAAATGCTGGTGGTGGCTGGCAACTTTTTTAAAAATTTTTATAAAACTGGTGGGAAAAGAGTTAACGTGTGTTATCACAATGAAAAAAAATCGTTATTAATATTTTAGTAGAAAAAAACAAAAAGAACCGACGTTAAATAAGCTGAATTTCTGCAGATAATGTTAAAATAAAAAGATTTAAGAAAGCGTCTCCCTCTAATTATGTGCACTGAATGGTGGCGGGTACCATATGGTACACAAACTATGAGACAAACACAGCGGGGCATCTGCCTACTTTGAGCTAAAGCTTCTCACACTTCAGAGGAACATTGACAGAAAATCTACATGCTCAGACTTCAAACACCGCAACGAGAGAGCAAACTGCAGCGCGTGAGGAGCCTCGTCTATCTCAGGGGACTAATTGAACGTGTTCACATGTATGAATATTTCACAGCCTCTTTCTACGCGCGCGGCGGATCGGAAATTCAATCAGCGGCGTGTGATGGAGAAATACACGGGTGTGACACAGGTAAGAGTTTGGCCAAAGCAAAGTCCTTTCCCAGAATGCCCTTGAAAATTTGAAAATATTATGCTTTGAATTAGAAATGAAGGGTTTGGTGGCACTTGCACAGTCAGAAACAGAATAGAGGTATCTAAAATCAAGGACATTGTGAATGGGATTTAATAAAGCAATAAGCCACAAAAGCAATGTGCATAAACCCCACTTAACTGTGGTAAAATGGCTTATTATTTTACAAAATATCAAAATCTAATTAAAATGCAAATGTTCAACAAATTATTGTGTTTATTAATAATATACATAATAAACAATTCTTACATCAAGTAATGTAGCCTAACTGTAAGCTAGCAACAAAGCAATTTTTGACAAACTTCTGTAGAGAATTGATGTGTCTAATTGATTTTATAAAATATTTACTTATATAAATATTAAGCATTATTCACCCTCATGTCGTTCCAAACCCGCAAGATTTTCATTCATCTTCGGAACACAAATTAATATATTTTTTATGAAATCTCAGAGTTTTCAGTCCCTCCATTGGCCGCTACGAGATTGGCCGCGATGAGATTCATTCTTGTATGTTACGAGGCACATTTGAGCTTCCGCAAGAACCAATGAGATTCATTCACGTTTGAGTTTCTGCAAGAACCAATGAGATTCATTCACGTTTGAGTTTCTGCAAGAACCAATGAGATTTGTTCACGTTTGAGCTTCCGCAAGAACCAATGAGATTTGTTCTTTCGCGTCAAGCAGGTTCGGTTGAGCTTCTGTTTATGTTCACTGATCAATGTTTATATGTGAATAAAAGCCTAAATTCAATCTATTCATCATATAAAGCGATCGAGTCTTGCTCAGAAAATCTTGACTAAACCGCTCAAAGAAATCATAAAACGAATCCATATGAATTATGAACTTTTTGAAGCATCAAAGTGTCAGTTGTGTAGCTGTCAATGAAGGGACAGAAATATATACATTTTTGTTCCGAAAATGAATGAAAGTCTTACGGGTTTAGAATGACATGAAGGTAAATAATGAAAGCATTTTCATTTTTGAGTGAATTAACATTTCAGCAATATCCTTTCGCTACTGGATATTTTCTGCAACATGCAAATCATTTCAGCTCTACAGTGATATGGAGAACAACCACTTTGTTGAATGAAATTATATTGTTCAATTTGGCATGGATGGTATTGATCAATCAGCATACAGGATCAGAAATGTCCATTTCATAATGAGAATATTAGGGTCCGATTTTTCAGTTAGTTCTCTGAGACTAGAGGAGAATATTGTGGCTAATGGTTTGGTTTTCCACTCACCTTCATGGCTTGTCTCCAACTCAATCTCTCCCCTGTAGTTCCCATAGCCACCATCCGTACGGGCTCGAACCCGGAAGATGTATGTGGTTCCCGGCTTGAGTCCGTCCACCGTCATGCTGTTGGATTTGGTCTTCAGGACAGTGTAGTTCTGATCCTGCTGGTTCTATAGTGGGAAAGAATGGAATGATAAATGAACAAGGCAGCATTCTATGAAGACGGATGTCTCGATCCATCACACTGATACCTGAATCCCTTCCTGTCCTGCAAACCCCAGGAGGCAGCGTGAACTTTGTCGAATCATCCATAATGGATCGACTCGCATTCACAGAAACAAACGAGGAACAAGAGAACAAAACATGCAGATCGGATTCAAATCAGTCAATTGCCAATTAGCAATTAGCTCAGATGGAATTTAGTGCTCATTCAAGCACCTCCTGCCAACAGCTAACACAATGCTTTTCACGTAGATGGATTGAACTGAAAAGAAACTGCAGATTTCTACACATTTTTTAGGGGCCTAACAGCTTTTCGGTTTCCAGTAACTGGAATTTCTCCAGATAAATGACATCAATCCTACTGACGCCTCATTGTCCAATTCTCATTGTCCAATCCTAAGGAGAATTCCATACAGTGTGCTCATGTTAATATTTCACAGCTTATCGATATCCATTCATCTTCCATCATGTAAGCCTTTCACTAAAGTGGCACATGGCGTCTCGCTTAGGGAAATCTAACGTTCCAGACAGGAACGCCACACCCTGCGAGAGAGGGACTGCCATATTTCCTGTGGTGCTATTAAATCTAAGATGGGCCAAACAGGCGGCATCAAACGGATCGCGGACACAGCGGCAGGCAAGCCTGTCCATCTGTGCGCGCCATCTAAAAGCCACATAGCCCATAATCACCTGAATAAATCATAATAATTACCCATCTTCATGCCACACAGCCAAATACTGCGGTACAGGAGGGTGTCACAGAGGGATCTAAACAACTAACTGTGCCAAATCACTTACCCTGTGTATAGAAATGTTACTGTAGAAAGCAGTTCACACTAGAGATACACGACATATATTGGCTGATAATAGAGATATTTTGTGTATGCTCATTTCTGCTAAATTTAAAAAGAGAAATAAATGCAATCTTTAGCAAATCTCAAAATGAATATGTAATTTTGATATACTTTATAATTGTGATGCCTAAATTTACCTTTTTGGCATTTAAACTAATTGATTCAAGATTTTAGATTTATTAATGAATTTAATTATACACAATAGTATAAAATAGTATTTTAATAAAAAAATATATTTAAATATATTATAAATATGTAAAAAAATAATGAATTATTATTATATAACTATATAAACAATATATGTATATATGTATATTCTTAAATATATATTTGCTTATATTTAAATATATACATTATTTATTTGTTATAGACCATACAATTAGTACTTGTATATGTATAGTATAGTAAATGTCACATACATTATTGTACACTTTATGACATTACATAATAATCACATCTCAAATAACAAAAAAAAATTAAATCAGATTTCACCATTCAGAATGAGACTTGTTCAAAAAAAAAATGTTTTTATTCGGATTTCAAACCACATCTGGATGAGGTTTTGATTCGATTTCAAACATAATCGCATATGGATTTGTAAATATATAAGATTCCATGTGTTTTTTTGCTGTCCAGACCATCAATCTAAACAGATTTGATCAGGATGATGTAAAAAAAAAAAAAAATTGGCTGCCTGTCTGAAAAAAGCCTAGGTGATTTGTTCAGGACAATAATGTCATCAACTCTAAAATGTGACAACCTTGAAGGTTTTTGGCAGACGGAACATCTATGAATGTTAATTTGGACCGAATGAAGCATGACTGTGTTAACATTACAGCCTCTCCCCAGGGTACGATAAAAGTGAGCTGCCATATGTCCAATCAGTGCAAGGAGAACTCACATAGGGCCAAAAGGTCATGGAGATTTGAGTGTGTTGAAGAAAGACCAAAGCCTCTAACCTTTTCATAATAGGTGACTTCATATTCCACCACGGTCCCGTCGGCAGGTTCTGGACCCTGCCATGCCAGCGTTACACTGTCCGTGCCCTTCCTTTCCTTTAAGATGACGCTCACTGAAAAAGAAAGAGAGATAGATGAATTGAGATTGATTTCCATGTAAAAGAGGAGGATTAATTACATTTCTAATTAAAGAGTATGAGAGGGCTGGCGGAGCGCTTCTTGTCTTTTTCGGGAGTGATAAATTATAAATTTTCACCCGTACTACATAGCTGGCACGCAGCCAGAGCACCTCAGCCCGTCTATTCACACAACAGCAGCGTTCGAGAGCCGGCCTGAGCGGAGAGAGAGACAGAGGTGCTAATGATGCTGTCAGATCCGGAGTACAAACGAGGGCCTCCCGTTTTGGGCCCCGGCAGCCAGTGATGAATGAAGGAGCTGACGTTTCGATCTTTAATGAGATGTGTGAGTCTTAACTCTGCATACACTATTCTGATCTGCCACGCAGCGCTGACACAGTGACACCGCTAACTGCCGTACACACACAAACACTCTTAAGCTGATAAACAAACAGCTACGCTCATATCTCAGCATGTGTTTGGTTCACAGATAAAGAACAAACACGCTTCAGTTCAGAGTAAGTGAAAAGAAAGGTGTCTCAAAATATCACAGGAGAAGATGTAGCAGATGAGTTAAAAACAGGACAAAAAAAAAACATCTGTATATAATAGACAATATGATCAGACCATCATGTAAACACATCAATCTGAAATAAATTAACTGATTTATATGAATTCGAATGAAAGAGGTGGCACAGATCTTAAATAGTCTTGGCAAAAAAAAAACATGGCACTCATACATGGTATGAAGAGCTAGAAGGTGATCAAGAAATATTTCTTATTATTATCAATGTGGCAAAGAGTTGTGCTGCTTAATATTTTTGAGGAAACTGTGATGCATTTCCAGGGTCATTTGATGAATAAAAAGTTAAAAAGAACAGCATTCATTTAAAATAGATTTTTTTGGTAACATTATCAATGTCTTTACTGTTACTGTTGAAAAAGTATTAATTAAAAAACTTACTGACTCCAAACTTTTGAATGGTAGTGTAAACAGTGCAACTTTCACATTTTATTAAGAAAATAATAGGGTCAATTGTCAATTTCTGCATTAACTAACTTGCATTATACATTCATATGTGTAGCATAACAACACTCTGCATTCAGTTCTTATGAAGTCATAAATCTGTCAGCTTTGTTTGATGTTTTCGTCATTTTATGTTTCCTTACAATTTGCATTTATAAATATTCTGTTTGCCATCACTCGCACACCTGCCGATGAAAGATGTGCCCTGAAACATCAGTCGATTTCCGCATCATGCAAAACATGCAAATACAGGCACTACATCATCCCAGAAGCCTCCTCTCGACGCACGGCGGATTGTCTCTTGAATATTTCAAGCGGTGTGGACCAGAGGGCAAGTACTCGAAATATAAACCAATCACAGTTACGTATACCTCAATCCCTCCCCTCCCACAGTGGCGTTTCCACGGTTACAGGCATGTCAGCTCTCATAAGAGCGAAGGGCTGTTGATCTGGGCATCCAGGGTGACTCTCCTCTCAGGCTTCTCATTACGCTGCCTCTCTCTCCTGTCTATTTCTCTCTCGCTCTTGTTCTCTAAGGGGCTGAATCATACTTAACCACAGGATCAGGAGAGCTCGTCTCTCCTCTCGACCAATGACGGGCTTCGAGCCGCACACAGAGTGCGGGTTTAAAGGTCAGGCGAGATATAAGAGGACCCATTGAAACACAGCATACCAGTGTAAAATTCAAAAGCAGGAAGCTGCAGAGTTTTAAGATTTAAAAATGTGTAACTGAGCTTTAAAGCTGTTGAAGGACTACATATCCATGACTCTTCTGACAGACAGTTATAAAATAAATCTACATCACAGCATATTTTTGTATGAATCAAATTAAAAGGTCAAACAAATAAATTATGTGTTCATTACATTTAGAACAACGGTTTCAAATTTTGCAAAGGACCCCCAAATATAACCATTTCCATGCAAGGAATCCCTTCATAAAACATAAAGATAGCTTTAAATTTTCATGTATTAAGGACTCATTTATACTGTATATGAAAAATATTAAGTGTGATATTATATAATAGCATTTATATTATATATTATTCCATTATGTTTTATATTATATTTATCCATGAAAATATTATTTTATACATTCATAAATTATCACATCTATATTTTATATTGCATTATATTATTGATATTATATCAATAATAGTGTGTGTATATATATATATATATATATATATATATATATATATATATATACACACACACACACACACACACTATTATTGATATAATGATTATTGAATTAATTAATAATTATTGATATAATTGATATATGTGTGTGTGTGTGTGTGTGTGTGTGTGTGTGTGTGTGTGTGTGTGTGTGTGTGTGTGTGTGTGTGTGTGTGTGTGTGTGTGTGTGTGTGTGTGTGTGTGTGTGTATGTATGTATGTATGTATGTATATATATATATATATATATATATATATATATATATATACTCTATATTATATAAACAAAAACTTTTAAAAAGTTAGATTAATCGATTTGACAGCACTACATATAATATAAAATAAAAAATACAAAACTTTATAAAGATTTGGTTTCTTTCTATGACGTAATGTTAAAACTCAACAGTCAACAGAATAAAGTAAATGCCATTAATCTTATTTCCAAAAACAAAACAAACAAAAAAATAGGGTCGAATTAGGGTTCCTGGACACCAGTTTTGAAAACCCCTCATTCAGAGGCTTCTAAGGAGTCTTATCCTCTAATTAACAATAGAAAACCCCTTCTTGAAGAAACAGTGACATCTCACCTGTCTGACTGGTGGTGACGTTGACGGACACTAGTTGACGTGGACTGGGGCTGAGATCTGACACTCCGTTCATGGCTTCTATGCTGAAGGTGTAATTGGTGTGAGGCTGCAGTTCTGTGACCAGAATCCTGGGGTGTGTCAAGCCAAACTGCCTGGGGTTGAAATGTGGACCACTGCCGCAGGGAACACACTTCTCACTGTCCCCTGCAGCCCCTGTTTCTCCCGAACACTTCCTGCAGTGGACACTATAGGTAACATCTCCACGTCCACCACTGTCACGAGGGGGACTCCATTCTAGAGTGACTGCAGTCTCGTTCACCATTGAAATAGGGTTGCCGGGTGCCGAGGGGGGTCCTGATGAACGTACATACAAGTAAAACACATTAACTGTACAGTTATCTAAATAACAACAAACTGGATGTTTGATTGATTGATTTTAGTTAACATTTAGAAAGACCCTCAGCTTACTTGTGCACGCCATGGAGCGAGGGTCAGATTCCGCCCTGTAGAAGCCTCTCTCACACACACACTCGGAGGCTTTGTCCTGGTGGGAGTAGCTGTGTGGAGGGCACTTCACGCAGTACGCATCCATGGCAGAGGCCTTGTAAAAGCCTGACCGACATGCTATCGAAGAAGAAAAAAGATTAAACAAATTATTTTATTTATTGATATGAGTTCTCATTATACAGTATATTTAAACCAAAACAAGGAAACGAATCAGTTCAACGTGGCCACAATTTAGTAAAATGAGAGAAAATCTATCTATCTATCTATCTATCTATCTATCTATCTATCTATCTATCTATCTACAGTATCTTAAATTCTTAAAGGTACAGTGGCAGAAACAGACAAAAATGTTGTATTCTAAGGGAACAAGAGAGGATAAAAAAACTTTCAAGTAAAATTACATTATGACATTTTAGAGCATGAAACCTTATACTTGAGGACTATTGAAGAAGCAATGTGAAGAGAGGAGTTTTGTGATGTTATGAGGGAGATTTCCCCTCAGCTCTCGTCACCTTCTTCAGTGAGGCATATCTAACATCCCACTGCAGCATTAGCCTGACTGGAGGCACGTGGCGGCCGTGTGTGTGTGTGGGGGGGGGGGAGCTGGGTTAAGTTGGAGCTGAGTGAGTGAGTCTGTGTGTGTGTGTGTGTGTGTGTGTGTGTGTGTGTGTGTGTGTGTGTGTGTGTGTGTGTGTGTGTGTGTGTGTGTGTGTGTGTGTGTGTGCATCAGAGCACTTCCCCTCAGGGAAGCTGTGCCAGACTCCCATGTTGCCCCTAGAACTAAAAGCAAACCCTATATTTCTGCTAACACATCCCAAACATGTCAGTTCTTATCAGCCACAGCACAATGCCTCCAACATATTTCTCTTTTCAGAGTGACTAATACTGAACTTTAGACTGTGCTAATGGAGTGTAGAGTGACGGCAGTTAAAGGTGGATGTAGTTTTGAGAAGTGTTGCTTGTAAATTTAACCACGCTAAGTGACTCAACCTGTGCTGTAATTAATAACTCAAACACTGAGAAATGTCTTGGGCTCCAAGGAAATTTCATTACAGAAGTCATGCTGTAATTCCTATATACACCATCCCAGAAAAATAAAAATGTATCATTTCTTTTTCTCTATTTTTTAATAAACTATTCAAATAGGAATAGGCCGGTAAATGTGATAAATGTTTGATTCTAACTTGCAACATTTCCTGCTTCCATTTCCTTAGGATACTATCATAATATCAATAAAAGTGGCATAAAACATTATATTGTAATGGTAACATATTATATTGTGTTGTATTTAATATCTATGTGATGAAGCAGTATTATATTGTTAATTAGGGATAATTGGGACATATTTTCCCAGTTATCTCATTAGTAAAAAGTGTTCCACTTTACCTGAATTCACCCTAATAATATTTCATTACAATATAATGTGTGTAGGGCTAAGTATTGCAATGCACGAGCCAAAAGAATCACATTAATAATCATTATGAGTAGAATATGCATTACATTGCACACTTTATAATTTACACTCAATCACATCAACCTCCTCAATCCATTAACAGACACTCTGATTTACCACCACATTAAACTTTAGTTAATAGCCGGAGATGTTTCATGATCAATAAGACAGCTGTCCCTCTAAATTAATGAATCACTATCTTTCAGTTCCCCACCAACCAATCAACTGTGGTTTATTGCACTGTTATGAAGCTTAAAAGGTCAAATGGGTCAAAACCTTAGCGGAAGAGTCATTTAATGTGATATAAAACCATGCAAAATGCTGTTTTCTTTCTGACCAGAATGGTTTCTTCTTGCTATTTAATATTTCCAAGCCTATTTTTTGGTCCAAAATTAAAACTACAAAACATTATGTACCACAGGTAGGCTTTGTACAATGACAAAGACAAAGACAAAGATTTATCCACCTATCTCAATCTAACACCATTGACACCACCACACACACATACGGCTACACACACACACACACACACACACACACACACACACACTGTGTAATGCTTCAGTAAAGATAAGACCCTCTCAGCGTGAGATCTTTCCGAGAGATTAAAGGAACAAGAATTTGCTCTAAATGCTTTTACTTCAATCTGCCGAGAGGCAGTCGAGACCAGCAGAATTAATACTCTCTTAACAGGAAAACGTCGTTTTTTTCTTTCATTCTTCCATAGTGTTAAATTACTAAATCCTTCCTTTATCAGTGTCACACTGACTGTGTTTTGTTATCTAACAATGTTCTCCTTTTATTTACAGAGATGTCATAATCCACATGACCACAGATACATTCAAAGCCATCATTGTTTTTTAATACCAGAGCTCAGAGCGTTGCATAGTTCCTGTTTTTCTGCTGTATATAATACAAAAGGAGAAGATACACAGATGTGGAAATACACACAAAAAAAGCCATTTTCCCAAATGGTTACACTGCTGTACTAACTAAAGCTTTATGCTAACAGGCTTACTGAATTCTGGCACAAATCCGGGAGTATTCACTGACCTAAATAATTCTGAGCTAAAATGTACAGTTTTCAGGGTTATTAGGTGAAGTTCTGCTGCATTGGGTATAAAAAACCCCCATGATTCCAGCGTATTTAGCTAAGACCTACAGAAGGAACAATTGTTGAACGTGTAACTAACCTCTGGTGGTCAGTGTGAGGTAAGAGGTGTAAAGTCCCCGTGGAGGTTTGGAACGAGGCCTGAAATGAAACAGCATGTGTGTATTGTGGTTTTGCAACCTCTCGGTGCCCAATGCCAAACCAGAAAGCCGTTGGAAAGCCTGGCCTTTTGTGGAACCCAACTGGTCTAGTGTCTCATAGCCAGCCAGCAACAAGGCAGATTTCAACTACGCCTGCTATCCACAAAAAAACAAAAGTACGATAGAGGATATGGAAATGCTGGGAAGGAGAGATCCAGAAGATGCAAAATGCCCCTGAGTGGAGAGCTGAAACGTTCCAGATTAATTGGTCTATCTGAGATCATTAAAGCCTGAAAAAAATCCTCCAGCAAGGTGTCTACCATAATGAAATCTTAACATAAGTGAACGCATGATGGTTAATGCTGGTTTGGTGCTGGTATAGCCATGCTATTCATTATTCACAAATACATTAAAGATGGAATTCTCACATCTAATTATTAATGTACACACACATACACAGTATTTATTAGTATTTGATAGTGTTTTTCCCACGAAATCAAAGTCATGAAAGCAAACTTGCAGAAAACAACATAAAAATCAGGAAATGACATCAGGCAACAAAATGTTAACACAAATTATTGATGGGCGAAGAAAATAATCAATGTAAAACAAAACATATTAAGAATACCTTTGCTCATGAGCAGAAGACAGAGAAAAGTGGAACATCTCAGAGATCTAAAATGGCTCCCTTATCAAATATTTACATTGGTGTGATTGGTGTCCCCTTGGCTCTAGATAATCAATAGCTTTTATATATGATACCTTCAGACAGAAAGACAGAAAGAGCAGCACCATCATGGGAATAAAGAGAGAGAGAGAAAGCAAGCGAGAGAAAAATGAACAGCGGAGAGCTTGTATTTTTTTTTTTCCTTCCTGCGAGGCGGAGGTTGAGAGACATGTTTGGAGAGTGTGTTTAATGCCCTGGTCCATGGGGACGAATGGTTGCTATTAGTGTATTTCTCATTCTGTCTGCAGTCTCTGGTTCATATTGAATGAGGCAGATCAATAGACATCAACCCACCACCTCAATAGAGACCCTTCTCCATCACATCAGGGCTCAGGGACAGCGCCTAACTATGGTGAGAAAGTTCAAATGAAAACTAAATGATATTAAAAAAAACTGAAAAAAAAAAAAAAAAAAAAAAAAAAACAGGATAAACTGACTGAAACTAAACTAAAGTTCAAGGCTATCTAAAATAAAATTAAATCTGGCAGCCTTAGAATACAAAAATATTAAACTAGATCAAACTAGAAAACTCTTTTAAAAAACTAACAGTGAAAGTGGAAAGTGGAAAGTTTGAAACTTGTGAAACCTAAACCAAACTATTATATATTGTATATTTGAAAAGAGAGTATATTCGAGAGTGACATCCCTTCTTCCAGCGCTTCAGGTGCCCTTTTCAATTTAACAGCATTGCGGACCCACTCAGAAAAGAAGAAAAAAGGTAGGGTCAGTCAAGCAGTCCCCAAACCCACAGAAACCGGGCCTTCTATTACCTAGGGAGAGAGGCTTATGTACTAGTTTCCATGGCAACATAATTTCGAAATGCTCCCTTCATTGATTGTGAATCAAGACTTAAATAGTAGAACTCCTAGGAGAATATAGCCTAAGAGTGAAGTTTGATCCACCCACAGCAAAAGGTTCATACTAACTAAAGCAAAGAAAATTGCTTGAAAATACAATAACACATCTCAATCTCTTTCAATAAACTTTTAATTCTATAGCCAACCTTCAGAGGCATGTTTCATGTGCTTGGCCTTCAAATGAACAAATATGGGCTAGCTATGGGCTAAAATATGGACTAGCTTACATTTGAAGTATAATCATAAGGCATTCTCTTTAAAGCATTTACAACATGAAAATTGATGATCAAAATGGCGCTAAAAACGTTGGCGTTAGTGATCAGTGAAGCTCAGTTTCTTACAGTTAGACTTTGCTCTTTGCTCACCTTAAAGTGGATGCTCGACTTACTGATGCTAAACAGCCAATATACATCAATGTCATACCGTCATTTTCCCTATGACATGCTAACCTAGGCTAACAGTTAGCCTCTAAGGTATTTCAACACATTTGTCTTTGGATATCCACATTCGCATTTCTGTTGGTAAGCAAATGACCTGGCTGAGCCCTTCGACATACAAGAATAAACAAGGTTCTTCACATTAGCAGAACTCGATCTCACCTACAGGAATGGAAGTGTTCTAGTGATTATAGCGCTCTATTGATTTAGCGTCCAATTGCACAGCAGAGACTTTTTAAAGTCTTTTCAGCCATTTTTACCCTGGCCATTAGGCATTGTAGCATTGATTTTTGGAGAAGGAAAAAAATCCAACCAATCCCGGCTGATGACAGAGCTGACTGGAGAACGGTAGAGCCAGACTTTCCAGCCAGAGTGCTAAAAGGTTGTTCGCAGTATTCACACAGAATCAGCCTGTTTGGGGCCTGAAGCACTTCTTTAACCCCTTCAACAGGAGTGAGTTGATCCCAGAAGCAATTGAGGAAATCAGACTGCTTTTCAGAGGTCGGACCCTTTCCCTTTTCCAATAACCATGGAAAAATGGTTGCACAAATGGCACTCACGTAACACACTCACATAACACAGCATTTACCTGGCCTTCAACATCCGAAATACCTGTCCAATTACCTCAGAGGTGTCAGGAGAGGGTTTAAACATCTCTACTGCTGGATTTCTCCTTTGTCTCAATCTTCTCTCAATCTCCCTGGAGTGCCCTTCCTTTCCAAAGGCTATTTCCTGCTTTCCATCCATCATGCACATCGTGACAGAGCCAATCTCCCAGGCTTTGCTGGTAGGCCTAGTTGGAACATCCTATCAACCTAGTGGCATATAATGTCCACTTGAGCCGGAGACTACTTAATCCCATGAAACAACCGAAAGAAACCAGGTGGACAACTTTATCACGACCCGAAAGCGGAGCTCTACAATTTTCCTCAACCATCAATTCCGCCTACAGCAGATTTTCCAACTTTCGAGAAGAATCACATAAAACAGAAGCACTTGTGAATGATTTGACTGCGCAGCCTATGAAAAAAAGCACTTGTGGAATAACTAGTAATGAATAACTGAGTAGTACTTGTCCATACAAAATTTCCCAGGTTGCTGCTTACTGACCCAAGTCAAATTTGCTCCATTTGGTCCTTAGATATGGTTGCTTC
Source organism: Abramis brama (assembly GCF_963993115.1). NCBI lineage: Eukaryota > Metazoa > Chordata > Actinopteri > Cypriniformes > Leuciscidae > Abramis > Abramis brama. The sequence goes on along the minus strand of NC_139986.1, from coordinate 21,203,690 downwards.
AATGTAAGTCTATTCGAATTTTCACTTGCTTTACAGTCCAACAGTAAAAATTAATTTAAAAAAATAAAAATAATACAATTAATAAAAATAAAAGTAAATGTACTAAATATAATACAGTACAAAAGAAAATATAACATAATACAACAGTAATTGTAGTGCTTCTAAGGAACTAACGCACAACATTTTTTAATCTTAGAAAAGCAGGAATGACATATTTGGATGTGGTTTGCATCCAGACTGTTCTACTCAAACTTACAGTATACTCAATACTTCAGTTTTCCTGCAGACTTTGAAATCAGTGGGGCTGAAATGAAAAGCAGGTGTGTTTGGAGACCGGCGGTCTTGCTGTTATTTCAGTGGGGTGAGATACAGAGGGAACAGGGGGAGCCTCTGACCGCAGCTCTTGGGTGGAGAGCTATAAAAAAGAGATTATCCATGCACGCGAGAAAAGTAGCAATAAAAACGAATTCTTCTCCACTTACTCGTGACTTTTTTCTTGCTGTCTGTTCTAGCACACAAACTATAGTCTCACTACATCAATTTAAAATCAAAGGAACCTTAAACTTCAAGCTGAGTCTCCAAAGCAAATGCATTATTTCTGAACATAGAGTGGCCATTAAAATAGCTGCTGAAGTCTCCCTCTTACTACTGTTTTCCTGAATAAAACAGATTTATTCATATTGATCTATTTAAAGAGCCTCCAAATGCCTTGTGGATTTTTGAGAGAAGCTGTTGATCACTCTAATCATACAGGTTGATAGCAAAAATCCTGATTTGCATGGGAGATGTGAGGTTGTGCAGGTCTGTAATCATGAACTGTAGATCAGGTCTGTAAACCAGCCAGCGCCAGACTTAGAGACAGCACTGGAAACTGGCTCCTCTTAAAAGACAGTCTCTCGTTTTATTGGCAACATTTCATTACACATGTGTAAATGCTATTGGGTATCTCATTCCTGTCTCTCCTGTTGCTCCGCCTGTTTTTTAAATGTGGGAATAACTTTTAAATGTCTGACATGATTGTGTTCTAACAGAGAGGGATTTGTCCGTTAAAATTGCATGTGAAAAAACATTTTAGCTCCAAAAACTGGTTTATTTCCACGAGAAACAGGTAATAAAAAAAGTAGCATGGGGCTTCATTTTATCCATTGGGAATTGACTGGATCATAAAAAAATGAGCTTTCCATACCAGAATGAATCCAGACCTGAATTAGATTTTGATAAAACTAGTTATTCAATAGCTTGTGCTGCTTAAGGAAGGAATATATATATATATATATATATATATATATATATATATATATATATATATATATATTCCTTCCTTAAGCAGCACAAGCTATTGAATATTATATTATTATATTATTATATATATATATATTTTTTTTTACATTTGGAATAATGTTCACTAATAAGTCATTGACAATAAGACCAGGAAAAAGCATTCAAGTAAATAGGGTCCATACTGATTCATGTTGATTTCAAGTCTGAGCCAGCCAGCAGACTGTTTCTCCTGGTCGTAAGGCCCTCTTGTCATCTGCAGTCTGACAGATGAATTATTAAGAGAGTTTGGAAAAAAATAAAATAATGCAAGACGACTGCTGGATGCACGTGTCGTTGCATCCACGTGCCTTCTTCCTCTTCAAAACACACAGAAAAAAATATGTCTGAGTGCCATTAAGAGACAAAACAGTTGTAGGAACAAATCCCATTACAACATCACTGTGAGGCAACATTAGCAAAGGACACTCAATAGAAGGTAAACATTGTAGTGAGAAGTGTAGAATTCCCATTCTTAACAGAAACAGTTTAAGACGTTTCTTTCCCCATTTTAAGTGTTATTTTGACCACACTTTGTGAAAAATCACACCACTATTAGTCGTCATAATGCGAGTTGTGAACATCTCTACAAAAATAATGATGTCAATATTTCAAACGGGAATGATAGGCCTATTGTGACTTTTAAACTGCGGGTGAAAGGAAGAAAATATGAAGAAATGTCAAGTTTCCTTAACATTTTTCCTTTTCAATAAAGAAAAACTGTGAAGCCAGCCTGTCAGTTTTACAGACCGAGAAATACAACTTCTACTAAACGCATGCAAAAACATTCATAAATTCATCCTGTAGACAGAAAAGGAACATTCAACGATGTGCTAAATTCCCTGGATGAAATTTTAGAGTTCTGTAAGCTGTCAATGTCCCTGTATAATTGATGGCGTGCCGAGTCTTTGATGATTTGGCTGTGGAGACTCTATTCCAGCTCATGTCTTTCCGACAGGGGTCCACACCCAAGACCCAGGAGCAAGAGAAGAAAAAAAACACCGGCTACATCTGGTAGCCATCCTGACGTTCTCCAGCAGAGCTCACAACGGTCGTGTTTTAACTGCTTTCTGAGAAAGAAATCTCAAATATCCCCAGCACCTATGAAGACTAAGACTAGCTACGCACCATGTAGGGCTAATTGTCATTAGTGACACCATCACAGTGTTTGATTTGCATGTCATTTCTATTTTACTCTGCCCAGATCTCAGCATGCCAGCAATCTGAAACTCACTGAAACTGTTCTACAGTTTCCTAAGAGACAACTGCATGGCAAAGAAAACAAGTATCATGAATCGTCTGTGTTTTGACAGTTGGACCGTGAACCTAAATTGCAGATTGGCACTTTGCCATCCACTGACAGGTTATTCCATGTTGTTTACTATCAGCTACTAAAATGTTATTGATCCAAACAGCAGCTGGAGGTAAAGAAATGGGCAGACAGTATGATGGAGGGCTGAGATGGAGAGACGTTTTAGTCGGCAGCTGACTAACTAGATGCCACTAATAAAAGCAGCATAATTTATTATTATTATTTTTTACACATTGTAAAGTAATTGTTAAAATGAAATTAATCACTAAATATATTTTTTTAATATATGGTAATTATGTAGTGACCAAAAAAAAAAGACTTATATTTTAGCCTTTTCAAAAATATCCTTTTCGATTACAACTCTGCACGCTCATTGATTGATTGATTTTTTAATTAATACATTTTTGTAAAGAGTTTTGTAAAGAATTTCATATGCAGGCACAATTTATATTTCTCCACAAAACTAATATCAAGCATTTAAGCATATGGTTATAAAGGAACAATGTCAGTGTCCTACATATGAGCAAGCATCTTTTTCTCCTTTAAAAATTTGTTCCAGAAATAATGTTATTATCAAGGGTAAGTGAAATGGCTATTGCAGATGTCTTGCGCTGTCTTCGCCGATAAAAGCTTCTCGGTTGGAAGAAAAACTTGCACTTGATGCAGCTCATACACACACACACACACACACACAAACTGGCAATGAGTAGCTAGCAGAGAGCTAGTAATATGCTACGGAGAAAACAGCTCAGTTTACCGAGTTGGGCTGAATGTTGAACAGGCAGCTTTATGCTTCACTGATCTGTAGGGGCTATCAGTAGGTACCAGTGACGCTTAAATGATTCAGTATATGTATGTCCAGAGTGCAGAAACTGTATATCACGCTTCATGTGTTATGGGACCTAAATATCCACAGGCATGTTTTGTGGTTGGATTCCCTGGAAGTACCAACTAAGCAGTTTCTTTTCACCAAATGTTGTTAAAACATGATATCTCAAGGGTCCCTCCTTCTATATATTATATAATATGATATAATATAACATAATATGTAACACACACACATACAGTACATACATACATAGTGTGACCATATGTTCACACTTTAGATTAGGGTCCAATTCTCACTATTAACTAGGACTTTTACCTCAAACTCTTAATTACTGCTTATTAATAGTTAGTAAGGTAGTTGTTAAGTTAAGGTATTGGGTAGGATCAGGGGAAGTTTACACAACACAGTTTTCAACTGAAAGCAGAAAACTTTTTATGCGTTTTGGCCGTTCATTTACACGACAATAGCGTTTGGGGGGCTTGAAAACAAACGCTTTTAAAAATGGGTTTCAAAGTGCAAGGTTTTGAAAATGATGCCTTTACTGTCTCTGTGTAAACAAAAAAAACTTGAATTTGTGAAAACGGTGACGTTATGTGCATGTGTATTACATGTTCAAGCATGCCTATTACGTGTTCGTGGGGTGTTTCTTGACAAAGTGACATCGCCAACTACTGGCCTGGCATGCAAAATACAGCCTTTTTAGTCATTTTCGCAGATCCATGTGAACGGAGATCCATGTGAACGAAAATCGTTTCGACAGCATTTATCGTTGTCATGTAAACATACACTAAGGGATGTAGAATATGGTCATGCAGAATAAGCCATTAATATGTGCTTTATAAGTACTAATAAACAGGCAATATCCAAGTAATATACAACTAGTTCATAGTGACAATTGGATCCTAAATTGTTACCATATACATATATAAAAGAAAAGTCATGGGGCTTTCGAATATTGTTGTGGACAATGGCGGGGATTGGAGTCAAAAAGGTAAAAAACCACTGCTCTAAACTGTTCTGCCCATAAAAGGCAAAATGACTTCCCAATTTCATAATGCCCATTTACAGTTTAGCTAACAAAACAGAAAAGATGGTTTATGTGGGTGAGCTGAATGGTGACTGTGTCCTTGGTACATTTAACAAAATCACCGTCCGAAGATAAACTCCTGTAATTCCAGCGTCATGCTGTCACCCAGCAGGCGTGCATCACATGGTGGGGATTACAGATGTGGAAATCAAACTAAATGTCTAAGTATGTGATTACTAGAGCCCCTATAAAGACGAACAGCCGCAATGTGTGGAAAGCTCAGGTCTCTTAACCGTGTTAACCTCTCCAATCTACACTCCAAAATTCCGTTTTGGAGCACACACACAAGCTCATCCCTTCAAGCTGCCTCCACTGTGAATCTCCGTTGGGGTGCTGACAATCCCATGACCCAGTTTCTCAGCTCAAATCCTGTGGAGGAAGACACTCCAGAGCTCCTCACAGCGAGATTACCGTCACAAAGAGCTCATTTCTGCCATTCCTGCCTCAATGAAAAGCACTCCATTCAGCCACACTGTGTGAGCTTAGCGCTGTAGAAAATACGCCTCAGGAAACAGAAGAGAGTGCCCATCTTCAGCTGACATGCTAACAGTCGAGGGGCCATCGGGTCAGACCTTATGCCAGACCCAAACTCAGAGTCTGGTGTGCACCACCAAGCCACTCGAAAACCATTTACATCCAACAAAAGGGCCGTGATTGTAAGCCGAAGTGCTCCATGCTGAGAGATACGGATAAGGTCTGAACAGCCATGGTAAAAAGACTTGATACAAGAGGGTTTATTATCAGAGTTTACAACACACATTCACAGTATAAAAGGTTAAGGGAGGATATAAAAACAGAAAAAAAGGATGAATCTACAGACGGCAAGACAAAGTGTTGAACAAGAAGAGATGGGGGGGGGGGGGGGGGGGGTTCTGTTGGAGATCGTTCGAGAGCTGCCACAATAAGACGAAAGGAAAAGAATAGAAGAGATAAATATAAGAGGCAGTTCACTGAGCCGAGGTTGTGGGAGAAGACGTCCGTCTCTTTCTATTTTTTACTCTCTTCTATCACGGTGTTGTGTGCCGACGGTAAATGGTGAGTGGGATAAACTGAGGCACTGTTGGCAGATTTAGTTGACAAAATATGACAGGAGAGAGAAAAAAGGAAAAAGAAAAGGATGGGGGAATACAAAAAAGGACAGAATAGAATAATAAAAAGGAAGAAAAGACAAGAAAGAAAAAGAAAGAAAAAGGAGAGGAAAGGAAGATAATAAACAGAGTAATTTCAAGAGGGTCCTCGTGCCCCAGTTTTCTGTAAGACTTCTGTCCTTCTACTAATGCTGTTGTTCAGTGAATATAAAAGCCTTCGCAGCATGAAAAGTGGAGAAAGCCAGCATCAGCAAGTACTTCCAGAACCCACAGCGAGACCGCAAGGTGAAAACAGACCACGAGCTGTTTCACTTTGTCTCATTTCGCATGGCAATGCCCTGTTTCTCATGGAGCTGTCGGAGCCAGAGAGCAATGAATGTTTTGTCAGCTGACCGGGCTCGTATGAATTAACCAATCTCTTATTGCAGTTAGAGTAAGTCTTTTATTTTGAGGTTATTTTTGAGTTACAGCCCAGTCTCCATCACTCACAGTAATGAATAGCTGTTAAAATGTTAACCTTTTTCCAGTGCTGGTGAATGTTTCTTGCGGCACTGAGCTGTGCCACAAGAAATTATATTTTTCCTGAGCGAGTTTAAAATGGAGTAATCTGAATTGAAAGTAATGAGATAAACTGAGTACTATGACATAATATTAAGACAGTTAATAGCCCTTTATACCACCCTGATTCTGACTAGCAATTAGTAAATAAACAAATTCCAAGAGGGTCCTCACACCATCGTTGCTCGGGCCCTAATTAACAGATCCAATAATTGAAATGAGCTGTAGGACTCTATTTGCTGTGGTCCAAACCAAAGGGCACTGAATTGGTTGTGATGGATTTCCCACCCCCATCTCTCTAGCCTACTTTCTAGTCACTCAAAAAAAGTTCCATGTAACCCTGTCCAGACCCCCTCCTTCCTGATCTATACTTTCACCCACAAGAAAACAGTCCAGAATGGCTAAATGAATATTTAAAAGCTGCAGCCTTCTCAGTCCTGGGGTGGTGTACAGGCAAGTTCCTCTAACGTGGGCTGAGGAGTGACGGGGCTTTGAATAACCAAAGGCGAAGAGAGAAACAAAAGCAAAAAATAAACAATTACAGTGTAGCCATCATCTTGGCTAGAAAGCAGGCTACATTAATAAAGCCATTAGTGCCTTCTGAGATTAAAAGAGCAGTGTAAAGACCTGAGTCTAACCCTGTTTCCATGAACATGTGGTAATAAAGCGTGCAGTCTACTTCAATTTCAAGTGGGATAACTTAATGTGTCAGGTTTATTTAGCATTTTCTCTTCATAATGAATCTTTTGTTTAGAACTATTAAAGAGACCAAAGTGCAAAACACTACCAGAAGGATTGCTAGTTTTTGATTGAGGTATGTGGTTTACACAAAAGGTTATTGCTTCATTACACAATAATGGTGGCAAAAAAATGTCTTTCTATACATCTACCTTCTATCTATCATCTATTTATCTGCATTCCTACAGGTACATCTATAGCTCAACTATATCTATTTACCTTCTCATCTATCCACCCATATATATCCATCTATCTACCTACCTACCTATCTATATCTATCCATCTACCCATCCATATCTAAAGCTCAACTAAAGGATCTGGCCCACGCTGTCATATTTCAATATTAATCTAACAATAATCCTTCTTAAATCTCTTCCATCCAAACATCAGATTGGAGTAAGACATAACCTTCAACCCCATCTGCTACAGTTTCTAACTGTGTATCCTCAAGTTTCTGTTTCACAACCAATAGCTAACACAGCAGGACAGCTGAGAGAACATATAAAGAACCTCTGAACCTCTGGACATGCTTGCCATTTAAAGCCACTATTGTGGTCGCAATATTTGTTTCAAAGAGAATTGTTTCCGATCAAGAGCATGTTTACCCAGTTAGCCAGAAAAAATGTGATGTATATTCTAAGGCCATCATTTGAGACAGTAAAAGAATTAATACTTACGTTGGCAGTGTCCATCCACCTCCTCGAAGCCTGGCCGGCACACACAACGGCCGATGGGCACCAGCCAACCTCCGTCAGCACTGCAAAACATCCGTGGTCCCTCCAGCTCTTCCGCATCCTCCACACAAGTGCCACGCACTTCCACCAGCGCTGAATCGCCGCCCGTCACCGTGTCCGGGAACCGGGCAAGATTGAGCACCGCCAGCGGACATCGCTTATAAAAGACTCTCACCGACACCAAAGCAATGCAAGCACCCAGGTCCTGAAACGCCAGGTACAAGCCTCTCTTACTGAGACCACTGATGTCTCGCACTTCCGTATTCAGCTTCATGACACGATCCCCGACGTCCGTCTGCGTGAAGCTCTCGTCGGCCGCTATAGTGTCGATCTTCACATACTGGCTCTCGCGGATGTGGCGCAAAGGCGCTGCGACTGCATTATTGGATTCATGGTAGTACACATTAAACGTCTCCTTGCAGGTTCCAGGGACGCCCGGCAGGCTGTTGCAGTCACGCAGAGTGAATTTGATCTCCACATAGACACGTTGAGCGCCCTCTCGCTGGATCAGTCCAGTGCGCAACCAGTTGTTCTGATTGGCTTCCATTACGTTGCACACCTGGTACGTCCTCATAGGTATGTTCCTCTCGTCCATAACACTGATCTCCTCCCACTAACAAACAGACCAAAAGTCGATCAATTCAAAAAGACAGACGTCCTTCAATGCTTTGGTAATTGTCCTGTGTACTTTGGCTCTGAACTCTCTAAGCTCTTACAGTGGGTTTTGAAAGATTTTGACAGATGCATGATGGGCGCATTACGAGAAAACGCTTCATTTAACTTTCATCAAGAGGAAAGTGCATCTGACAGGCAATCAGCTCAAAGTTACAAACTGAATAGTCTCAGTTGTTTTGTTCACGCATAATTCAACTCATTGCTGATGCAGAGAAAATAATATAATTGTGCCTTGGAAACTTCCATTTTATATACGTGAAAATCAACAAAGGCTAACGAAAACCATGAAAAATAACATGGTTTGTTGGTTTGGCATTGACGTCAGTAAGTTTGTGGGTTAAAAATAATGGCACGAAAAGCAGCAATGTTCAAACTGTCTTAATGTTTTTCACACAACATAAATCTTTCATTTCAGAATTGTAGCATGCACACTGTTGGAAATGCCAAACCTTGAACTCTTCCCCTGCTTTATCAGCAGCACACAAAAACATAAGATATTTCTCTATACAGGCACTCATGAATCTGAGCGTGACTACTTGTGCCAAGGCCACTATTACAATCCATCTTCATCTTGTGAAAATGGATTTGAATGAATGACACAAAACCGTGGGATGAGAACCAGCTCCCACAGAGGAGATCGTTACTCAGCGGGTTGGCAAGGTTGTTCAAAACGAGATACTCTCCTACGACAGGAAACTCTAAAGAGTCACAGGCTGTATTTTTACAGAGGGGAGAAGTGGACCATTCAGGGTCGAGAAGATCAAGCACTACACTTCGGGGTGTAACAGCACTAGTTGGGGATGAAGTAGCAATTGAAAAATTGGGCTGGTAATTGAAAGGTTTTAGGTTCAAAATACCCCTACAAGGGAAAATCATTAGATGTTACCAAGATTGTGTGCCATTCAAAATTCAATTGAGAATGCTTTTTAAAATCCAAATCAATTACTGAATTTGAAATGAGGTAGCGACTTGAATATAAAATGTACAAAAAATTACATTAAAAGGAGCTGCACAGACTTTCACAGGTACTTACCCCCTCTGATGGATACGCTTCCCAACCCAGATCACCTGGGGCGGACATAGAGTCGAGCAGAGTAACTGTAAAAGAATGAAAAGAACAGAGATAGAGTTATTTAAAGCCACAGTGGTAGTATACTTATCACAGAACCACATTTTAATCATTTGTTCAGATTTTTCACAAACAACGGTGGGGTTTTTACACAGCATGATGCCATGTAAAGCATGAATCATTCAAGTCTGCAGTCTTTCTGAATAACATAATAGAGCTCTAGAAATGTCATAACCACTTGAAACAGCCTAATCAACACTTTGCATTTGAGGTTATTCATTCTAGCTTTATTAATATGGCCAAGGCATAGTGGATTTATTTTATTGACCTAAACCTCAACAACTTCTAAGACAAATCCTAATAATCTAGTCAGGTGACATTACATCAGTTGTGACTATGAACACGTGATTCACAGCTCCTTACGCAGTCTTCTTGAAATCTGTTCTCACATCAATATTTTCAGAGGTTGATGGTGCTATTTATAACAGTCTTTCAATCTCCCAATGGTCGGAGCCCTGAACTTCCCACTTTGAGCTCCGTTCCAAACCAATTACATCCCTGGCAACCGGGGTGATTAATTCTTAATCACATCCAAACCTCAGATGTTCCTCCTCTTTCACGCTGAATATCAACCTCTCCCGCTCCTGGCACATGTGTGTGTGCCCTTTTGTGATGATTTAAAAAGAAAAGGAAGAAGGAAAATAGGAAAATCAAAGACCATCTGGATCCAAATTCTAATTAAAACTGACTGCCAATGGGTTTGTGTGACATGCAAACAGTGTGCATTTTTATATTGCGCTTTGATGGTTGGTTGATGTGGAAACAGGGATTATGTGTGGTTTTATGGGTTGTATATAGAGCAATTGGGCAAATTTGATGACTTGACACTCGAAGAGAAAACCATATGCTGAGTCAAAGCAGGATATTGCTTCTACTTAACTGAATACAGATTACAATGCCATTAACCGCTGGTGCTCGTGTGGCTGTTTTCTGATGAAGGGGTAAAACCAGACAGGCCAATATATCAGTCCAAACGATCTGGAAATCATTCTGCTCTGCCTTTTCAAGACACATTTAATAAAACAAACAAATTAATACAGCCACAGGCCTTGCACAGCCCAATAATACAAGCAGCAGGCAACATTTAACTCACAGCAAGGCAAGATTTATTCCACCTGAGACATCAGTTCTGGCTCAGAGAGCATTCTTTAAACAACTGCCACACAGGCCTTGATGAAATGACTAGCGTGTTGTGTTTTGGACACCAGGCTGCTTAATCACAAACAACTGATCTGCTCAAACTTCTAAACCAGCAAGATGGTGCAAGTTGACTCTTGAACAACCAAGGACTTTGTTTCACAAGCTTAACCACCAAGACTACTTGGCCAACCAGTTGCACCTGAAAGATCAGGTGCAAACAACATAACAACTGACAAGGTTTTGCAGGTAAACATATAACTGTTGTGTTCGCCTTTCAGCAAGATAAGTGCCAAAAACAGGCCCCAACTAGAATAAACTAGCATGAAAATTAATCCTTTACAGAGCCTGGGCTCAACAGTTGGGAAGGTAGTGCAGATTTTTATTGTCACAAAAAAATAACCTATAATTTATGAATTTAAATCTATAAAACATGACAAAACATGATTGCCATACTTGTCAATAATCCATTCTTACCGATGCTACCAAGATTATCACAAACAATTTAAGCAACTTCAATATTGTTATATTCAATATTCAAATTCAATATTATTATTACCTGACTGACAAGTTTAGCTAACCTTACCAAGTTGACAAGCAGAGTACGTAACAAAATATCACAGAAAACTAAATGTTTAAGGAGTCTATTTCTCTTTCCCACTTCCTAGTTCAGAGATTCTTTGTCATTCAAAAGGTGAAAGATCCCTTTTATCTACCTCTCAAAGAAAAAGAGAAGGAAGTGCTTCACGAAGTTGGTGTTCCTGCTACCCTAAGGAAGGATACAATCAGGCTTACTAAAAGACAAGACACTACCACACACAAAAACAAAACAAACAAAAAAACACGATTTTATAACAAAAACCCTTTTAGGTAAAAAAGCAGTCTACATTATGGCAAAAGAGATTACTATTAAATTCACTTTTCAATCACTATTACAGGACCAGTGTTGTAACCACCAGAGACCCCTCAAATATTCAAATTAGTGGTTGAATTATATGTTTCCTTTTCACAGGCCCACTATATTTAGACCCCATTATCCTGAAAATGGTAACAGTCTTGAACAGGTCCAGGCCAATACATGTGATGTTTACAATAACAGCTGCTCAGACAGAGAATGGGGCTTTTCTTCATCATTAGCTCTCAGCTGGCAACTCTGGATGTGGCCAACGCTGGAATCCCCTCGGGGTGGCCACGAGATTTCAGCACCTCGGGGCAATAGATGAGATTAACCATTAGGCCAAACTCTTAAAACAGTGCAGTGGTCAGCAATCACAGCTCCAATGTATACAGGCAAGGGAAGCAAAAACTGAAAATGGAAAAAGGATAAGAGTAGGTCAAGAGAGAGGGAAAGGATAGACAAGCTGCTGGATAGATGCCCTCAGGGAATTGAAAAGGACAATGGGGTCACTCTCACTCATGCATAGCCACTGTCAGGTACTTCTCAAGTATACTACTTAATAGGTAAATCAATCTATGAGGATGCTATTCTTAACTCCTTAATTTTATTAATAAAATTTTATAAGATTTAGAGCTATTGTGCATTTAAAAAGTTTAAAAGCTGCTACAACTCAACTTACAATGTGTGTAGTTTCTGTGCCCTTGCAACACCAATTGAAAAACAAAATTGCAAAAATCAGGATATTTTACAAGTACAGGTTTCCTTACACAGGTCCGTTAGCAAAGGGAACAAGCAATGGTCACTTCAAACAAGTAATTTAAGCATTTATGGTCATGTTCTGCCCTTCGGAGTGAGTAGGGCATAGGGATGCTCACTTCTGATTGGAATTTGCCCTTTTGCTGTCAGGTTGATCTGAATTCTCAGTATTCATAAAATAGCAAGTACTTTGATAACCTACTATTTCCGTCGAGATTTCAAAGTGTGCATCAGATGGATACACTACTACTCCATGAGGCCACGGGATAGGAATTGTGAACGGCAGTGAAAGTATGCAACTGAGGCAGTAAGTCACTTGACAATGACAACATGGCGGATGTAGTAAGTCAGGATTTCATTCTTACTATACAAACTCATATTATATAAAACATACTTATTTAAAGGCAGGGTAGGTAGGAATGGTCTAAAAAACTTCTTTTTCAAATTTGTTTAAACTTTATGTACATATCAATACATAATTAAAATGTAAGTACTCTGAAAAAGAAAGTATAAAAATCGAGTGTCTGTAGACCTCTCAGGACTGTTTTAAAGACAGTTCATTATTTCCATTCACTCCACCCCCTCCCTTCTGGGCTCCTTCCAAAGCCACGCCCCCAAAACACATGAACGCGCGACTCCAACCGCTGAGCTGAAGACGCATTATTTACCTGAGAGAAGCAGAGAGGAAGGAGCACAGTGCATGTAGTGACATCATGTCAGAATCACATGTAATAAAAAAATCTAACGCTAATTGCTTATGAATATAAACAAATAAGATGTATTTTAGTACTCACTATCAAGCTAGCATATTGATATTGGTAAATTTAAAATATATATATTTTTTGATTCGCTAACGAGCTAGTTATATAAGCTAAAAACAGGTTGCATTGATACACTTTTTTACATTACCATCAGTTATATTGTGATGAAGATGAATTTCGTGTAAGATTCATAACATATATGGTGTTCTGCATGTAGGGGTGGGAGATATTGACAAAAATGAATATCTCAATATTTTTTTCCAATATCTAGATATCGATATTCAGGCGATATTTTTGCCATCCTTCAAAGAAATGTGAGCAAACTGGCAAAGAAGGTCCAGTTGGTCTTTTGACTTGCTGCATTTGACCTATATTATTCTAGGCTATAGAAAAAAACAATAAAGGAGCTAACTAAACAGAATCTGTGGCAGCCCCTACTTTTTCCACTTACAAAAAAAAAAAAAAAAAAAAAAACTTAACTAGGCACTTCTTGCAACAGTGATTATTAAATCAAACAACAATATTGTTGATGATCAATTCAAAGTAAAAAAAAAATAACATTTTCAAAACGGTATAAATCCATTCATTTTTCCCCCAAAACGCTATAAATCCATCTTTTTTTTTTCTTCTAAATTTATGGTTTGTCTTTTTAAAAAAGTTTTTGTCTTTTATTTTTCGTGTTTGCATTTATGAGGAAAAAACAATATTACTTGACAGTTCTCCATTATGGACGCGAGCGCTCTGAAAGCTGCACTAAGACTTTCAAACTTTAACAGAGACCTCAAAACAGAAAGCACAAAGCCTTTCTTTAAAACGAATTTCGTTTTGTATTAATTGTATCTTAATTTTAATATTTTTTTTTTCATTAATTCATTAATATTTTCATTCCTGGATTAAATACATAAAGTAAATATAGGCTATCAATCACAACATAAGGTGCTTGAACTGGAGATTATATCATCGTGAACCGAACCGTAGCCTCGCCTCACAGGCCTAAAAAATGTGGAATATATTTACAGAAATCTGGTTCTAAACAAAACCATCCAAAACAAAATAAAACTATGTAGCCTAAATGTGCATTTCTCCGGTGCATGCGTTCACTAGCCTACTGCGAAGATCGCGAGTCAAATATCGTCAACTTCATCTTTGCAGCCGACACAGAAATTAATAAACAATTAAAATGTCTTATTGCAATATTTTACACATTCATAATCATTACTTTTGCTGGTTCTTTGAGGCAGCTTTTTAGGTTTATGGCGTTTTGGAAAAGAGCTCTTCACGTACGTACAAACACCGTTTCACCAAGGCACAGCAGCCTTCAGCACATAAGAACAAAAAGAGAAAAAGCACGGACTTACTAATTACGAAACTTTGATGTGGTTGAACAGCTGAAACAGTCACAAATTCCTTTGCAACTCAAACCTTCTCAGTACGAGTTATGATGGAAGAGAACAGCATTACAGTTTTCAGCGCGTCCTCCTTTGATTGCTGTGTTGTGACTGGAAAAGTGCATGCAGGAGCACATGCGCAAAATGTAGGTTTGTAAAATGTCCTTTTGTAAATTAAAATAATTTTAGGGCGAAGCAGAGGAGGTCGTGCAAGAGGCCGTGGCGTGCAACTAGGGTCCGAGGAAGTAGAGGCTGAGGACGGGGTGGTCGCTGGAAAGCCACGATGATATTGACACGCGTTTTATTTCTTTGTTTATCCAAAGACTTTTTGTTCATTACCTTTTCTTGTACTGTCTTCTTTTTTTGCCTTGTTTGCCTTCACTAACTGCATGCCGGTAATGTGAATTTTGATTGCTCTTTCTCTGCCATTGTTTTGCTATTCCTAGGTTCCGTGCCTCTCGAATTCCTCAAATCAAACGTGCGCGCGCAAGAGGGCAGATCCCGTGGCAAAAGGGTGGTTGCCATGGTTGCGAGAGAGAGTGACAGTCGCCTAAGCCAATCCTTTGATTCGTCCCGAATCGAAATAATGAGCTGTGTTTAATACAGATTAAACGGTCTAGAGTCACTTGATTTTTATACTCTTTTTTTCAGAGTACTTACATTTTAATTATGTATTGATATATATAGAAAGTTTTAACAAATTTGGATCTTTTATTTTTATATAGTCCTACCTACCCTGCCTTTAACATTTACAAAGTAGTTCTTCAACAAATGTAGTTCAATATCTAATGCAGCTATAGTGTTAACACTTTTCACCAAAATCAACCATAGTCAAGTTTTCCCTAAATTTTAGGATAGAAAAGTATTTTAAAATCAACAAAATTACACACTTAACCTTTAAATCTCATAAGCCTTCCACATTTGTTATGTGTTTCACTGGTATGGGTCCAAGAAAATGACTCTGGGGTGACTGAAGCACAAAACACAGGGCTTGCAAAGACCGATATCTCAGTTTCCACAGCATCCACTCCAAGCACGGAAAGCATATCTATTGTAAGAGATTGGTATCGTACAGCTGTCTGGACAGAAGTGGTGGAGTGTATTTGAAATGCAGTCAGCAGTTCCTGTCAGTCACTGCTCATGTGGAGTCAGAGGTCTGCTCTACAGGGAGGTGGTGAAAGAGCCTCCATTCGGCCTCAACTGACTGATGAGACCTGCCACAGAGATCCAGCCTGTCCGGCACAACCATCACACTCATCTGACTCAATGCCCAAAAGAACAGCCATCCAGTTACAGCCTGACACCCATGAGTCATCTCATAATATCCACTGACAAACCTGTTTAACACATGTGAATGAAGATGTTTTAGTATTTTCTAAGCAGGCATATTTATGTGCATCCAAGCTTAGGTTATGTGGATGGATTTTTTTGTTTTTAATGCTGCCTTCACATGCTATCGGAAATGATGGTAAATACAAGTTTCATGGTTGGAAATAGGACATGAATGGTCTCTCAAGTCAAATACTTATGTCTGGAAACTCAAAGATAATTTTGATACCCGAGTTACTGAGTTGGACTTTGAACATGGCGGAGGAGAGAACTATTGCTGTAAGTGACTGTTAATTAGTTTTATTTGTTTTCCCACAACATCAATAATCGCTTTCTCTTGCCATTTCAGTCATGTATATTTACATATTTAAATGTGATGCATGTTGCATGTATTTTAGACTGTGAAAACAGTATTTATTTTGACCAAACAAGCTGACAATCTAGAAAACATGATCTTTAGACAGGAAGCACATCAGATTGGGAATTACATTTCCCAGTCTAATAATGTGTGTAATGTGTGTCAGGCACGACTGACTGGCCATGCCAAGGTCTGTTTAATGATGAGAGGTGTAAACAGTCTGCTGTCAAGACATGGCATGAAATGGTGACCCGTGTGTGTTAGTTAGTGGAAGACAGCAGGGAAGACACTCTTGGGATGCCTCATTAGAAGCACAGACACGGACCGGACCACACCTGCCGCATCGGTGAGAGTGGATGTGTGTGTGCACAAAAGCATTAAACTGCACCCATGCTGGACATCAAATCCCAAGGGCATGAAACAGGTTACAACAACACAACAGCACAAGTCATAATTAGAGAGATCAGACCGAGCCGCACCCGAAAAGGATGACATCACCTTTGAGCTTGTGGTTCATAACAAACCTTTATAATTAAGACTGATTAAAGAGATTATAGTTTCTCAAAACACCACTGATGAGTAAGATGCTCACTGGAGCTAAAACCTACAGTTTGTCAACCAAAAACATTAAATATTAAAATACAAACTAGATTTTAGAGGTTTTTGCCCACTGCTAGGGTGGTAGCTGAAGCATGCTATACAGTCGCATTTTAGATGCTTGCTACGTGATTTCTAAGCCCAACCATAAAGTGAAAGTTCACTAATAATTACAATTAATTTATTCACCCATGTTGTTCTAAACTTGACTAAGACTTTCTTTCTTCTGCAGAACACAAAAGAAGTCATTTAAAAAAAAGAAAGTGTCTCAGTTTATTTTTTGTCCTTATAATGAAAGTAAATGGGGTCCAATTTCTTTGTATCCTGTTAAAATGCTGTTTTGTTGTGTAGATAGACACTAGGGGGGTTGCACAGGCAAGTCGACTAGTCGAATTTAATGCTCTGCCATGACGTTTTAAGTTTGACGTCGTATAGATGTAAGTTAATCGCCGATCTAAATGCACTGCTGCATTGTATCGCACACACATACAGAGAGTAGCTTGCACACCATGTGCAGATCGCGTGCACACAGAAACATTCAGTAGCGCAGAAATGTATTGTCAATACTGTTCTGTGATTTATCAATAAAAAAATAGCTTAGAAATTAAGAAATTCTAGCATATATTTCTAAGTAACTAAAACCCAAAGCTTCACTATTAATAAGAGAGACAGCCAGGTAGAATTAATTCACATGCAATCGCTCTCTCACTAATGTATTAATTTATATATTGTTGTTTATCTGTATCTGATTTAGAATGAGCAGAAATCTGTGAGAAATTTAATGATTCAAAGACAAGAGAACTGATAAAAATAAGCTGCTATGTAGGAGTGATAGCCTTGTGGGCAGCGCTGTGTCATATGCCATAGCTGTGCACAAGGCAACCCGAGTCTCAGCTCGAGGTTCAAGCTTATTTGTTCATTAATGACGCCATCAGCGACTAGTCGACATCGACTTGACTTTAGATTATTTTTAAGTTGACATTTATGTAATTAAAGTTATTCAGCCCCTATTAGACACTACAGTTTGAGGCATCAATCATATCCATAGCATAAATAGTTCAAGTTAAGCATCAAAGTTTAATACTAAGGTTTAGGGTTTTGCTTAAATCCCAAATTTCTTAAAACAAAATGTAATTTATTTTAACATACTTATTTAACTTTAATCAAAGGAATAAAGCTTGTCGTAATATGCATGCAACAGCCGTTTTCAAATTCGGAATGAGTCTCTGAGCAATTAAGCCTTGCATTAACGAAATGCAGGGGTCCAATCTAATAAAACCTCACAGGAATCATAGCGCACAAGCTTCAAACCCCCAGGAGAGCAGACTATCAGTGATAAGCGTAGTGCTGTTAATGAGATACGCACAACAGAATTTACACCGTCTCAGACATTAAAAAACATTAAGGCCGAGTCCTGTGAACAGAGAGTAGAGAGCATGTTAATGAAAGTGAAGGAGTGGGCCGCACAGTAAGGACAGATCAAAGCTGCTGTCGGCTAAAAGGGTCTCGTGCACATGAACACACAAGGGATCTGTTTTAATCAAGTCTCATTACTTTACCACAACCAGAATGTCCTAAATGCAAAACACGCAAAGTCCTCATACAAATGGGCGGATGATAAAACACAATGACCTTTGACCCCTGAAGGAAATGTGGGATGTAAGTTGATGTTCTGACTCTGATTGACAAGGGAAAGTTTTATATTAGATTGAAATGGAACAATTATATTCTAGAGATTTTGATAAATGTCTCAATGTTTGTTTGTCTATACATTGAAAGTCAGTGAGCTCTAATGTTGTTTTGGACTCCTTTGACTTTCAGTGCAAAGACAAAATAAGGGTTAAAAGATATAAGGGTGAATAAATAATGACAGATTTTTCTACAGAACTACACCTTCAACAAGACAAGGAAAAATAGATTAGGATTACACTTCACCAGCTCTGCGATAAAACACAGATGCAATAATGTCACTGATACGCTCAAGTCGAGGTAAATAGAGCAATAATGAATTGTGTAATTGAGGACATTCACATGGCGTGTTACCCAACAGAAAGCACCCAGCTCTCCAGCCCGATTCAAAGCATTCGTGTGCCTCCATCATGAAATGCCACAGGCCTCGAGACTCATTCTACCGCATGAGGCGTCTGGTCTGCAGGAGTTTGGATGCAGCCGGTGGTGTTAAGGTCTAAGGTGTGCCATTCAGAGCAGCAGGAGACAGAAATAGTAATAGCTCTCATGTTAATTGTTTTTCAAACAAAGGATTACATGGAAAGATTATCAATTAATAAATACTTATTTTTGTGCAGTTCCCAAAACAATACTATGCTATATGAGCTCAAAACAACTTAACCATAGTGTATGATTTGTAAACTAATACATTTTATGATTGCATCACATAACCAGCTCCAATTTTATGGATTTCTGATGTAGTCAACTTGCTCGGTGCGAATCCTGTGAAACAAGTCACAATAAAAACGAGCTTGAAGACACATAGTTGCTTCAGGAAATGCATTTTATTTTATGTTTGCTTTTGTTAAAACTATCGGTTAGGTTTAGGGTAGGGTAGAGTTTAGTGTAGGTGGTACGTAATTTTTAAATACAGAGAGCATTAACCTTTTAGCACTACTTACCAGACATTTAATTTACATACAACAACCAATGTGATAAAATGTTGCCAGATTCACGTTCATCACTTTCAGATAAAACTGAACACACTTTTAGCACCACTCACTGGACATTTCTCTTTCAAAGTGACGTGAAACATGCAAGAAGCAACGTAATATCTTTTTGCAGAAATTTTGCCACATGCACATATTTCCAATGAGCCTGGGTTGGAATCAATACAGCTTGTCTCTGAGACTTATATTAGCAAAAAGAGCTTTTAGACACCAGATCGGACCATAAAAAGTCATATGACCATGCAAAATTTGTTTTTGTAATACTAACTCTAAGTTTCCAACCCAATATCTTAAACCGAGATGTCCTATAATTTAAACAGCATGGCAGATACAGAATGACAGTACTGTTGCAACTAATTAAGATCTTAAGTAAAGTAAAGGCCTACCAGTCTTGAAGTATCCATGTATAAACCCTTCTTTTTACCAACTAGAGGGGAAAAATAACCAATATCCTTGGAAAACAAAAAGAAGGCCACAGGTTATACTAATCAACAGACTTCCTCAGACAACCCTCAAACAAGAGAGATGCAAATTCAAGCTTCTCTCTAAGTCAGTAGCTAAGAGATGGTTAGAGGGAGAGTGAAAGAACGAGAGCAAAACAGAGCCTCTGAGCACAGCTGAATTGAACATAAAAGTGTGTTTTCTCATGCTAATTTCCCTGCCGGAGTGCCAGGGAGGGAAACAAAAGCAGACGAGAAACCGTCACTAAATGCTGTAAGAACGTGCACAAAGGACGAGCTAATGAGGGGGACCTTAGCGCTAACTAGAAAAACAAGAGGGCAGCAGAAGGCACTTATTAAAAATAAAAAGATCCTTATACAGTGTAAAAGGTTGTCACTGGTTCATTCCTGTGCTATAAATTTACAATAGTTAAACAACCCTAGATCAGTGCTTCTCAACTCATTTGGATCCAGCTTCCAGATTTTACAATTATACATCAACTCTGCGCCAAAACTGTTTGCTATACAGAAGTAAATGTATTAATATTACCATAAATTGCTTATGCCCAACAATATGCAAAATTATAAACATGTTTGGTTTCCAAATATCTGTATTTTGGTGGATTGTGCTCTTACCAATAATTCAGATGTTATGCATCTGCCTAATTTGGCTAGCATCTACCAAAGCCAATTTATTTATTTTTCTATCAAAACTATGCTCAGTAATATATAATTAGTTTATTCGATTATATAATTTGTAATTTTTTGTATTTTTGTACAGTCGTTTCTGTGGGCCATTTTTGGTCTACGACCAGCCAGTTGAGAAACACAGTTATCGATAAACAGTTTTAGGCCTACTACATGTGGTGCAAGATTTAGCTTGTGTAAATGGACCTTTTTTTAGTGATTTTAAAAATGTTTCTGCAACATCTTGGTCTTTATTATCTCCAGAGGGGTGTAAATATCCAAGCGCTGCAGTAATGTCTAACAAAAACTGAAAATGTGCTGAGGAAGTCAGTCATTTGGACCCTGAATAAAAAAAACGTAGTCATTAACATTAAATATGTGCTGATGTGTTTTAGTTTGGCCAGAAGACAGATATCAAGCATATGTCGATATGGGACATGTCTACCATCCTTAATGTAGAAAATGCTTACAAGACACAAAAACTGCAGAACAAGAAGTTAATGAACAGTTCATCAACACTCGAACACAGATGTAGATCTGCTCACAAGTCGCAACACAAACATTCACAGAACCCTGTTGTAAAATCACCTCAGGGATACCACCAGCTGGCGGTTAGAGGAAGTGCACACCTCTATAACATTACTGCAATTTACACCACCACAAATGACAACCCAATGTGAAGCTGAAAGATGTATTTAAACCTAACGATTATTGAGACAAACTAATGTAGCAACAAAAGAAAACCTCGCACAACCTTATTTAGATTTGACTCCCACTGTCAAATTATAATTTCCCAAAAGCCTCCAGTAAGCCAAAGACATCATGTCTAAATGCTCTGCACAAAATCCTATCTGATAGATTCCGCCTAAATGTGTATTAAACCCACCATTGAACCTTCCTCCTGACAACAGCACAATGGGTGGCTTAATCCTAATCTCATAACAATATAGAGTAAACCCGTTTTAATCCAGTGAGGTTAATTTATTGTCTGATTTTTGAAGGCTCAGAGTGAAATAAGTCGGACTGTGTTGTAAACTGACATCCTGCATCCTTGAACATATAGTCTAAAAAAAAAATCATGTCTGTCATTTAAGATGCTACACAGCATTTTAAATCACACATTTTACTGGGTCACTTGACAAACAAAAGGGGAAAAAACAGAAAAATAAAAATAAAAACCTATTTCTTGCTGAGTAACTTTGTCTGATGGCAGTTTCAAAGTGAGATCACTCACAGGGGTCAAATTTGATGTATAGGTCTGGAGAGGTTAGAATAATAAAGTGTCTGTGCTGTGGGAGCCACTCTCTGATCTCTCCTAATTAATTGTTTAATTAAGCAAATAAGTGTCTCACGTCAATTTGTCATTGCTCACGGCATTGCCTGTTCAAACCATCCCTGGCAATGCTAAATGCACATCAATCGACAACACATACAGTTTGATTTAGCCTGAATTGTCTTAAAGAACCGACAGTTTTCTTTGAATTTTATTCAACGTTATTTGTGTGTTTCTATACGGTTCTGTGACAACCGCTTTGGATAATTTTTGAAAACAAAGTACCAAAAACAAAGTCCTAAAAATAAGCTTTTAGGGCAGCATTAGATCATATTGTGGTCAAAAACACATCCTTGTTTTCATTCCTTTCAACTCAGCAATGAAAAGTCAAATTAACGGATCACACACAAAATAACATTTGTGTTGCTCCTAAGCAGATAGAAGTGATCATCATTCATTTATTAATGTTTTCTCACTCTAAGGCATGTTCTGTCTTTAAACATTAAATTTTAATGCGATTTCCCCGGGAGATAAACAACTGTAGCCTGCATGCATTTGCCTTGATTCATTTGTGATTCAAAGTCCAACGGAATACATGAACATCCAAAGCGCACGAATATGACAGCGACTGTATGGCTTACCTTCATTATCCGGATAATTCCTCAAGGCTTGACACAACACTAATATGTGAAAAGAAGCAAGGAAAGAGTAAATCCTAAAGTGAGCCATTTTCAGGCGGCTCCACGCGCCCGCATCCCTGTGCGTAAACTTGGGCTGGTGAGCCTGTGGCTTGCGCTGGAGAACTGAACTGAGCAGAGCTGAACTGAATTGAACTGAGCCGGGAAAACAGCGCGCCTGCTTGAAGGAGGATCCGACTCCGGCGTGAGATGCTCTCTCTGCCCACAGCGAGCTGGATGAAGGAGGCGTCACGCGTGTGTGACCGTGGCGTCAAAAGTAGGCGTGTGTCTGTGTGTGTGTATTAGAAAGGAGATCATTTTTGATAGATAGATAGATAGATAGATAGATAGATAGATAGATAGATAGATAGATAGATAGATAGATAGATAGATAGATAGATAGATAGATAGATAGATAGATAGATAGATAGATAGATAGATAGATACTGAATAAGCGACAGTGGTGAATGACTTCAACTCAGGTGGACACCATGCACGATCACATGACTCTTTTCAACGGTGCAATGGAGGATGAAGGCTCAAACCAATGTTATTCTGACCTTTAAAGATGGTGCGGAAAGCAAAAGTTTGTATTATCATTTCATCCATGTCAATTTCCAGCCTAAGCTTTTCCGGGTCAGTACATCTATACAGTAACTTGGGTTGTTTCACTTTTAAAAGAAGATGTAAGCTGGTCGTCAAAAAAATGTAGTCAATAAATCGGAATTGGGCAACAAGACCTGCAGTGTAAATGCAGCCATAGATAGATACCTAAGATACTTACAGTACATCACCCATTGTCAGTGGTAATTACTTATGGACATCTACTGTAGATCAGGGAGTTTGGTTTGGGTCAAAGTCACTTTACACTAAAAAAAAAATGAACTAGGAAGGTTGTGCACTTTACATAATATATTTATGTTTAGTTTACTTATAATAATTGTGTTTGTTGACTTGAAATGTTTTTTTCTATTAAGGTCCACGTAATTATGTCTCAACTTAACAGTACAAAATCCTAACATGTTGTCTAAACACAAACCATTTATGTTAAGTAAAAATTTCTTACATCCAGAAGGTGGCAGTATAGTGCGACGCCAACTGCCATTTTGGCCTAACTTAATTTGATTGTGTTCAATCTGCTTAATATGTAAAATTTAAGTTTACTTAATCTGTTTTTGTTGGATTACATGAATGATTTGTGTTGCATTAACTGAAACTGGGCAGTGCTTGTTAGTTCCCAGCATGCTTTGCATATGGTTGAATTAAGGTTAAAAATTAAGTGTTATTTTATGTTTTTTTGAGAAATTGAGAAAAGGGAAGACTTGATAGTGTGTAATTGTGTTTAATGTTCAATTACATTCGAATTATTAGAACCATTTAAATTACAGTGGGTTACCATTGTGGAGAAGTGTGGAGCATTTTGTTTGGCTGTGGACTGATTCAGTTACTTTTAACTGCTTTGGTTGAAGGAGCATGTAAATCTTAGCATTTAAGATGCTAATATGTGCTACTGTTAGCAAATAGCTAGCTATAGTCTATCAATTTAATTATGTGTCACTAAAATAAATGAAATATTAATAGATGAATGAAAATAACAAACACATAAGTTGAATGCAAATTAAGTAAATTAGTTGGTCCAAAACATTGCAAATTAGTTGGGCTGACACTATTAAATTAAGCTGTGTCCAACCATAGTAAATAAGTTGAATCAACCTTAATAAATTAAGTTGACCCAATGTAAGTACATTAAATTGGAATAACAGAATTGCATAATGCTGAAATGAAGCAAGTTAATCATGTGGAAATCATTTCCATGATTTTTTTGTTCATTCAAAGAGTTATTTTTTTGAGTGTACTGCCCTGATGTTCACATGACCACGCAAGTCATATCACAGGCATGGGGACGCAAACTAAACCAACACAACAGAGAACATTGGATCAAAACCTTAATGTTTGGTATTTAAAGATGAAGGTCAAATCAATAGTCTAACTGCTCTTGGAAAAAGGCCACCATTTTCCTCCCTCTGCCAGCTGGTTCCTCCCACGCAGGAGCCCTCAAAAGCTCCATCACCTATCAAAAACATGACATCAAATTTCATGTGGCTGAATGTGATGGCAGGGAGCGTAAATGAGATGTCTCTGCTGTGTAAACCCTCTCCAACAATGGCTGACAGACAATCAGGCACACTGCCCGGGGTGTGTGGAGGAGTGCCGGGGGTGTTTATGATGGCTCAGACAAGCCTGTACACACTAGAGCTGAAAAATAAATGCAGTGAGGTTTCTTAGTGCCACTATCTTTTTATCTGCATGTTTCTATCTTTCTCTTGCTGTCTATCACACTATTGTGACAGGCAGGACAGTCTGGAGAGAACATGTGCATGTAATGCATTTGTGTGCTTTCCACAAAAATAAACCTCCCTTGCATGCTTTTTCTTTTGCATGTAAGGAATAGTTCATTAATACCCCTTTTCCACCAAGGCAGTGCTGGTGCCGGTTTGGAGCCGGTGCCTACTCGTGAACCAGTTCTTTGTGTTTTGACAGCCAAAGAACCGGTTCTCGGCCAGGAAAATTGGTTCCAAAGCGGCACCAACTCTTTGCTGGACTAGAACTGTTCTTTTACCACGTCATGCTTACGTCAGGGGCTGGGGACAGGGTTATTGTCGAACTTCTTCTCGAACGTCTATAGTAATCCAGACGAGCAGCACAAATGTGTTCTAAACGTCTTCTTCTGACCCCAATATAGGATCGCAAAGCCAGGAGAAACATTTGCAGAAAGACGATGTAGTCCGCCATTGTAATTGTTATGCTTGAAGTTGGCACAAGCGTTTCTAGGGAAACAAAGACGTAGCCTATGTCAACGTACATAGTGACGTAATGACGTCGTTTGCTGGGCTCTCTAGTCAGTGGAAAAACAAACAGGTTCTGAGAAGGTTCGCAAGTTGAACCAACTTTGAACCAGCACCAGTTCCGAACCAGTTCTTTTTTGGTGGAAAAGGGGTATCCTTCACCCTCATGTCATTTCGAACACTTAGTACTCTCTTTCTTCTGTAGAACACATAAAAAAACTAAAATATTAAACTGGTCATTTGGTTCTATGTGATTACAATGAATAGGGACTGAAGCTTTCAAGCATCATAAAGCAATTAAAACCACTATGAAAGTCTTATAAATGTGCTCATACAATATAGACATCAAGACTTTTGATGCCATTCAGTAGTGCCCAGTGAGAAACTCATAATTCACTCATAATTTCCTTTTCTATGTATTTGAAAACCACCATATGAGTCAATAAGTTCAAAACAAATTGGTTTTATGCAATGGTTTTGCATAATTTTTAAGCTTGAAAGCTCCGAAACAACATAAAGATGAATAAATGATGACATAATTGTTCTTTTTGACTGAACTGTCTCTTTAAATGTTGTATCTCCTTACTTTAAAATAACCAAGGACCTGCTGAATTTATAAAATTACCCCCCTGCATGCATCAGTGATCTGTTAAATGAACCTTCCTGTTTTGGAGAAGATGCGGTCACGACGTGTCTTCCACAATGTCTCACATGCACCACATCCCCAACATAAACCTGTTTCATTATTTATCAGAGGAGTGAGAATCTGTACCCATCCGAGATCTCCAATGCCCGCTCTTATTAATGAAGTGGGAGGGACTTTGACAGGTGTAACAGGGCTGACAAATACATATCAACCTTCAACCTAAGACCTCCCATTGGTTAGTGCAGATAGCTCGAGTCTAATGAGGCTTGCTGGCAAGCTCCAGAGGCCAGACAGAGCACGAATGATCATGTCAGCTGCAGCCGAGAGCCACATGCTTTCATATTTGTCTATCATGGATGTGTAACCATGGTGGAGGAGGCATAGGAAGGGGGGTTCACGGTGGAGCTCTTGAACTTTGAGCAGGGGCCCCTCCGGATCTCCAGAACCCCGCTGTTGGTGCATATGGAAAGAGCATTTAATATGGAGAAAAATACCTATGAATGGTATTCAGTGACCTAACTGTGATGAATGCATTCTTAGAAAAAGCCGTTATCCTTCTGTAGGCACCCATACTTGGGCTATGAGTTCAATGCACTTAAGTTTTTGTTAGTGAGATAGTTGTGGTAAAAAAATATATATAGGCTATTTAGATATTCATATATATTTAGATTTAAATATAATACTACATATAATTTTTATATATATATATATATATATATATATATATATATATATATATATATATATATATATATATATATATATATATATATATATATATAAATCAATGTATTTTAATACTTTATATAAGTATACTGTATGAATAATAAAATCCACGGAAATCCACACACACAACAATAATAACCCACAACGATTAAGCATTTTGGTGATGCACAAGCAAGTTAATTTCCTTTTTAAAAAAAATGTATACAAAGTTCAAATTAAGTAGTTTCGCTTTCAACATTGGCTTTGTTTCAGAATACTATTGAAATAACAGAAGTGAACATTCTTTATCATTAGATTGCACTTTCATTTCCTGTTTCTTTTATTTCATTCAGACTCTCACAGTGAAACTGAGAGTAAGACACTCATGCATTTAGTTATACAACATCCACAATCCTTCAGGTAGTGCCAATGAGTTAAGTAAACACAAAGGACTGAACTTTACTCAGCTCAGCCATGCATGTGGCCTTACATTGCTTGCTTTTACTGAACTCTCACTGTGTTTGGCCTTTCAGAGTGATTCATTCAGGGGGCGTTTACACGACACTGTGTACTGAAAAAACTGAAACCTTTTTATACGTTTTGGACGTTCGTTTATACGACAGCAGCATTTTGGGGGCCTGGAAACACAAACTTTTGAAAATCGGTTTCAAAGTGCAAGATTTTGAAAACAATACCATCATCATCTCTGTGTAAGCTACAAAAATGTGAATTTGTGAAAACGGTGATATCATGTGCATGCATATTAAGCGTTCAGTCTATAGGAGCATGGTGTTTCTTTACAAAGTGACATCACCAACAACTACAGGCCTGGCATAATACAGTGTTTTTAGACGTTTTCGAGGATCTGTGTGAATGGGGATCGTTTTGACAACGTTGTCGTCTGTACGCGAAAAGCGCAAAGATGTAAAGATGAAAGACGCTCTATGTATTTTACTAGAAGTAGTTTAGCCATAGTGCATGTTCAATGCAACTTTACCACATAAGAAAAACCTGCAAGTAGCAACTTCCAGAAACCTGTAGCAGACAAGCACCCCTTTCTCTTTCTCTGCACCAGACACTTTTGTAGAGCTGCACAAAACCAAACAGAAACAAAAAAGCTCTTTTGTGCTGGCTTGCGGTGCATCAGGGACCGCATGCTGGCTGATTGACGGGGGTCCAGGCTCCACCCACCAGAGGTGAGCAGGAGTGTGGGAAGAGGCAAGTGCACAATGCTTGCTCTCCAGAGGGGCGGGAGGGACCTAAGACCCGTCCCCCGCTCCATGGCAGACAGGGCATGGCTTTCTTTCAGTAGACTGAGCCCTAGGGTCAGTATATGGGGCCCTGTAGAAGCAGATCTCTGTGGAGCGGCACGGCCCTCGTTTAACCTGTCCCAGATGGCTGTGCTCTGTAGGCACCACACAAGAGTCACAAGGAAGTTCAGTGTAGGACTTAGAGAGCTGCCAAGTTCAAAGGATAAGTTCATAAAACAAATGTGGAAGTGGACTTATATACATTATATTTGGGAAGTGAGAAATATATATGTTGGTGTTTCCAAACTTTTGGAGGGCGTATAATATGTATATAGAGAACACACATATTACAAATATTAAATATATACATATGTCCTCCAAATATGCACACAACTGTTCAAAAGTATGGGGTCAGTAAGACCTTTTTTAATGTTTTTGAAACAAGATACCATGTTTTGTGTCATTACAAATATATTTACTGTCATTTTTTATGTATCCTTGCAGAATATAAGTCAATTTCTTTAAAGACAATCTTACTGACAACAAACTCTTGAATAATTTTGAGTATATACACTCTCAGAAAATAAAGTACATAATTGTACCTTAAGGGGTACAATGTCTTGTCACTGGGGTTGTACCCTCAATACTGCTGGCACAATATTGTACCTTAACTTTTAAAAGAAACGGTACATACACCTTTTAATGCTTTTTGACCCTCAAAAAGGTACATATATGTACATTGAGGTCCAATAATAAGCCCTATGGGGTACGTTAGTGTAGATTGTTCCTTGGGGGACAGAAATGGACTCTTACTGTACCCATATTTCTGACAGTGTATAAATACATATTGTTTATATTTATGTTGGTCCTTGTAGGTTGCGAGGTGGAGCCGCTGTTGATCTTATTTGTTGGTCCAGCACATCCTAAAGATGCTCAATTGGTTTGCGATCTGGGGAATTTGGAGGTCAGGGGAACACCTTGAACTCTTCATCATGTTTCTCAAATCATTCCTGAACAATGTGTGGCAGGGTGCAATATCCTGCTGAAAGAGGACACTTCCACCAGTGAACACCAATGTCATGAAGTGTCACGTGTCAAATTTACATCCACATGAATGGCCGGACCCAGGGTTTCCCAGCAGAACATTGCCCAGAGCATCACACTCCCTCCACCAACTTGTCATTGTCCCACAGTGATTCTTGGTGCCATCACTTCCCCAGGTAAACGGCGCACACATATGTCCATGTGATGTAAAAGAAAACGGACTCAAAGGACCATGCAACCTTTTCCAACACATTTTTGCCGCATTCGACGGTGGACAGGTCATCACAGGCACTCTGATTGGTCTGTGGTTATATAGCCCCATTCGCAGTAGAGTGTGATGCACTGTGTTGTGACACATTCCGGACAACAGACCGGATAGCCTTCGTTGCCCTCGTCCATGAATAAGCCTTGGGAGCTAAACACCCTGTCGCCTGTTTGTGGTTTGTCCCTCCTCGGATAACTGTTGGTAATTTCACACCATGCTGACCAGGAGCAACCCACAGGCCTTGCTGTTTCAGAGGGACTCTGACCCAGTCGCCTTGCCATAACAATTTGGCTGTTGTCAAAGTTGCAGATCTTTATTCCTGCATCCAACACTGATTGTATGCTTACCATCTAATCTACCCAGACCTTAATATGTGGCCTTGTTATGAGATGATCAATGATATTCGCTGATCATAGTTTTTTGGCTCATTATTGTGTATATAATATATATATATATAAACCTCTTAAATTTTTCCATCACTTTTTCTCTGTGCTTCCTCAGACACTTACACAACACATCCCTGGAAGAACAAAACATTGTCAGAGTTGTTTATTTTGTCTCGGAATATGTCTTCTTCTGCAACACTTTAGAGGGCACTGGATGTCTCTTTTAGATCACAGAGGAGAGAAAAAGACTCCCATCCCTCTGGCGTGGTTACATAATAACCAAGAGAGAATGTTTTTTTCAGCGCCAGCTCTGTGATGTTGCACATCACTCGGGTTTGTTGGGATTCTGCTTCCATCGTCCCTGTCAAAGAGGCACCGACAAAGAATCCCGCTTCTCTCCATTTCAAGGCACAGAAACGGATCAATCCGTAATGCTTCGGTGCGGATTAGTCTTTGTAATTATTTGAGATCTCATTATCAAACAGCTGCTCTGCCTAATTTAATCAATATTTAGTGATAAGGCTTCCCGCATGCATTCAACTGCAAAAGCGGGGCGACATTAAACAGGCTATAGCTGATTCTTACCGTCTCTTTAAGTAGGTCAAGATGCAGGGTTTTCCTTTAGAGTTATGCAACTTCAGGCTTCTGGACTACAGTGATTCAAAATACTCAAGAGAACGAGGGATATTTTTAAGAAAGCATACGCCTGGATTGTGAACATCACATTTTTATTGCTGCGGCAATAGGATTAGATAAATTGCTTTGCATAGCAGATATTTCTTTTGCATCCACACAGCTTTTATTGTATCTAGCTAAATTAACTCTTATCTTTAACACACGTTATTTGACTTCTCTTTCCTCTTGGGATGACAGTGTTTTTGGCCGTATGTTGACTTTATTAACACCATCTCTTCCTAAACACACGGAGTCCCTTGACAGAAGCGCAAATCCTCAACATATAGACTGTTTCCTAATCAGAAGCACACAGCTGGGCTTTCTGCCCCAAAATGTCACTGGTCTGCCATGACCCTAGTTAACCTTTCTATTCAAAATACCGAAAATCCCTTAAGCAAACTCCAGTCTCCTATCTCTTCGGCGCAGCCTCTAAACAGCAGTCTTGTGAAAAGGACTCAAGAAAAAGAAAGAAGGAAAGAAAGGAGCTAAAAGACACCATGATGTGAATCTAACCCTGAAGGTACATTACATTTAGGAGTCGTTTGTACGGCAATCACACCAAAACGTTGTCTAAAGATATGCCTTTTAGTCAATAAGACTGAAGCTATGCTGCCGTTTTGGATCAGATCCTGAAATTAGACATGGGATGTAAAGTGTTTTATTAAAGATGTTTGATGAAGGCCAATGTTCGCTCCAAGACATTTGTGAGACATGGATGAACAGAGCGCAGACGCCTCTAAGTCTCCGAGTTCCACCTGAGTGACCTGAGAGAAAATGATGGAGCGGCCTCATCTGTGCTGTATTATAACTGTGGTCTATGTGAAAGGTCTCTGTATCGATCTACAGTACATAGTCGATATTCATAACCGGCAATGATAATACTGTCTCTCCAGAGCCCGAGATGTCAGAAGGGATAAGGTCAGCCTGTGTCCGTCTGGTGTAATGCACTGCAAAAAAAAAGAAAAAAAAAGATTTTTTTAGTCAGTATATGAATTAGAAAAAAAAGCGTAAAATTTTGAAATGTAAACATGAAAAAAAAACTTAATATAATAAATTTATACATAATAAATGTAATGTGATATTGTATAATATTTAATTATTTAAATTATTATTATAATGGATTTTAATAATATGATATAAAATATCATCACAATGATATTGAAGCAATATCAAGCAGCAGACGGGCTACAGCAGCAGAAGACACACCGGTGCCACTCCTGTTAGATAAGAACAGGAAACTGAGGCCACAATTCACACCAAAATTGAACAATTGAAGATTGGGAAAACGTTGCCTGGTCTGATGAGTCTCAATGTCTGCCGCAACATTCAGATGGTAGGGTCTGAATTTGGTGTAAACAACATGAAAGCATGGATCCATCCTACCACCAATGGTTCAGGCTGGTGGTGGTTTAATGGTGTGGAGGGTATTTTCTTGGCACACTTTGGGCCTCTTAGTACCATTTGAGCATCATTTAAACGCCACAGCCTACCTGAGTATTGTTGATGACCATGCATCCCTTTATGAACACAGTTTACCTTCTTCTGATGCCTACTTCCAGCAGGATAACACGCCATGTCACGAATCGTGTCAACGTGGTTTCTTGAACATGAAAATGAGTTGACTGAACTCAAATGGCCTCCACAGTCACCAGATCTCAATACAGTAGAGCAGCTTTGGGATGTGGTTGAATGGGAGATTCGCATTCTGCAGCAAATGCGTGATCCTCTCATGACATTATGGACCAAAACCTCTGAGGAATGTTTCCAGCACCTTGTTGAATCTATGACATGAAGAATTAAAGCAGTTCTGAAGACAAAAGGGGGTCCAACCTGTTACTAGCAAGGTGTCCCTAAAAAAGTGGCCAGTATATAAACTGGAAATGGTGGCATGTGGTGAATATCATGGTACTGTAAGATTACCATATTCATATCAGGTACTCTTGGTATTTTAAATAAGTTTTGCAATCATAGTTGGATGATGTAAAGCCATGCATTAATCTCTTCATTTCATTTGAGCATTGTCTCATCACAAGACTTTCTGTTACGTCTTACCTTCCGGTGTTGGAAATAAATCTTTTGACCATGTGTGCATTTTTTTTTTCCTGTGGTAAAGTGTCTATGACCAATCTTGCGAGTGTGGCGGCCTTTTTGTCCCTGTGTCAGGGAGCAGGTGTGTTTTCCACCGCATTACACACACCTCTGATGAGAGCACAGCGAAGCAGCAGGTGCCTAATTTCACCCTGTCTTCCTCCTACATTCGCTCACATCCTTCAAAACACTACACACACTACTTTCATAACAATCCCACAATTTCACACAGCTAAAGGACATATAAAGACGGAGAGAAAAAAACAAGATAAGAAAAAGTGGTATAGAGTTGAATGTAAAACTGAGAAGTGCTCACTGTCATAAAGAAACTCACCACAAACCAAAAGCAGAAACCATGAGTTGCTTCAAGTTCCTGTCCAGAAAGACATCTTCTCTGAAGAGGATGTTACATAAAAGCATTTATTTTTAGCACTTAAAACTGTATAAGATGAATATGAGCTGTATCATTGTATCAATTAAGTTTTATAGCATGCCTATGTTTTATTTTCTTTGATTTTGAAGGCATTTCTTACAGGAGAAGTGAAACAACTTCAAATCAGGCATACAAAAACTATTATCATTTGTGAGCTGTAAGTCACAAATTACATTACTTTGACTTGCTACCAGCTGAAGAGAATTGTTTTATATCAAATGTAAAAGATTCAAGCCATGGGGGATATTTGGTGCATCTCCTGTCATTTAACCCCACCTAGTGTTCGATGTTAAAACAACATAAAGGTAAGTCCAAAAATCCAGGATTATTAATGAACCTGACAATTAACTAAATGCCTGAATGCACACTGTGTTCTGTGTATTTGTGTGTTAAGACGCCAATACTTCTTTCTGCTTCTTCTTTTGAATCTCTCTTCAGAAGATTCGATTCCTGCTTGTTGAAAAAGAGTGTCAGCTGTTCTTGAAACAGACCTGAAACAGTGTGGCTTTGTGGTCAAAGCATTCATTCTTTTATTATTAAATTACATATGTTATTTGAAAACATAATATCATAAATATACATGAAAGTATTTTTTTTTTTTTTTAGTTTACTTTTTTGCCCTTTCTTACTATAAATAGTGTGCAATACAGAAATCAAATTCCCAGTTTTATATTTTTTTTTACATTTATTCAATAATAATTCCAAAATAATAATACATTCATATGCAATATATATTTATTTTATGACATTGTATGTTTTTTTTTTTACTATAAAAATTTTGAATAAAAAAAAATAAAAAATACATTCTTGATAAAAAATAAAATAAAAAACTTCTCAAAAGAGAGTGTCAACATTCAGCATAAAACAGTCATATATTTGACTTATTTATATAATATATTTAGGTTTATATCAGTTGGCACACAATGAACATAAAAGCAACATAAAAAAAAAATAATTAAAATGTTTTCTTCTGTTTGCGTCCCTTTCATCTTTTTCTTTTTCCATTTTGACTTGGTGAGGCTTTTGGATCAGAGTTTTGTTTTGACATTTTTTTCTGGTCCACCATTTTCATAATACCTTTGATCCACTCCGAGTCTGGTTCATAACACAATGCTTTGCCTCTTTTAGTCCTCAAGCTAGAGAGATAACAAAAGGGGGGTTGAAATGTTTAATTCAACATGACTTGAGTGCTAGATTACGTTTTAAAGCACTGTAAGATCCAGAAGATGTTAACTTTGTTTTTAACTGGTTCAACTTAAGGTCATGTAGAGAGAGAATCTGTTCACTTACACAGTGGCATCGATATGGCAAACTCCTGCTTTCTGGACACTATAATCCACCACTCTGTTTTTATGTATTCTCTTGTTGTTAGTCTTCAAACAGCAAGTTTCTGCAAAAAAAAATGTAAACATTAAACGGTCTCAAAACTTCATAAATAGTTTCCCACAGATTTGATTAAATGTTCACATTGAAAATACAGTGCCGTTTCCCACCTTCATGACTGGGTAGCAAAATAGGAAAAGTTCAAACTCACCTGCAGTACGACAGAGCAGAAACAGCACCAGGCAGAACGAAAGATAGACAAGCGACCTCATCATAGCTGTGCAGACAGAGACTGACTGAAACTACTCTTTACACAACCTTTTTATTTCACACTTTCACTTCCTCTGCTCTTTTATGCACACACACACAAACCTCAACCCCCTACAATGGGGAAAGTGCATGAGTGAGAGAGAATGTGTAAGAGAGAGGCGAACCTCCATCCGATGAGTGGAAAAAGACACTAGTGATGATCTCTCGGTTTGGTCCTGCACCCACATAGCTCGCCACAGAGTGGGTGCATGCAGGCCTACTGTAGATAAATGGAGTTCCATTGCAAGAATAGGCCTACGTGCCCAAAAGAATTGCTCAGTTTTATGACACGTGAGAATGCATACAACTTTAGACTTGCTTTATTTACAGATGAAATGCTTCACATAAAAATATGTATCTCGTGATGCTACTCCACCAAAAAGACCATATAAAATACCCCAAAATAAAGTTATTTTTAAAATATTGCCAAGTCCCTATGGGGTCCCTATGGAAATTTAAAGGATTAGTTCACTTCCAAATAAAAATGTCCTGATAATTTACTCACCCCCATGTCATCCAAGATGTCCATGTCTTTCTTTCTTCAGTCAAAAAATAAATTATTCCAGGATTTTTCTCCATGTAATGGACTTCAATGGCAACCAACCATTTGAAGGTTCAAATTAGAGGATGGATACCCGACCCGAGCCCGAGGGGTCGGGTTCGGTCACATCAGCGCGATAAGGCATTGAACATTTTAAATTTAAAACAGCTTTTTATGTAGGTAGGGGCCTAATCTCACGCACACTTGTTTAGAGACAATTCCTTCCCGCTGCTCCGTGTTCGAATTCAAAAGCTTCAAGTTCAAAATAGACAGCATGGACGAGGAAAAGAGCACCTCTAGTGCTTCAGATATAGGCCTAAGCGCTTCAGATGTAAGCACTTCTCTAAAGAAAGGCACATTTACTACAAAAAAAAATCACGAAACCTCAAATCAGACATTTGGCAGTCTTTTTCGGTTGTGCATGATGGAGAGGGGAATCAACTACCTTTTGCCTGCTGCGATAAATGCCAAAAGGTGTTAACATACAACGGACACAAATCGCATTTTTTTTCCAAGACCTTTCGTGAGACAGAAAGTGAACATACATCCTGCCTGCCGTCTTGCGGGCATTTGCGGGCGGGAGCGGGACATAATATCACAGATGCGGGCGGGAGCAGGACTAAAAATGACAAATCTTTGCGGGAGCGGGACTGAACACTGCGGGAGCGGGCGGGAGCGGGACTGAAAATTGTGTCCCGCGCAGGTCTCTACTCTGTTGACATTTCCGAATGCCTTCCTACAGTTGCTTAATAAAAGCGGGCTTTCCACACAAACAAACGTACATGTGTCTTTAGTATGAGAAAAAAATGGGATTTTAACTGTCTGTCTCGGGTCGGGCTTGGACATAAATATCTTTATGCCTGTTGGGCTCGGGTCGGGTTCGGTTACTGCTCTGTCGGATGCGGGCCGGGCTCGGACAGAAAAATTCGGCCCGATCCGCACTCTAGTTCAAATGTCCGTCTCAATGCAGCTTCAAAGTCTCTACACGATCCCAGCCGAGAAATAAGGGTCTTATCTAGCGAAACGATCTGTCATTTTCTAAAAAAAATAAAAATTATATACTTTTTAACCACAAATGCCTGTCTTGATATGAAATATCTATGAGATGCGCCACGCATTACGTCATCACGTTGGAAAGGTCACGCGTGACATCGTTAAACATCCAGGATATGCACATGTAAGGACCATTTTAAACAATAAACTGACACAAATACATATAAATATGTGTCACTCAACATACAATAACTTTGAACGGTCTTCCTACTCCAAACTTGTAAACACTGGGTCGGTACTTCCGACTACGTCACACGTGACCTTTCCGACGTAATGCGTGGCGCATCTCATAGACAGTACAAGACAGGCATTTGTGGCTAAAAAGTATATTATTTTTATTTTTTTTAGAAAATGACAGACCGTTTCGCTAGATAAGACCCTTATTTCTCGGCTGGGATCGTGTAGAGACTTTGAAGCTGCATTGAGACTGACATTTGAACCTTCAAACCGTTGGTTGCCATTGAAGTCCATTATATGGAGAAAAATCCTGGAATGTTTTCCTCAAAAACCTTAATTTATTTTCGACTGAAGAAAGAAAGACATGGACATCTTGGATGACAATGGGGGTGAGTAAATTATCAGGAAATGTTAATTTGAAAGTGAACTATTCCTTTAAATGCCATAGCCACTGAACTGTGTTACAAGTGTTGGAGACTCAGATGCTGGCAAGCTGCCACATGCCCTTTTGGCAACTGCTCTCACAATGCCGTAACCTACCCAGCGCCCCAAGTAAACTCGAGGGGTGGCATGGATTTGACTCTACATCCAGGATAGCCTACATCACGTATCATCCATCCATCACCCTGGTTCAGGCGCATTAATCCACGCCTGGCTTTTCTGAATGCCAGCAAGCATATGAGTTTATTACGATGCTTTTGCTCAAAACTCACTTTGAGTGTTTGTAGTACCTTCCTTTTGTGAGTTTGCAACCTATTGTGAATTTTTGACATTTTATGTGAAGAACTGCATCTGTAAAGAACACACACGGATATTGATGTGCGCATCCCCAGTAAGCCCTGGTAGGACAATCATGCAGTAGCTGTATCCCTTCTAGCCCCAAACCTGCAACGCTCTTTTTTTCTGTCCCATGCTTACGCTGTCTTACGCTGCTCGACTAAATCTCATGCCAAATAAGACAATGGACAATAAATCTCAATCTGCTAACATAATTAGACTTGTTTGGTTTAATACAGTGACTGAACTGATCTAAAGCGATAAAAAAAATCTCTTCTCGCACTTCGTAGTCACTACAGACCAGAGCTATAGAAGAAACGTCAACGATAAGAGACACATGTTTGTACCCCGTTTGTCCCGTATTTAAGACATCCAAGTCAAAGCCACTTGAAGGCAAGCCTGCAACCTTAGCTGGAAAAAAGTGTAAAGACTACTAACGCTGCGATATGAAGGGAAGGAGACAAGAGGCCTTTTTTTTTAATGGATGTCATTGGGGGAGGGGCTATGCTAAATAAACCACTTTTGTGAGGAAATAGTTTATTTAATGAATCGACAGCCCATCAGCTAATCTTCAACATCTTTGCTCTTAAACATCTGTCAAATACGCAAGCGTTTTAGTCGTTGTCATGTATCAACAGAAACACTTCATTTAACGCTCTATAATATAGGCTATACTATTTCAATAGCAAAAAGTGGGGTCTTTGTTTTAGTAGTTTTATTTAGATAAATTTGACACAATATGAGGTAATGATTAAATGAAAAGTGTTTTTACTGTTATATAAACACAGATTTGTCAGATTCGCCTCCTTCTTCCAACAACTAACCCTTTCTATATGGAATTACTTTTGGGCCAATAATAATGAACGTAACTTTTCAAGAAACTTATGAAAATATAAATTGAAGCTGAAAAACATATCTTTGAAATCCCAGGCAATTTTTTACTTCGTTTTTAATACACTGCATGTTTTGCTAACTATTTTCTCATCTATCTATCGCTGATCTGAACTTACAAATGCGCTTCCAGAGTTTTCATTTATGCTTCTGAAGTTTTCATGCTCATTGGCTATTGAGTTTTTGATTGACAGCTTCTTGACCTGGAAGTGAAGACTTCAGTGTTGTGTTTATGTGTGGATTTGAGCATCTGTAAGCGCAGCTTTCTATTTCATTTTAGTGATATTAAGTTATGTTTGTTTTTTAATTTGATCTGTATTTACCTGCTGCTACTACTTTGTCGACAGAAGCTTTTAGGAGCACAAGAGATCTATTCAGACTATTCAGGTGTAATTGTATATTAAAGTACTGTATATAATACTTAAAATATTGTATAGTGTCCAATGTTTTCGGAGAATATTTGTTTATACCTGATGATTCTTTTGCACGTTAGGCTCTGATTAGGTTGAGCTGTTACAATTTAAAGAGAATACTAGCAAACGTGTGTGACATATTCAGCCGTCAAGAAAGTTTCACTTCAACCAGGTTATCAACCATGGCCATCACACTACTCATTGGAAGCATATGCACTACTCATATGTAAGCAACAAACACCATCAAAATTAATGATCACTTAAATAAGAGGAATTTAAACAATATGAAAATTACAATTGTCTCCTGCTGTCAGATGATACAGACCTCAAATGGCATTTCATTACATATGTCACCCAAAGAATGTTCTTGTTACCATTTTTTTTTATCATGCTGATAATTTTATTTAGTTATTTCATTTAGTTAATATTATCTTCTAACATTTAAAATTGTAAATATATTTTAACAATCATCAACAGTTTCAATTGTGATTTATACAGTTAAATGAATGTAATTGAAAATATGAATTCAAATAAATTTATTTTCTTTATTGTCACTAAAGCATATGAGCACCAATGAGAACACACTGCTGCTAGCCCCGCCCCCATGAGAGCAATGTGTCAGAACGGCGAACGAAAACTCAGGGAGCGTAAACGAAAACTCTGAAAATATGAGAAATAGTTAGCAAAACATGCAGTGTATTAAAAACGAAGTCAAAAAATTTGCCTGCGATTTATTCTTTTTCAGTTTCAAAGATATTTTATTCAGTTTCAATATATATTTTCATTAGTTTCTTGAAAAGTTACGTTCATTATTATTGGCCCAAAATTAATTCCATATATTTCTACAGTGAGGCTGGCCAATCTGTAAATAGCTGTGGTCATGGAGCAGCTGGATGCGCACAACATACTGTACAACACCAGTGGACACAGATCAATATCTTCTGACTGAAGCTAAACGAGTGTGTGAGAAACATTTTTGAATGTGTTCTCATGCAACTGAATTTACATTTTTACAATGTTTTACGTATTTTACATTTAAACCTTGCTCAACTCTAATAAGCATGACTTTGTACGCATGTAAAACACATTGTCCACCAACTTATTTGCATCACTGTGATCTACTCCATCTACTCTCAAACCAAGTTGTTGAGAGTTTCATGCATCATGCAATGGAACGGGGCCTCAATAAGGATAATGCAGTGCATAAGTACACATGTGCAGTGCCTAAATATTTGACATGTGCTTGTATTACTGGAAAATTAC
The DNA here is from genome assembly GCF_963993115.1 of Abramis brama. Classification (NCBI taxonomy): domain Eukaryota; kingdom Metazoa; phylum Chordata; class Actinopteri; order Cypriniformes; family Leuciscidae; genus Abramis; species Abramis brama. The sequence continues at coordinate 21,164,159 of NC_139986.1, read as the reverse complement.
ACACAAGGGATACTGAAATAATTATTAATATAAAATAATTTATTCTGTTTCATCAGGTTGTTGCCAGTATATGCATTAGTGAAACAAAATTCAAGTTAAAATGTCTAAACACGCTTAACTGGAAAAAAGAAAATTATACCATATACTGACATGTGACATGTTTATACCCTATTCAGACATATGTTTTTAAATTCAATTAGCTCAGGTGAAGTAGTTGGTTCATCCTGTCCATTCCAGTGTGTTGTGGTTTTCAGCATTGATTCTGTTTTAAATGTTGATATGGAGTTAATGGGATGTGCTGTCATTTTAGTTTCCGCTTTCTCATCCACAAATTGCATAACTCTTTTCACCCAAAGATTTTGTGGATTGGCACAAAAAGTTAATCCATTGACTGTTTTAAATCTGTAATTACATAAAAGCAACAATTTAGCATGATAATACAACAAAATATACAAATCTACAAAAGTATGTGATTCGAATTTAAAATGTTTTGGATAAAAATGGTCAATGTACTAAAATTATGCCTGGCCAAAAGACCTATTCTGACATATAAGCTCAGATTTATCATGAAATATAGTGTTGAATAGGTGTCTGAAGTATATCACAGTGTACACACTTCCACAAGAAAAAAAAAAAAAAAAAAGAGAACTCACACAATGGCATCAATATGGCAGACACCTGCTTTATCAATCTTGTAACTTTCAATATTTTCGTTGCGAAGAACAGTTTCGGACGTCTTGAGACAAGGACAATATGAAAATCCACTTACTACAAAAAAACAAAAGACATCTTTTAAGTCAAGACAATTTAACTGAAAAAATGAACTTTAAGTTTAAAAAAAAAGAGAAAAAAAGAACAAATTAAAGACCTTCGTTAATAATTTCAAATAACTCTGTTGAAGTAGTTGTTTCATCCTGTCCATTCCAGTGTGTTGTGGTTTTCAGCATTGATTCTGTTTTAAATGTTGATATGGAGTTAATGGGATGTGCGGTCATTTCAGTTGCCGCTTTCTCATCCACAAATTGCATAACTCTTTTCACCCAAAGATTTTGTGGATTGGCACAAAAAGTTAATCCATTGGCCGTTTTAAATCTGTAATTATATAAAAGTAACAATTCAGCATGATAATACAACAAAATATTCAAATCTGCAAAAGTATGTGATTCGGTTTTAAAATGTTTGGGATAAAAATTGTACTAATATAAGGCCTGGCCAAAAGACCTATTCTGACATATAAGCTCAGATTTATCATGAAATAGTGTTGAATAGGTGTTTGAAGTCTATCACAGTATACACACTTTCACAAGAAAAAAAGAGAACTCACACAATGGCATCAATATGGCAGACACCTGCTTTATCAATCTCGTAACTTTTGATATTTTCGTTGTGAAGAACAGTTTCTGACGTCTTGAGACAAGGACAATATGGAAATCCACTTACTACAAACACCCAAAGGAAACAGGGAAAAAAAATAAACGGACATTTTTTTAGTCAAGACAATTTAACTGAAAATACTTCTAAACCAACCAGGTACAAGTTTAAAAAAAGAAAAAATTACGGACCTTCGTTAATAAATTCAAATAACTCAGTTGAAGTAGTTGATGTAGAGAATATGGGACGGGATGCCGTTTTAATTGTCGCTGCCTTCTTGTCCACAAATTGCATGGCTCTTTTCACCCAAGGCTTTTGTGGTTCGGAGCAAAACGTAAAACCTCTGACTGTTTTAAATCTGTAAATACATAAAAGAAACAATTTAGCATACTAATACAACAATGTACAGATGGTAATTTAATTACAACTGTAAATAAGTACTATAAAAGTATGTTTTGATATCAAAATGCAATGGGTAAAATTTGTTTCTTAGGCTTGTCCAAAAGAACTAGTATTCTGACATATAAGCTCAGATTTATCATGAAATATAGTGTTGAATAGGTGTCTGAAGTCTATCACAGTGTACACACTTTCACAAGAAAAAAGGAGAACTCACACAATGGCATCAATATGGCAGACACCTGCTCTTTGTATCATGTAACTTCTGATATTTTCCTTGCGGAGAACAGTTTCTGACGTCTTAAGACAAGGGCAGGTTGAACGGCCAGACTCTACAAACCCCAAAGGAAACAAAAAAAAACATTAACAACTTTTAACAATAATTTAGTCAAGACAATTTAACCTCAATAACTAACTCTAAACTAACCAGGTCCAAAAAAAGTACAGACTTTTGTTAAATTCAATAAGCTCAGGTAAAGTTCTTGGTTCATCAGCATTAATGCCGTTTCATTTAATTGCATGAAAGTGAAGCATTAATATAAATGAAAGTAACATTTTGCACAAATGTAAAGCTTACGTTGGCAGGTGAGCTGAGCAAGCAGCACAGTAGCCAGAAACAGTAGAGGAGTTATCGACACACACCTCATCTTCTTTCATGAGTCTGACTCGTATTGCTCATCACAACATGCACCTTAATAAATGCTTACAAGCAGGAAAATGAAGAAAAAAGAGCCCCGCCCCCGCCATCACACCAGACACACACCAGGGTCAGAAATTATGACTCTTAACAGAAAATTCTCAGAAGGACTTATAAACGTGTAATTGAATGCACCAAAGGGCTCTAATCATGGGTTCGGGGGGAAAAATCTATCTTCTACCGATTTGCATCGATTCACAAATTTCAAAAATCGATTTCTTTAACTTCGCAGTACTACGAAAAGTTACTTACAGTTATTGATGTTAATCACGATAAACCGTGAACACAAACTCAATGTAATGCTCACGCTGATGGACATACATCTGAAGCACATGTAAAAATGCCACCTCTCACATGCATGCAATCTTGAATTCAGCTCTCTTTCACAGCTACACACACAATTATGTCAAAATGCACATCGTGTGGACTATATGTAAACAGAATCTGTTTACGAACGAAAACAAATGGGAGAAAATCGGATGTGTAACTATGTCCGTGCGTTCATTTTTAAAGGGACAGCAGCCTCATAAACTGTTGCCATCCATAAAAAAAATAAAAAAATAAAAACCTCACTGCTTTTGACTGAATCACTTTTTATCTTTAATATGAATCAATTTGTATTAATTCATGCAGTGAAGGCTATACAGTGTTTTATTTTTTTTCAGTGATTATTTATACGTTAAATAAACCTATGCTACCTACAAACTATTTAATTTGCATATTTTTTTCTATTGTATTTGTCTTATTGTTTGTCATTTGCTTTGTTCCCATTTTTAATATAAAAAATAAAATAGCCAGGCTTGCTTTAATACAGAAGACTGTGTAATGATTGTTGTTTAATGACTTGTTTTATAATATTGGGTTGACTCAAATGGGAAGAAAAACTAAATCAATTTCAAGGTTCACATTTTCAGTAGTATTTAGTATTTTTTTTTTCTTCTAGACCTATTAAACTCTACTGCAGTCAAATAAGAAAAGTAACAAAACAGTAAACCACAATCAAATCTACACACATACTGTATCGCGAGGTACTAAAAGATTCCCACACATCAACCCTAGGTAAACGTACCCACTAGTCACTGCGCATCACCTCAGAACTGCAATTCTTAAAATAAACCCTGTGAAAATGTTTTTACCCTGGTGTGGTTTGTATGCATTTGCTAGTGGGTTAGTGCACGAGAAGCAACAGTTCGATTGAAATTCATGATCATGGGCTGAAAAAATACATATCTAATTAATAACCAAATTATGTTGATTCACATATTAAACATCACAACAGACATTTATCATTTAGTTTAGGGCTTTCAAATGTGGTTTATTAATTATTCTTAAATATTTTATATACCTCAGCCTATGATTTGTGTGACTCATCCGTGATGGATGTCGTTGGAAGGCGTTCCAAATGAACTCATTTTGTCAAGTGAAGTGAATGGATATCCCCTGCTCAGTAAACACTAGGGAGCAGTAACACTACTTTCATGTCTTTCATATCACACAGACTTGCTTTCATTTCACACAAACACAACTTGTGCCATCTTGTGTTTCAGTTGTTCACTGTAGCCTACTTAATGACCTTTGATTACAGTGCAGTCTATATTTGTTACAGAACAGAGACTCAAGACAGAGATAAAAATCTATAGCAGCTTCTTTATTACACAGATGAGTAACAAGTAAATGCAGGCGAGTATTTGCAGACTGATACGGCAGTCTTTTGATTAAGTAATGGAAAGATACGGACCGCCTTTGTGTTTCAGGTGGATTGGAGATCATGGATGGATACATACAGGTGTGGGAATAGGAAAGTATCAGATTTGCAGGAAAACGGATCAGGAGACAACAAAGAACTGGAAGACGATGACAAAAGGAACTTAGGAACAGCAGGTAAGGGAGTCATATTGCTCAAATGAGACCAAACCATGTGAGTGTTCGAGGTGTGTGCTTATATGCAGATGTGATTAGTGAGGGAATGTGTTGCAGGTGTGGGTGATCAGTATTCTGGTGATTGAGAGCGTTGTGATTGGCTGACGGTGGAGTCTGGCTGACCCGTGATAACACTGTAATGGACTCATTTTCTTAGTAGAAGATTCAAGATAATATGTGTGTAAAATTATGAAATAATTTCAACCCAAATCAATATTTCATATCCACATAGGTAATTTATTAATTTGGTATTAAAATTGTAACATTTTTGGAACTCAATTTAGCGATCAAAATATTTGTTTAAAAACAAACTAGATTTTTTAAAAAGATTTAAGAAAGAGCAAAAGCAGTTTAGTAAAGATTATTGTGATACGGCCTGTCTGAACGGTGTCATCGTGCTGTTGCATACTATGATATGCAACCATAATCCCAGACCACAAAAACCTGACCTAGCTTTCATTTACCTCACTGACTTTTGCTCTTGACAACAAGGCCCTCACTTTATCTAACAGACATCTCAGAACATCTCTCTAGCCATTATTTAAATGCATTGGTCAGCCTAGACTCAAACAATGTGAAATGTAACTATTTACATAAGTACACCAGAGAGGCATAAGTTTGTATGGAAAACACATTGCCCACCAACCTATTCTTTAAGCACCCACATTTTCTCAAAAAAAAAAAAAAACCCACCCTGTGATATACTCCACCTCCACTCAAACCGAGCTGTGTGCATGGAATTTGTGTGCATGCATCATGCAATGAGTTGGGGGCTTCGATATGCACAACTGCAGTTTTTCACATACACACACACGCACCATCCAAAAAAAAAATTGTATGTTAATCCAATACTGTGGGGGAAAAAAATTATTTTACAATGTAAGATACTGTACTTAAAGAGACTGAAACCAGTGAGTTTGTGTAAAGTATTTGTAGTGAAAGGGGAAATCCCACAGAACAGTGTGGATTTGAGTGTCTAAACCCACACAAGGGTTAACAGTATGTGTGAACACTTCACTATAGTTTACCCACTGAGAAACACACACACACTCTTGTACAGTATATCTATCTTTTGTGAGGACATTCATTGACACAATGCAAGCTCCTTACCATAACCCTACCCATCACAACTAGTGCCTAACCTGAACCCTAAACCTAATTATATCCTTATCCCTAAAACCAAGTCTTGACCCTCAAACAGGCCTTTAAAAGAAGTCTCAGAAAGTGAGGACCGAACAAAATGTCCTCACTTTACTCTCTTTGTTCGCGATGATGGTCTGACACTTAAACGGTAACACTTTACAATAAGGTTCATTAGTTAACGCTAGTTAACTACCTTTGTTAACATGAACTAAGAATGAACAATACATCTACAGCATTTATTAATCTTATTTCAAATTAATTTCAACATTTACTAATACATTATTCAAATCAAAGGTTAGTTAACATTAACATTAGTTAATGCACCATGAACTAACATGAACAAACAATGAACAGCTGGATTTTTATTAACTAACATTAACAAAGATGAACAAATACTATAACAAATGTATTGCTCATTGTTAGTTCATGTTATATAATACACTAATGTTAACTAATGGACCTTATTGTAAAGTGTTACACTTAAACCTTTACAAAGATAGATGTAAAAGTGCACAGAAACACACACACACACACACACACACACACACACACACAGAGAGAAGGTAAAAAATACTACAGAATTTCCATTTTAACATATTTTAAGCATTTTATTTATTCATTTGTTTTATAAATTATTTTACAGGTTATTGAATAAACACACGAAAAACAAACTTCTGAACTGCAGGTTTAGTTCTAGCTCAATACTTTATCGCACAACACTTTTTATTGGTTATTATTAACCATATTTGGGGGAAAAACATTCAATTGAGCTGAGCTAAATAAAAAACACGCATAGCAATGCAGTATATTTTACGCTATACATTTTAATGAATTCAAATAAAATAAAATCCAGCACAAACATTTCAGACATATGTTAATTTATACGCATAGTCCATTATGAAGTAGTTTTTAGTTTATCCTGTTGTATTCCAGTGTGATGTTGTGTTCAGCGTTGATTCTGTTTGAAATGTTGATGTGGAGATTATGGGACGGGATGCCGTTTTAATTGTCGCTGCCTTCTTGTCCACAAATTGCATGGCTCTTTTCACCCAAGGCTTTTGTGGTTCGGAGCAAAAAGTAAAACCTCTGACTGTTTTAAATCTGTAAATACATAAAAGTAATAATTTAGCACGATAATACAACAAATTATACAAATGTACATATGTTGATTCAATTTAAACTGTATACAAGTACAATAAAAGTGCTTGTTTTTCCATCAAAATGTTATGGGTAAAAACCATCAATACCTTATAAAAAAATAAGGCCTGGCCAAAAGAACTGTTCTGACATATAAGCTCAGATTTATCATGAAATATAGTGTTGAATAGGTGTCTGAAGTCTATCACAGTGTACACACTTTCACAAGAAAAAAAGAGAACTCACACAATGGCATCAATATGGCAGACACCTGCTCTTTGTATCATGTAACTTCTGATATTTTCCTTGCGGAGAACAGTTTCTGACGTCTTAAGACAAGGGCAGGTTGAACGGCCAGACTCTACAAAAACACAAGGGAAACAAACATTTTAAACAGACATTAATTTAGTCAACACAATTTAATTCAAAATTCAAAGTTAAGTGTTAATATGGCATATAAATACTGTATATATATATATATATATATATATATATATATAGCTTCTTACGTTGCCAGGTGACTTGAGCAAGCAGCACAGTAGCCAGGAACAGCAGAGGAGTTATCGACACACACCTCATCTTCTTTTGTGTGAGTCTGATGCTTATTGTCTCGGCTCACCACAATGTGCACTTTTATAAACACTCACAAGGGGGAAAATGAACATCAGAACTTCCTCCCTCAGAGATGTCATCTGTCTGCATGGAAACAAGAAGCCCCCACATCACCTTCCTTTCGGTCGACCACCGTGAACATACAAGAACTTTCACAGCTCTCTAAAATGAGATGCATCACTTTATTTAGTGGTCTGCATGACCATGAGAGTGCGGCCACTGTTAATTGTAGGTGTGTCATACAGTGGAAAGTACCAAGATTTACACACAATGAAGGATAAAATCAATAACGAATGAGCTAATTATATATTTGCCAACTATTACATACAGCGTCATGTAAAGTCTGAGTTTCAATGAACAGGCATGAGTAATATATAATAAACAAGGCGTTAAAAATAAATAAAAATAATAATATATATACATATTAGCTTACAATGCATATATATATTATATATATTTATTAGAAGTTCATATTTGAAAAATTTTGAGCAAAAAAATAAAAAATAAAAGTGAAGATTGTACATGTACATCAACTTTCTAACTTGCTAATATTGAGAGTGTTGTGAGTGTTGGTTTCCTGCAGTCAGGTGTGGTTAGTGTTTTGAAGGGGCTGCTGTGACAAAGTCTCTGTGGTCATACACCGAACTCGGGGGGAAATACGCATTAAACATATGTACAGCCTTTTTCCAAGTACAGAGGGCACAATTTCTAATAATCCAACCACTTACACCATAGGTGCTTTATCTGGAAATAATTAATGTGATGATGAATGTTCATAATAAAAATGACACTTTTTTTATTATTGGTTTGAGTTTTTATGTAATTTATTTATATTGAACAAAATAATCTATTTCAGTGAACAAATAATGGTGGTTGGCGTGTTTGAAGGCCTTCTCTATGCCAAGAGACCTTTATTTCAGATTAAATATTCTCTAAAACAACATTTCAGCTCACTTGCAGAAAGCAAAGCCGGTGAGAATAATAAAGGGGAATGTTTTAAAATGTGCATCTACCGATGTGACTGGCTAGGGAGAGTAATTGTGGTGTACTGCAACTGCAAAATGAAATGACCTTTAGCGTGAGCTATGTAAAGATACGACGAGCCTTGGCAGAGTGCAAGTGGCCCGCAAAACCTTTCCTTTATCACGAAACCTTTATTTGGCTCCAAGACACTTTCATCTCTATAGACACAGTAGTAAACAAAGTAAACACAAGATGCAGCATCCTGCAAACTTTTCAAACAAAGAGTGGCATGCTATCGCTGAACGCAAGCACATTTCCGGGGGGCTAGATTGATTGATTGATAGATTTTTTCCGATACCTGACAGGAAATTTCTGTATACTCTATATATTCTCTCTAATAGACACTCTGAGCAATAAAAAAGATACAATATACAATACAGATTTTGTGGAAACATTTGAGGGTACATGAAGCTATGAGAAAAATTATTGGATTGTACAATGAAAGACATTTCAATTTATATAATTGGAAACAAGCAGACATGATACTTTTTAAAACCTACTTTTGATGCCTGAGCTTTAAATGCCTCGGGACTAATCACTATGGAGGAAAATTTACAGGAAAATGACCACACTGACTGGTTGATGGAGCCACAAAAGAGCATATAATAAAATGTCATTTTTTAAGTTTATGTTGCTTGATTTGTTTTATTTCATCAGAATACAGTGTAACTTTTTAATGCCTGTGTACGGTGACCGGGAGGGGACATGTTCCGTTTCGCTTCGTTTTGTTGTGGCCACAACATATAAACTTGTGAGAATGTGATATTAAGTCGTGGGAACGTCATAATATGACGTGGGCACAAGATCGTATCTCTTTCTCGTGGCCACGACTTGATATGTTGAGGGAACGACATCCGTTTCTCGTGGCTACCAGTTTTATAACGTGGGAACTGAGGGTGCTTCTCATTTCTTATTTGAGCATCCTCGTCTCCTTTCCTTGCATCTCAGCTCCACCCCCTGTAGGATACGAGGGAAGGATGCAAGGAAAGAAAAGGAGGACAGAGGAATCGAATGAAAGTTTTTTTTATACATTGGAATACTTGATCACTCGAGCGTCACTTCTCTGCGTCATCAGCAGCGCTCAAAGGATCTGCCCTTATGTTGTTGAAGTTTGTTTATTTAAGAAATTCATAATAAATATTAATAAAGCAAGATACCCTGTTGAAATATGTGAGATGTGTGGTTTATATAAACTGCAAAGGTAAAGTACATTAAAATTATTGTGACTGATGTGAAAGGGGAGGAGAATTTATACGTTTAGTCGATAAAACTCTTCCGCATAGGATACACCTGTGTATCCTCGCTCATAACTCCTCGGGTAGCCTCCTCGACCCTCGCCTCCTCGCGGTGCAATTAGAGTATTGAGATGTCCTTCAAGATGGCTGAGCTCGATCGGTTTCCGGGTCATAGGATGGAGGACGGAGGAGAGAGGAGACGAGGAGGGATATTGAGAAGTACCCCGAATCTTCACACGCGATACGGGTTCCTCCTTTTACCCCGGTCATAATTTACTTTGCTATTTGTTAATTTAAGTTTCTCATAATTTGTTTTTGTTTATTGCCTTAAACGGGACTTTATTCAGAACCCGAGTATTTCATTCAAGCCAGCAAATTTCCGACGAAAAAGCCCATTCAACTTAAGAATGCGCTTCAAGCGTCTTTCACTTACGTACCCATGTCTTAATGCCAGAGACCGCACTATATCTTTATATGACATTCCTAATTCAAAGTAAAATGTTATTTCATCAGTCATCTCCGACTGCTGTATATGTACAGTATTGACTGGTGTGGTACCTCAACATAACTCGTGGCCACGATAAATAGATGTCGTTCTCTCAAAATATGAAGTCGTGGCCACGAGAAAAATATATCGTTCCCTCAACATATGATCTCGAGGCCACGACATGATGTCGTTACCTCAACAAAGGCCCTGTCCCAAATGGCACACTTCATATGCACTTACGGTCTTGTGGACTTACAATGGCTGCCGTGTGCGCGTGTCCGTTAAGTCCGTGAGACCGTAGGGTGTCCCATTTGTCATTTTAGGCCTCAGAACGGTGCTCACGAGTGGTCGATATGCGCCCTCGATGCACACTTTTGCCAAGCCTGCACTGATGCGGGCTTCGCAGCAGACTTCTTCAAAGCGGCATTACGTCACGAAAGTGCGGACTTGTAGGAAGACCACAGGTGCTTAGGGTGCCATTTGGGACAGGGCCAAAATGATCTCGTGGCCACGATTTATAATCACGTTCCCATGACTTAAAGCTGCAGTAGGTAACTTTTGTAAAAATATATTTTTTACATATTTGTTAATCCCGGTCAGAAAGAACCAATCAGAGCCAGGAGGAGTGTCTTAGCAGTGTCAATCAAGCTTGTGTACGCGCTGATCACACCCCTCTCTCGCACAGCGTGTACCATCGTTCAAAATCAAGATTGCCGGTGTGCCGCAGCTGTGCTAATGAGGGACAAACAACCAAAACTGCCAATTTCTCGAGTGGCACCTGCTCATACAACAAAGACAGGTAAACGGAAAAAGACCGATGACGATAAACAAGCCCGTCGGAGCCCATTGACTCAGTGTCAAACCTCTAGCCACATAACATACAGATAAAATGTCACGCACTGTGCAAAGCAACAATAGAAACCTGCTAATTCACTGGCTTGTCATGTTGCTGAAATAATATACTAGCAAACCTTATTTAGCATTACATATCTCTAGAATAATTACTTACATACTGTAACGTTAGTTATCGTTATATTGGCTTACTAGCTATTTATAACTTATAGAAAGAGTGCAACGTTATAAAGTTACATTACATGTATTGCAAAATACGTAATGATTTGAGGACCAAGATTGTAATCAAAGTATGGGCAGGCTATAGTCAATGTAAAGCATATTGTTGATGTTTCATCCCTACCAGTGAATGTGCCATAACTGTTTATCCGCTGTCATCGATGGCCCTGCTTACTAGCCTGCGCGTTCACGGCAGGCTCCGCTGTGGGGGAGGAGCTGTGGATGGAGGGCTGTAGTGCAGCAGAGAGCAAGGGGGAGTGACCTGTAAGTTGTGCTTGTTCAAATTTTCAGGCTAAGTCAACGTTTTCTAAAAACTCCCTACTGCAGCTTTAATATAACGTTCTCATGAATTAATATCTCGTGGCAACAACATATTATCACGTTCCCACAAGTTTATATGTTGTGGCCACGGCAAAACTAAGTGAACCGAACATATCCCCTCCCGGTCACTGAACCTGTGAATGGCAAAGCATGCTTTTTACTTGAATAATGGTGTAGTTACGACATCTACCAGCAGGGGCTTATTAATGGAACTGGTACTGTTGGTCTGGACCATAATTTACACCTGAAAAATGATACTGAGAAATTTTAATACCTAATGAATTGAACACCGATGAGAGCTAAAAGAGTAGAATTATTTCGACCTCATTATTGTACCTGACCACTTAGAAACAATGTCCAGGCCACTTGTTCTCAAATCAGACAGGTGGGGTGAAATCAAAGGATATCCTGGCTGTTTGTTTTTTTTTTTGTCAAGATGAAGTTTCTGTGAAACAAGCTAATTAGAGTCATTATCACACCTATATGTGCTACGCAAACAACCACAGGTCCAGGTGTTGTGCAGTCAGTGGAGTTGTTGCATTGCAAAGGCTTGAATAATGTGCAACACGAAGATAGTGTGAAAATGCATGCAATTAAAACAAGTTTTTACCTAAGAACTAATCAAAAATGTGTTTAAAAGTGTGCTTTTGCTTTCAACATTCATTCAGCCACGAGCACTCAGTAGATGGCGACGTGTACCAAAGAGAGAGAGAGAGAGAGAGAGAGAGAGAGAGAGAGAGAGAGAGAGAGAGAGAGAGAGAGAGAATGAAAGAATGAAAGAATGAAAGAATGAAAGAAATAATTCATCACTAGAGGGGGCTAATGGCATCACAAATGTTTATCTAATTACACAAATTATAAGTCATGGACTTTAAAATGAAGACCTATTGAATTGAACATACAAAGATGAGAGTTAAAAGTGGACAATTATTTACACCTCATGCTTGACCAATGTGAATCAATGCCTGGGCCACTTTTTCCCAAATCAGACAGACAGGGTCAAATCAAAGAACTTCCTGTCATTTAAATTCCCATACCACTTCTTGTAAAAACAAGTAATAAAAACTCAGTGAGTGTTTTAGCGCAATTTTCTGACGTCATGGGATCACAACACTAAGAGATAGTAAATCTTTTTATGTTTTTTTTTTTTTTTTTTTTTTTTTTTGTGTGCGTTCCCGAGATTAGACCTTCCTTAACATAATGCCGAAAACCCCTTAGTCTCTAGGTGGTCTGGTTGAGGAGGAGATAGAAGTGCAAGATTGGTGCGCACAGACAGAACAGAAATCATGAGTTAACAATCGCAATTTTGTCCGTTGGAACATTGCGCTAAAAAAACCCAATGTCTTTGTCAAATACCCTCTATATTGGCCCATATCAATCATGGCCTCCAAAGAATCCTCACGCACTGAACTGGCTCTATCTCTCGCTCTCCTCTCCACCTATAGCACTGCCACCATTGTACACCATTCAAGTGCTGTGCACAGTGAGCAGTCAGTGGAGTTGTTGTATTTCAAAGCCTTGAATAATGCAATTTAAAAACATATATATTTTTACAATCAAAACTGAGCTTTCAACATTCATCCATGAGCACTCAGTAGATGGCGGCGTGTACCAAAAAAAAAAAAAATAAATAAAAATAACAACAATGAAATAAAGAAAGAAGCTAAGCTCGCCACTAGAGGGCATCACAAAGGCATCACAAATGTTTATCAAATTACACAAATTATAAGGCAGACTTCAAAATGTATGTTGACAGCATATTATGTATTACTTCTGCGTTTTTAAATAAATCTCGATGGACAATAAATGTTCACATCAACATCATACTTATATTTTAACCCTAGAATGCATGAACCAAAAAACTTGCACAAATGCATAAAGATTTTCTTTAAAAAAATTGGTGTCCTATTAATTAAATAATTAAAATAATTGATGATACAAAAATATTTTAATATATCAAACATGTTTATTTGTCCACTTTCCTTGTATATTACAAAAGATACATTTATTATTTTTAAAATGCAGTTCTTAAACTCCTAATTTGGATCTAGTGTAAAGTATTTGGTCTGAACCTTCACTACCCATATTTCTCACAGAACAGAACAGATTCTACATTTGAGAGCTTCGTGACTGTTAAAAAGGTCTGCATGTATATAGTATGAATAAAGTATTACCAAACATGCATGTGTATAATGTCAATGCAATCTGAATGTACTACATCCTCCACCATGTTGGCATTGTCATGTGAACTATAGAGTGAGTTACTGTATGTTGTTTCCCTGCCATTCAAGACTCCTCTCCCATGGATAGTAGAGTATTAGGTCATCCAAGTACTTTTTTTTGCCTGCTGTTTAATGAATACTGTGAATTCAGACATACAAATAATTTCACATACTGCTTTTTCTCCTAGTAGGGAAATGTGTATTCATCAGGGTTGATGTCTGAGGCAAATTCTTGGCAAGAAATATGTGAATGTAACTGTTTCATTTAATTCTGGGTACCACCCTTACAGAAATTACCATGGTAACCATAGCTTCTGCCCACATACTATAGGCACCACAATGTGATACTTCTGTACATGGTATTACTCAGGTCACTGTGACTCATCCCTAAAAGAGGGAAATGATTGGTGAATAACACTGATGCAGAAGCACCTAACCCTGGTTGTAAGCCTAAACTTGACATGAACTGTAAACTTTTCCTTTAAATGTGATTGGTTGATTGGAATGTTGTTCTAGAATCAACAAAGAAGTTGATCCAAGAACATGTTGTTGTATTACTCACCAGTCTTTTGAAGTAGATTCCAAAACTAGATGTACCGCAGGGCGGTACAAAATATGACCGCCGCTCAGGCCTGCACTGGCTTTCCACAAAAATAAATGACGTGGAGCAATTTGGCTGTATTGCGTGTTTATGTATATACCTAAAAAAAGTAGTAGTATGTGCATGTCTGTCTGTGTGTGTGTGTATGTGTTTGTGTATGTGTGTGTCTGTGTGTGTGTGTGTGTGTGTGTGTGTCTGTGCGTGTATGTGTGCGTGCGTACATGTGTGTGCGCGTGTGTGTTTGTGTGTGTGTGTCTGTGCATGTGGATTTGTATGTGTGTGTATGGGTGTGTGTCTGTGCGTGTGGATGTCAGTGTGTGTGCATGCTTGCGTTTGTTTGTATTCCTGCATGTGTGTGTGTGACAGTATCATCCTAAACCAGCAACCCTTCGCTCAACACCACCATCTACAGGCCGATGAGTGTACAGTCACTAAATGTGCACATAAATGAATTTATTTTATACCCTCCCATGGATGAAATTCTACGAAACTTAGCATACCCCCAGAGGATGTCAAGTTAATCATACACATGAAATATGGTGCAGTTCTGAACATCTCAACTGAAGATAGGGGCGATTAAAGCAGAATAATATTGCATTTTAATTTTTTATGGGAGGGGCGCAAATCACAAATGACTGATTATGGGCTAGGTTGATGTGGGCCCTTAAGAGCAACATACCATCAAAATTTCTTCATCCTCGGTGCCACGGTTCAGGTAGTTATTTAGGAAAAACTGCATTTTTTGGGTTTGGGGGGGCCCAGCGCTGGGGGGGGAGTGGCCCCCGGGGACCAAACGAAATTTTTCCGTAAAAGTCTAGTGGGGCTACATGCCCACCAAATTTCATGTCCCTGGTATCGTTGACGAAAAATTCAGTAGATGACGGGAAAAAAACAAAAAAAAACCTTTGACAATCCCTATATGACCGCTTTCGCTAGCTACGCTAGCGGCGGTCATAATTAATGGGATTTTATGGATTTAGGTGAAGAAAGTGTACACATAATACATTTTGGTCTGTACCATGAAGAGAAAACTGATTCAACTATATAAACTATATATTTTCTGAAATCGTAGACTCTCAGGATGTGATCTAACATGGCATGAAACATGTCCCACCCACCTCATTAGTATACTGCCCAAGCATAACACATTGGGTATTGGAAAATCGGGTATATGGCTGATACCTAAAAAAAGTAGTATTATGTGCATGTCTGTGTGTGGGTGTGTATGTGTGTGTGTTTGTGTATGTGTGTGTCTGTGTGTGTGTGTGTCTGTGCGTGTATGTATGCGTGCGTACATGTTCCCCGGTGTTTCGGTGTCCCTGGTATCGTTGACGAAAAATTCAGATGACGAAAAAAAAAAAAAAAAAAACTTTGACAATCGATTATGGGCTAGGTTGATGTGGGCCCTTAAGACCAACATACCATAAAAATGTCTTCATCCTCGGTGCCACGGTTCAGGTAGTTATTTAGGAAAAACTGCATTTTTTGGGTTTGGGGGGGCCCAGCGCGGGGGGGGAGGGGCCCCGGGGACCAAACGAAATTTTTCCGTAAAAGTCTAGTGGGGCTACATGCCCACCAAATTTCATGTTCCAAATTCCATGTTCCAAATTTCACCGTGTTTCGGTGTCCCTGGTATCGTTGACGAAAAATTCACGGGGGCCCCAGCGCGGGGGGGGAAGTGGCCCCCGGGGACCAAACGAAATTTTTCCGTAAAAGTCTAGTGGGGCTACATGCCCACCAAATGTCATGTTCCCCGGTGTTTCGGTGTCCCTGGTATCGTTGACGAAAAATTCACGGGGGGCCCAGCGCGGGGGGGGAGTGGCCCCCGGGGACCAAACGAAATTTTTCCGTAAAAGTCTAGTGGGGCTACATGCCCACCAAATTTCATGTTCCCCGGTGTTTCGGTGTCCCTGGTATCGTTGACGAAAAATTCACGGGGGGCCCAGCGCGGGGGGGGAGTGGCCCCCGGGGACCAAACGAAATTTTTCTGTAAAAGTCTAGTGGGGCTACATGCCCACCAAATTTCATGTTCCCCGGTGTTTCGGTGTCCCTGGTATCGTTGACGAAAAATTCACGGGGGCCCCAGCACGGGGGGGGAAGTGGCCCCCGGGGACCAAACGAAATTTTTCCGTAAAAGTCTAGTAGACCAACATACCATAAAAAATTCTTCATCCTCGGTGCCACGGTTCAGGTAGTTATTTAGGAAAAACTGCATTTTTTTGGGTTTGGGGGGGCCCAGCGCGGGGGGGGAGTGGCCCCCGGGGACCAAACGAAATTTTTCCGTACAAGTCTAGTGGGGCTACATGCCCACCAAATTTCATGTTCCCCGGTGTTTCGGTGTCCCTGGTATCGTTGACGGAAAATTCAGTAAGGTGACGGGAAAAAAAAAACTTTGACAATCCCTATATGACCGCTTTCGCTAGCTACGCTAGCGGCGGTCATAATAATTATAGTTGGTTACCATGGTAACTATGGTTACCACAGTAAACATTTGTAAAAGGAACAATGACTCAGATAAACTACATTTAATCCCCCCATAATAATAAGGTCATGGCGCACATTTCACTATAGTCACTGGTCTGATGCTTGTTCTCACACAGTTGTCACAAGGGCGATATCTCAGCTATAAGATTTTGAGTCAAATGTCCAGTTACACAAACATATGTTTTCTCTATCAGTGGTTTTGTATGTCAGTCTAGGAGAAACGTTTTTATGTTTCACAAAGAGAAATTTGTTTTAAACAATGTTTTAATGAAAACTCAGTAACCAATAAGCTTACCTGAAAACTGTATAAGCTAAAATTAACAATCTCCCAAAAAAAAAAAAAAGTATATCGACTTAAGATATAGTAGAAAAGAGTATTTCTTAATACGTATGTTGCGCATTCATAACCGTTTTCAAGTTTATCTGTCTCATTTCCTATTTCCTGTTATCAGCGCTCATCTGTGGTCTAAGTGGTAACTGCTAATCAACAAACATTTTTCACTAAGTTAGTATGGCACAGTAAGGCAGAAAAGCAAACCAAAGATGTTAAGTTATTTAGAAAGAAAGCGAGGGAACAAATAAACGTTGTCTTGATGAGACCACAAAACATAGTATACAGGTTTACAGTGTTTTACTATTTATAATCTGCCATAGTAATATTATATCACACAATCAGTATGACTCTGTAAAACTCTCTGGTTGTAGTTTAACATAAGTTTGATTTTAAATAATACATTTACTGACGTTGTTTCCACTATGCAGAGGCGCATTAAAATATATATGAGGTTAAATGTGTGGGCCACTATGATGATGCACATGCCGTATGCTTGGAGGGTTATTAATATCTGTCTCATTGATTCAGTTGTCAGCAATGTGGGATGATTTCAACATGAGCAACTTCCTGAGCTGTGGTTTCTTGTCTCGCCTTGCTATCTTTGCATGCATCACCTCCACAACAGTTGAGCTTTCTTAGAAGCGCTGCAATGCGAATAAACCGAAGGGTCACTCAGACTTTTTGTTTCATTTTTACGAGTTTGAATGTTTAAAAACACATTACACCAACATCGATGTGATGGTATCAGACCTATATATTAGAGTATGGGTGCAGAATATTTCCAGATAACAGTTTGTCCCCTCCCTCCAGGACTTGAATGAGGTGAGATCCAGGAAACAGGTTGACAAGATCATCAGCGACCCCTCACACCCATCTTTTTTTCGTTTTTTTTTTTTTGCATTTTCCAGCTCTTGCCTTCCAAGAAATGTTGAAGATATATAAATAATGAAACCATAACAATCAGACACACAGCGTCTGCCAATGTTTGTGAAGCCCCTAGTCTAAAATTTGTCCTATGCCAGGTTCAGACTAAACGATTTTTGGCATGATCCATTTGACGTAGGCTGTCATAATGATTCGTAAATGACGATTGCGTCGGGATGCAAGAATCGATCATATCTCATGATCTCATATAGTGTGTCATAGTGTACAACAATAGACACCGCATCTGTGACGCTTCATGATGTCCTGACAGAAAAACTAGCATGTTTATTTTTTTAGATCCTCCACGACAGGTTCCGTCACATCGGTGACATTGACCAATAGGAGCACAGAAGCTCTTTTCCGTCAAAATTGCATAATATGACATAATGACTTACGTACCAGACAAAAATATAGCGTAGTCTGAACCTGGCATTAATCTTTAAAAAAAAATCAACTTTATATACAAAAGCACTAAAATAATCATAATGTGTTTCAAATCAAAGCTAAATTCATCCTTGTGTCGGAAGCAAAATGACAACACAACTGCTACAATATTACCCTACAAAGGTAAAATGCAAAAACAAATGGCAGCACTGGGAAATTTGAGTTCCAAAAACTCATTGTGATTAAAAATATGAGGTGGGAGGAAAAAACGATGTATATTTCAATCCTTTTGTGAGTGAACAAGGTTTCTAAGAGGAACACAAAAGTTTTGAGAGTGAATGCAAAAACATTCTTTTTTTTATTTCTCTCTCATCTCATATTTTAGACCATACTCTCTTAGGGGCCCTGTAATTATGAGTTTTACATGAAAACAAGGGAAAAAAGGGAAAAATTGGTGGAATTAGCACTTATCAGCACAATTAAATATCCAATATTGGCCAATATAATAATAAAAAAATCTGTAATATCAGACAATAACCAATATGGTGTCAATATATCATGCTTTCCATGCCTCATTCTGATTGATTTAATATTAATATTCACTTTTTTATTAATCTGATCGTATACTGTATATTGTATTGTATTGTATGCACATTCTGTGTATATATTGTATGCCATCTATCATACATGTATAGTTTTGTTTGTGTATTGATATATAATGAGTATTTAGGCATGTTCACTGTCCTTTGGCACAAAGCAGCAAATTCTTTGTAATTACAACTTTATAAACCAGTTAGGGTAATTCTAAATAATTCTGTTTTAGTGTTTTTCATTGGTTTGTTTAAGAATGGAGTCTCGTGACTGAGGAAAAAATAAATTCGACCATTAATCACAAGTTCCCCAATCTACTCTATGTTGGTAAAGCAGCACACAAAAAAAAAGATACTGCATGTTGGCATTGTGGCTGATCTGTAAGCCACATAAAGTCAATGAGGGGAAAAAAATAGCCACTCACGTTTCTAAACTGGTTACAGCTGTGCTATTACCAAAATGATGTAGAGGAAAGATCTCAAGACAGACTATCCATGACTCTGCTGTTATGTGATTATGGGGATTTCCTGTCCTGACTAAAGCCTCAAACTCACTTGGACTATAACAGTCCACCACAAATAAAAATAACTCCTCTTGGCTGGAATATATTCCACTTATTGCTAATTCTGTACATGGTATATTCCCTTGTTCCATATTTGTAAAAGAGAAGGAGGGTGTGAGTTGTGACATTCACAGACCGGCCCTCATGGTCAACACGTAATGAATATCCACTTGACCAAATAAGGAAATGGTGTGTACTGAAGACCGGGGCTAGTAGTTACATGTAAAAGATGTCACAAATGCTTATTCTAAGTAACTATAAGGTCAAAAGTTTAGAGTCAAAAGTCACAATTTGAATATACTTTTTTAAATACATAAAAATGTATCACACTCCATGAAGAACCTTTAACATCCATGGAATCTTTCCTTTCAAGTTGTTTTATAGTTAAAATAGGTTCTTTTGATTTTTAAAACTTTTTAATTACTTTTTAAAACTAATTGAAAGGATCTTTGGGGAACCAAAAAAGGTTTCTTCTATGGCATGAAACCCCCTTTTGGAACCTTTGTTTTAGCTGTACTTCACAAATACCTTTAATATTCTGCATTTATTGCATTTTATATTATAATTTTAAAAATTTTAATCATCTAATTATGATTGTATTGTAAAATGTGAACTGTTATTAAACATATAATATAAAGTTCTTAATTTCATTAGTTATAATAGACCAAAGTCAGGTTAGTGCCATATTTAATTTTTTGTTTGTTTTTTTGACAGGAATGAAAATGAGGCTGTGAGGTCTAACCTAGTCTAACCTGAGCTCTTTCAATCAATGACGTTTCGTTGAAAATTGTCGACACCGACTGGCTGGAACAGATTGCCTACACTATGCAACTTTTGGCCCTCAAGTGGATAAAAAACAAAGTACTTGCTTGACAGACGAGAACAAACCTCACCTGCTGCGTAACACACAAGAATTAACCAGCTGAGTAATAAAAATGCCACCTCAACGTGGCTTTTACAACATTTCAAATCCCTTAAAGGTGCTCTAAGCGATGTTGGGTGACTTCACTTCTTGTTGACGTTCGAAGTATTGTCAAACAAAACGGAGGCTCTTCATGCTTCTTTCTCCTCCACTCCCCACACCCCCCTTCATGTGCACGCGCACTAACCCCCCAAATCATTCTTGTCGGTTACTGGCTGGAACACTGTTTGTTATGTTTAGTGGTCCAGGCTGGGCCAGTTTGTTTTTGTTGCTGTTTGTAGAGCCTGGGCTGTCTACAGAGACCACGTTTTTTTAGTGTGTTCAGGGGACAGGCAGCTAGAGGATAGTGAGGAGATGTTTGCTGGATGTGACAAAAAATGTTTTGGCCTAAAAAACGCGTAACATCGCTTAGAGCACCTTTAATTCTCGCCATCTCCGAAAAGCCAAGACAATGTTGATTCATGCTTTATTGCGAGCTCTGACACAAATTCTCTTTTTGCCTTTTTCCTGTTCAACATTTTTCAAAAACAGGTGATTTTGAGAGTTTCAAGATTTAGCATGCTCCGTGTCAACCTTTCCAACTCATTGTGACAACTAACCTATGACACTCCCTCACCACACACCAAAGTAGCTGGAGCAACTTTTCTCTATTTATGGATATGATGAGACACCCGGGCAAATGACGTACATACGCAATTTCCCACGAAAACCATCTCATCAGGTTAAAATATAATTAGTGAATCCATAGTGAATCAGAGTAAGACAAAAACGCGTTTTGGAAGAAGGATTGATGATGTATTGACTTATTATTTAAATTTTGTTAATTCAAAAGTTACATAGTCTACCTTTAACTTAAAACACACTGTTTTAAAAATGTTCAACAGAGAACAAATTAAAAGTCTAAAAACCCAATAATATGAATTAATTATAAATTAAGATTTGACCAAAATAAGGTTTTGATAGTATATTTTTTCAAATAGTATATTTTTTCGTGTCTCATTTCTTCTGGAAAAAAAAATGTATATGCCTATATGTCTGCAACATTTTTTGCATGCGCCACTTTTTCCATTTGAACATTTTGCTCAAAGGAAGTATGTTGTGGTGTGATTTCACACCAGCCGAAGACACTTGTCAAATTGTTATAAGTTTTACTTTTTACTTTTGTAATACTGATGTCCTTTAGTTGCATATAGAGTATAGTGTTTAATTAATATTTATTTTATTGTATGATGTAATAATATAATACACTTGTCCACAGAGTTGATCTGTTTTGATACAGTTACTTAATTCTAAACGTTTTCCTCTGATTAGCTCATTCTTGCAAAAGAACAGTGACACAGCATCATCAGACTAGTGTGACTTGATGTCCCATTATTCAGTCCTGTATTTTACACTCCTTTCACATGTCCTGATTTGAGGCTTGACAAACGACAAATTTCAGAGAAACCCAATGACGATACTCTTAAATCATTCCTGTCGTCCATGATTTGTCATATCAAATAATTAGAACATATAGCTAATCTTGCTGTGAAGCAACAACTGATATCTGTAAATGTTTATCCTAAGAAAAAAATTATTTTGTGCATGTCATGTTGCAGAATGATTAACTATGGCGTAAGTTATTCCATTTGCTTTATTCATGGGAAGCATGAAGAAAGACAATACTTCCCTTTTTTCTGAGGACATAAAAAGCAAGAGCAGCTCAAGAGCAGTATAAACCATTAGTGGAATTTCACAGCACACAAGATCCCTCAGAAATCATGCACCTGTACTCAGCATCTCAACAACTGATGGTTATGATTTGTTTGGTTGTGTTCCTGTGTGCGTTTACATCAGGAGGTGAGTATCCTTCTCCTATTCTCCACGCAAAAAGTTTAATTTAAAAAAAAAGTTTTATATTTCTTATCAGATTGGAAAAAATGTTTATTATGTTTTTAGGCATAAATCTCACTAAATTCTTTTAGATTCATGCTTAAAACAAGAAAAGAAAAAAAAAGCATTTCCAGTGGGTTAAGAAAAATCTAAGATATGTTCAAGTCTTAATATATTGCGCAGTTTTGCTTCACATAAAAAATGATCTTGTTTTAATGATTCTTACATATCCACAAGTGTTAAACTTTGAACAGTGTTATTTATACAACCAAACACCATAAAGAATCAATAGCTTTTGAAAACAAACTAAATGGGAAAACATTATTTATGGATGTTTTTCTGTCTGTTTTGCAGTGATCTCTTATGACCCTATAAGGCCAATATGCTGCAAAGAGGATACGCTCACATTAGAAAAACCAACGATCAAAATCACAAAATGTTACATCTTTCCAGCAAAAGGCAAATGTGCTGCGGCCGTAGTGTAAGTCAGTCCAGAAACATTCAAAGGAATCTCTTTTTGTCAAAGAGCATTTTATTGTGCCAATATCTGCAGTCTAAATGCATTTCTCCATTTCATCTTTACAGGTTCACTGCTGAAAATAAATTGTACTGCATCGATCCTAAAGCTAAATGGCTCAGTAGAAGGATTAATAATCTAAAAAAGGTTAGAATTTACAGCTTACATTTTTTTTTTTTTTTTTTACCTGTGGAATGCGTAAGGAGCAATACAGAACAGCTGAACTGAATATAATATGACAACCTCTTCTCGCAAGGTTTATACCAACAAAATGTACTGTATACTGGCATATGTATCATGTAAAGGGACACTTCCTAACCTGTTTTTCTTCTGTTCTAATTTAACAGATGGGTGTCATATGTGAAGATAATTAAACGACAATAATCTTAAACGACACACATGGGGATTTGAACTTGGTCTTCACCAGCCACACTTTTCATTCGTGTCAGTCAGTCAAGCTACACTTTAATACACTCTTCTACGCTGGGAAAAACATGTTGAACATATTTCACAAAGGAAACAATCTGTGGTTTGCTTTCACACTTAGCTGCTGTGCAGTCTAAGTCCGGTTATTCCTTTATCTTTTTATTTATTTTTGAAATATAAATGTCTTAGTTTTATTTATAATGCTTAATTTATAAACCTTTATTTTCTTTTTAGAATTTAATATATTACACAATTGTAAGGAGTACTGCTTTTTGTTTGTTCAATGTTTTATTTATTTTTTAACAAAGTAACATATTTATTTTCCTAATATTATTTCTCTTTTCTTCTCTAAATTATTACAAATATATCAGTTAAATGTCTTGAAGTGCTTACAAAAGTTTATTGGATGCATTATGAATGTAAACTTTAATAAAAATATTGTGGAATCATATTTAATACAAGATCGCTCATGTAATTTTATTTCTGGAATTCTGCTGATCTTTACGTTTGAACAAAGGCCTGAGGCCAACAACAATGAGAAGTTGTTAGTGACATCTTACAAATTGATTTGAAACCATCAGACCATAGGGAGGGACTTTGTGTGTAATCTGGGTGTAGTGTGTGTTTCTGAAGTAGGCTACCTGCAGAGATTTAACCCAGAGGTCACAGTAATGGAGATGAACGAACACACACACACACTGCACACGCACGCACACTAAAACCCTATGACTGTCAGATGAAACAGCAGAGTCATACGTTCCATTTCTATACAACACTCTAATGATGGGAACTGTGCATCATCTTCCACCAGACTAATGACAGTCAAACGCGTCTAAGAATGCTCATTTATTTAGTCAGTACCTGAGAACAAACACATTCTCAGATTATGAAGCACGTTTATTTATGACCTCAGAACACGATCATGAAAGCATTGCAGCAAATGTGAAACATCACGACGTACTGTGATTAAATAATGACAGAATTTTCATTGTGGGTGAAATATCACTGACCACTTTTTGTTCTGTGTATCAGCTAATTGTATTATATAGTTTAATATTTTTAATAATATAATATATTTAATATATTAAATTAGTTTTTATATATTTATTTTTGAAAATGGCTTTCAGTGGTGGATGTGTTCAACTTTGTTATCAAATGATGACAGTGTCTTGCATTTCAGAAATATTTGACAGTTATGGAGAATATTGTGAAATGGAAAACTTGACCCATGCCATCGCACCGACTAGCAAAACTCCCCAACAAACCTCTTAGTTGAAATAACAGTATGACGTCAGCTCTTTCCTATTTTGCTTCATTTAAATGGACAAATGGTCAATGTTACAAGATAAAATATATTTGAATCACTAAATAAAAAAACACTATTGACACACTGTCCTATTGGAATATTAAAAAGAACTAGCTTTTTTCAGCATACATTGAATTTGTATTAATTAAATGACTGACAGCAAGGTTTGAAATTAAATATCATCTGAGAAGTTTATCAAATGGAGATCTACTTTTACACATAATTTAGCAGGTGACATTTACACCTACCACGACAATCTAATATACAGTACAAGGAAACAAGGAAAGCCGATATGGTGATGAAACAGAACAATGATGAAATCATCTACAAAAATAAACGGACAGGATGTGTAGCCCATGCAGTTTAAGTTCCGCTTTATTGACTATTTAAGGTGAACTAGTGAGAGTCTTGAATATATTCTCTCAGACACAAGCAGTGAAAGTTGAAGATCGACTGTGACAATGGAGACACAAAGGATCCTCATGAGGAGTTTGGCTGTTGTGGTTTTTGCATCTGTGATCTGGACTATAACAGGTAAAGTGCTTGAAACTGTTTGTATATTATTATATCTGATGGAACGGTGCAGAATATTGTGGTTTACCTTGTTCTTCAATCTCAGCAGGTGCTGATGAGAAGGTGATCAACTGCTGTAGAGTCGTCTCCAGTGCAAAGTTGACTGATCCTATCATCAGTTTCAGGATGCAAAAACAAAGTCCTCCATGTCTGAAGGCCGTCGTGTAAGAATCCCAGTTCTTCTCTAAAGAAAACATGTCATGATTAGAGATCAACAGCATCTGATGCTAGATTTCTGTTTTAAACTTTTTCATTCTCTTTAACAGCTTTAAGACTGAACGAGGAGAGTTCTGTCTTGATTGGAGGCAACAATGGGTGCAGGAGGAAGCTAAGAAGCTTTTGTAAGTTAAACCCAACAAGTGTGGTGAAACATACCTGACTTTGTAACAACATAGTCTTATAAAGTGTTGCATATTTAGCATAGTATTCTTGTTTTCACATTGTTTTTTTGTTTTTGTTTTGTTTTACAGAAAAGCTCAAAGAAACAAAGCCTGACTTCCACGCCACCACCAGCATCATCTATCAGTAAACTCACTCCTGTGGGAGGATCTTCCCAATCAACTAACAGATCATGAATCATGAATGTCTAAAAGCAAACTCATAATGAGAACACATCTTGAAGTAGTTACTTGTTTTAAGAACATTTCTAAAATTTAAGAGATTTTGCTGTTGTATTTTGAAAATATTTAACGTGACGGTTAGTAAATTAGGTGTAGCCTATTCAAATTGAATTTTTAAAATGTATGTTGTCGAATACATGATGTAGTTTGACAGTGACAGTTCTTAATTTATTCAGACACTGAATTATAGTGAAACTGTTTTAGAACAAATGTGTTTAAATAAATTATTAGCTTATATATTATATTTCACATTGAAATATATTTCGCTCAATGTACTAGTGATGAACTGTGTTAAGAAGGATGACGCAAGTCTGAGTGAAATTAAGACTGATTTGTATGAGAGCAAACCTGGAAATTTTTGTGTTGATTATGCAAATGAACGAGTGCAATCTGAAGCTACAAATAAACTATGATCAGCAACAACTGGTTTTGCTTGTGGTTGATGTTTCTGAATGTGTGCAAGAGGTCTCTGTCAGAAACGATGACACCTTTTCTCTTTAGCATCTTTATTCTTACATTAGCAGTTGGTTGATGACTATGCATGTCCTTCCTTGTGCTACTTATGTAAATGTCATCCATAATCAAATGCTAATTTGTATGAATAAGTTGGTACTCTTATTATTGGTATTTTATGAAATTGAGTGTTGACAATGAAAAAGTCCTTTTCGATTTTTTTCCACATACTCATATAATGTTAATTTAAGTCATTAACATCTTCACAGCTTAATTAATGAAGGAAGGAAGGAAGTAAATAAGTAAGTAAACACTAAGCAGTAATAATGGAACAACAGTTTTAAAAAGTGATTTTTCACTGTTATTCTATATTTTATTTTATATTTTATAACAACATTTTCATGGGTTTAAATACAATATTTTTGTTATAAGAGACAATAAAAATAACTTTATGCATCAAAACCGCTCCTTTACTTGTAAGCATTTTGAACGTCTCCAGCACGTTTCCTAATAACCAAAGAATCAAACATATAGTTCACCCCTCACACACATTATCACATCCGTCAAAAACTTAGGCTGGCTGTCGGTTTGAATATTAGAACTAAAACATCAACAAAACACACTAATGGGCATCGATCACTTCACTGAATACTTGCCAGCATTACCTTATAATCTATCCGTTTTAAAATTCACATCTTTTGATATCTTTTAATATTGAAAACATCATAATAGTTGGACGTTCCTTTAATGTCAGGTGCTTTTATGTCCAAGGGGTTGATTTTAACAGAATTTTTTTTTTTTTTTTTTTTTTTTTTCTGTTATATGTCACATTCAAACTGTCTTAGAAACATTTGATATGAAACAATACATAATGTGAGATGTGGTGGAAATGAGCGTGTGGTTGGAATGTTTATGAGGAAAAAAATAGTTGAAGACACACCTAGTTATAGATGACAAATATAAAATTACTTATTGACAAACCATCAATAAATAAATGTCAACAAATCCACTGAGGTAAAGGACATCAAGTGGAGATCAACACATCAGCTTCAAGTTTGCAGAAACATACCTCTAAACTAAACTCATTAAAGGAGCTACTGTGTATTTGTGGTCTGTTATTGCATTTTTTTCTAAGGGGGGATATTGGTTTCTCATAAATTATGACTGTATTGTGGGTGAGAGGTGTGAATGCTTGAGAGTTGATGATCACTCGATGCAATGGCTTCAAAAGGCTGGTGTTAAGTTTGTGACGCATTATTCCTTCTGACTGCTGTTGTACATCTCTTAAAAGACCTCCTCATAATAACAAACATACATAATCAACACCAACTAACTGACCAACACCTGTGATCTGGACACCGAGAGCTATGGCCTGGACTTCTAGATTCATCACCGTCACTGTTCTGGTCATCCTCATTGGATGCTTCACTGGTGCACTGGGCAACTGTAAGTAACTAAACATGCAGCACACAGTCAATGATACTGTTTCTGCTGACTATGAGAAACCTTTGGAAGAACCCTTAATTTGCAGGACATCATAATGCTGTGATCATGAATTCGACTGGTTTGTCACATGGGGTCTGCAGGATACTCTTACTGGTTAGAGATGCAAAGGAAGTCAATATCCTGTCTTGAACAATACCATATAAAAGGATATGAGTCTAGATAGCACCTTCAAAACAGAATCTACATCTTCCTCTTCTGGTTTTGTGAATATTTTGAGCAAACATCATGCATCTCTGCTGGAAATTAGCTCTGATGATGATGGTTCTTGTGTGTGTTACTGCACAGAAAGTCAACTGTAAGTTTTGGGATTTTTTTATCATTGAATTTGTATTTTTATAAGAGCCTTTGGTACTGATTATTATGGATCTGCTGATTTTAATGAACTTTTTTTATATTTACACTCAGATTTTGCATTTATGATCCATTTCATTCACACCAACCTGCTTTCATAATCCAAAGGCATAGTCCACCCAAAGATGAAAATTCTGTCATCATTTACTCATCCTCATGTTGTTGACTTTCTTTCTTCTGTGGAAGACAAAAGAAGATATTTTAAAGAGAGTTAGAAGCTAAACAGTTTCTGTTTAAAAATACAATAGAAGTCAATGGGACATTTTTCAAAATATTGTTTTGTTCAGCAGAAGAAAAAAAATGCACACATGTTTGGAGCATCATGGTGAGTAAATTATGACAGAATTTTCATTTTTGGGTGGACTATCTCTTTAATGATGGTGAATCCATTACTATAGATTGTGTTTAGCTATAGCAGTTTTGTTTTCTCTGATGGAGCCCTTATCAAGATCAAGATCATCTTGTTTTCACACATACTGTATACAGTACGCACAGTACAAGTGCTTTGGAGATTTCAATCTCTGTCTCTCTTTCAGATCGTCGGCCCACTAGAGTTGGAGTGACTTGCTGTAAGGAAGTGTCGAAGGGAAGAATCCCTCCTGAAGTTAAACTGATTGGATACAGGCATCAGAATGCTCTGAGTCCGTGTGTGGATGCTATAGTGTAAGCTCTCTACACACATTTCACAGTTTTATATGCCTGATATTGTGTTCATTTCAGTGGTACTGTATATCTGTCCTGCAGATTCTACACAGAGAAAGACAAGTACTGCTCTGATCCAACAGCGCGCTGGATTCAATTCAGACTGAAAGGTATGGCCCTAAATTAATATGACATCTTAATATGATGCTTATGTATTGATAAAACACTTATAATGTGATCATCTTTCCTCCAGGTCTGAAGGAGATTGAGGACTGAGCCAATGGAGGCCTAAAGATGCCGCAAATCTATCTATATCAATCTATCTATATATATAAAAAAAGAGAATATATATTTTAGATTTTTATATTAATCATAAAAAGCACCATTAGATACCCTTTTAGCTTATGTGAATGTTAAAAAAGATGTTTCGCTTAATTACTTTGTTTTATCTGCTTTAAAATTAAAATGCACTTTTGAAAATAAAAATTAAACTGCTTATTCTTTCACACAAACATCCAGCCTTTTCTCTGTAACAGTTTGGACTGTATTTAATTATATTTAAGCTGAATCATTAAATAAATAGTTCACCCAAATAGGAAAATTCTGTCATTCTTTACTCATCCTCGTGTCATTACAAATCAGAATTACTTTCTCTCTTCTGTGGAGTAATGATACTTTTTCTTTTGAGTCCTTTCTGAGTTTGAAAGTTTCAGTCTCCATTGACTGTAATTGAATGGGGAAAAAACAGATCAGTCTACTGATAGTTTGTCAATTATAAGAGAATTTTCATTTTTGGGTGAAATATTTCTCTTCATACTACATATATTTTGTGTTTCAGTAATAGAATGTGCGCCATCTAGTGGAGAACAGCATTAAAGCACAGAGAAGGCCATGTAATTAATCAACCGAATTGGGTGTAGTACCCCTATGGGCTCCGCCCACCCCCAATTTAATTGGTTTATTTTACAGCAATCTTATTGGCCTAGACGATTCAAGCCTGAGCATGCGCATTCCTTTATGTACTATTTTGTGAATGATTTTGCCGTATTAAAGGTGTTCTAAGCGATGTCACACTTTTTTTAGGCCAAAACATTTTTTGTCACATACAGCAAACATTTCCTCACCATCCTCTAGCTGCCTGTCCCCTGAACACATTATGTGCTATTAAATGCTAACTCTAATCATGTTATCGGTTTACCATGGTAATTTTAGTTAAGATCTATTGGCTAATGTTTTGTTGTACTTAAGACACAGAATAGAAATTTTACATTTTAAAGAACGACCGTTTTTTGTTGTTGATTTTTTTTTTTTACGAGATTTGTTCTCCGATGCTTGCATTTTTTGGCACAAAGTGCAAATAAAATGTTTAATGGCAAACTCATTTTCCTTGTTGTTTACCTGTTAATGAAATATGAGGGCCAGCCAGGGCCTATATTGGTTCTGTATAGGTCTATGTTATAGTTTTTAAAGGTTCCTGTTTTCTAATAGGCTGTCAGCCAGTTACCATATAGGCCTGCTACGACTATCTGTGACTGTGACATCAGGTATTAAAAATCTAATTATTTATTGATTCTCCCCCGCATTGTGTGTTCATGTTATAATCTGCGACTACGGGATAAACATAGTTTCAAATATTAACACTCGTATATAGTTGTAGCCTAACTATTAAAAAAATCACTGCTGTAAATCTGTGCAATATAACAGTAGCCTACTTAAAAAAACATTTAAATACCCAGCAGAGAATATGAATATTTATTACTTAAATACGCTCTTGAGCACATAAATAATAATATTTGCTATAGATCGACATAATATGTTTTAGTATATATTTCCCCCCCACACTTTTCAGCGCTGCAGGGTTTTTAATTCCCATTGTACGCAAAAAAAAAATAAAAAAAAATTAAAAAAAACAATGGCCAGGGCTTGTATTGTTTGGTAGCCTATTATTGTCTTATTGAAAACACACTTTCGGAACTGTGTCACAAATTATCATCATTTGTGTAAAATCCCGAGATGTTTTTATTCACTGATCCTAATGGAAAAATGAAGAAGCATAGATTAATGATGTAAAATTACAGAGCCCAGCTGCATGACATTCAGAAAATATTGTCTACTATCAGCCTAATAGGCTATCTCTCCTTGCAATGCTAGTAATTTAATGCAGTGGGTGGAGCGACACGTGTAGCCCCTCCTTAATGTGTCACCCTGCCCCAATCGTCCAGACTGCACTCTGGGGATACTCGATTGGGTTGATTACTTGGCCAGCAATTAAACAAATGAAAGATGTTATGGAATTCATAAAACAAAAACAGAAACGAACATGAAGCTAATAACAACTTTGCATTCGTACGGTACACACATCCCCAAACAAGACATTCAAAAATGGGAAGTTATATTATATTAATGTAACTATGGGCTTAGGTATCTTTAAAAGACTTATTAATCACACAGTTCCTCAAAATTACCTTTAAAAAAAGTAGCCTATACTCTGGCAGTTCCATGTGACATGGTAGCCTACTTTAATAGCCCATACCATGGTTCTGAATGTCATTAAAAACATAATAACACGGTACTTGTTTTAGTATTTTCTATCAGTGTTTTGGTACTCTTTGTGGTGAGAAAATGTATTTACCTCGTTCACAAGACGCTGCACAAGCAGGTGTTGAACCTAATAGAAATACAGTTTTCATCGCTGACAAAAGGTTGTTTCAGTTTACTTTATCTGGAGATCTTTTTTGTTGGCGGTTTTGAGTTACGGTTTTACAGAGTGACACGTCGCTCCAAACGATTCAGTGCCTGAGCGAGTTGCACAAAGGAAGCATGTTGTGGTGTGATTTCACACTAGCCGAAGACACTTGTCAAATTGTTATAAGTTTTACTTTACTTTTGTAATACTGATGTCCTGTAGTTGCATATATAGTGTTTAATTAATATTGGGATTTTTTATTGTATAATGTAATAATATAATACACGTTCACAGAGTTGATCTGTTTTGATACAGTTACTTAAAGGGGTGGTATAATGCCCTTTTCACAAGATGTAAAATAAGTCTCTGATGTCCCCAGAGTGTGTATGTGAAGTTTCAGCTTTTGGGGCTCAGAAAAACGCGCTGTTTTAGTGTGTGCCCTTTAAATGCAAATAAGCTGCTGCTGGACGGCCCAGGGGGCGGAGCTTCATGAGCTTGCGCTCAGTCTCTCAGGACAATTTCATCTCACGGAATGATGATAATATCAGAAACTCTCAGTAATGGTGTTCATTTCGAGTCGGACAATAATGCCTACAGAGTCAGAGTGCTGTATAGAGATGGAACAGGTATAGTTTAGTAGTTTATTTACGGTTATTATAACGTATTTGTCATCTGCTTGTATGTATCCATTATTAATAGCCTACAAGTCTGCTGTTTCGGACCAGGTCCGAATGATGATCAAACATATACTGATGAGTTTAATAAAGTTTATTGTACATCACACAAAAGATGAAGCGTCAGTTTTACTTCAGAAAATCACCGTTAGAGCTGAGTAAACACAGTAAGTTATAAGAAGTGCGCAAGTACATACACGAATTTCGGTAGAGTTGAGGGAGCATTCCTGTGGGCGGAGGTTAGTCAAAAAACTGTTCTACTGACGTCATTAAAGAAGGAAGTAGAGGGATGTAGTCCAAACGGGCCGTTCGATGTAGGCGACTTCTGTTAAATAAAATATCTCGCTTGGCATTGAACTTTGAGCTTTATAATTTTACAGATATTATTTATACTCTAACAACAACATTACACACTAACTAAAGTTTGAAACATGGGATCACGAAGAACGGGACCTTTAAATGCAAATATGCTGCTGCTCCCGACACAGAGGGTGGGGTTTCAAGAGCTCGTGTGTTAGCAGCTCCGATTACGCAGACACACACTAAAATGACAGAAGCTGTTCTGCCTTTTATGTTTAAAAGGAGTCAGACAAAGATGGAGAGACTCAAGAAGAAGTGACAACACGTAGAATGCAACAGGACGTCTCTGAATGGTTAGTTGATGAATTTATGTTGCTGATGTGGAGTTAACTAACGTATCTTCAATTAGCATATTCTGTCATGCT
Organism: Abramis brama; assembly: GCF_963993115.1. Classification (NCBI taxonomy): domain Eukaryota; kingdom Metazoa; phylum Chordata; class Actinopteri; order Cypriniformes; family Leuciscidae; genus Abramis; species Abramis brama. Next base: position 21,131,368 of record NC_139986.1, on the reverse strand, counting down.
AATCTATAAATCGCTCATATAGGAACTGTTGTGAGATGCACACAGAGTGACTTTCTATTGCATGTGTAAAGACGGATGCTACAGTTTGAGCTGACTCACAAATGTACTGGACTACAACTCTTCCTCTTCTCAACATGGACTGCGTGTTCCCGGGGGCGGGGTTTATGTAAATTGTATGGCTGGTGATGTCACTAACCCTGGAGGTATGTCATGTAGTTCCTACCAGCCGTTTGTTGTAGTCCTTTGTAAGAATTGAGAAATTACAAAATGCTGGACAGTCTAGTTGAAGTCCTCCGAGTAATCCTAATCTACATTTCATTCCCTCATCCCTCACCCCCTCTCTCTCATGCTCAGATGATCACCTGAATTCACCCAAGAAAATGTATAGTTTAATGTGAATGATTATCACAGAGTATTTTTCATGTTTGGTATCATTTAAAATGTCACAGTGTGACTGGTACAAATGTCTCATTTCCAAATAAGTAAAACAAAAGGTAATAAGGTTTTTAAGAGTTTAGGGATAACTGACACACAAAGGAAGGTGGTCTCTAGACAAATGGTCTCCGACCCCCCCAAAAGGTGTAACTTCTGAATGCAAATTTCCATTGTTAAAAGATGTTTCCAAGTGAAAGAGGTCCTGACTATATAATGAAATGCAGCAGAGGGTTCGGGGCCTTTCTGTGCCTCAGATTAGCCCGTGAGGCTTAGAGGGAGACCTCTCAGCCTCATGTATATCTTAATGTTGGGTTTGCATCTTCTCTCTATTCCAGAGCATTTGATGTTTTGTATCGATTATCTTTGAATTGATTATGAAATTGGCATGATACATTTACCTGACATAATAAATTGCTACATTTAATTATTCTAACCGTCTTTGTCATTATTTTCATTAAAGAGTTAAACGGAATAGTCAAACATTCCCTCACATTTAATGATGCACAGATATCATTAAAACCTTTTCATTTATGGAGTCAGATGAAATAACGAGAGAATACATATTCAAATGTATTGCATTTAATCAAAAAATACTTTGCCTCGAGAAAAGACAGTAACGTTAAGACCTTCCGCGCTGGTCGGATGCCGGCTTTGGGCCGATCGAGCGTGAGGCTTACACCTTAAAAAACGATTTCTTTAAAAGCAAATATCCCCCTTTGCTTTGAACTTTGAGTGTTGTAACTTTGCAGATGTTGTTTATGCTCAAAAAGCAACATTACACACTAACTAGAGTTAGAAAAGTGAAATCATACTCAACCACCCCTTTAATTCTAAACGTTTTCCTCTGATTAGCTCATTCTTGCAAAAGAACAGTGACACAGCATCATCAGACTAGGGTGACTTGATGTCCCATTATTCAGTCCTGTATTTTACACTCCTTTCACATGTCCTGATTTGAGGCTTGACAAATGACAAATTTCAGAGAAACCCTATGACGATACTCTTAAATTATTCCTGTCATCCATGATTTGTCATATCAAATAATTAGAACATATAGCTAATCTTGCTGTGAAGCAACAACTGATATCTGTAAATGTTTATCCTAAGAAAAGAATAATTTTGTGCAAGTCATGTTGCAGAATGATTAACTATGGCGTAAGTTATTCCATTCGCTTTATTCATAGGAAGCATGAAGAAAGACAATACTTCCCCTTTTTCTGAGGACATAAAAAGCAAGAGCGGCTCAAGAGCAGTATAAACCATTAGTGGAATTTCACAGCACACAAGATCCCTCAGAAATCATGCACCTGTACTCAGCATCTCAACAACTGATGGTTATGATTTGTTTGGTTGTGTTCCTGTGTGCGTTTACATCAGGAGGTGAGTATCCTTCTCCTACATTCTCCACGCAAAAAGTTTAATTTAAAAAAAAAGTTGTATATTTCTTATCAGATTGGAAAAAATGTTTATGTTTTTAGGCATAAATCTCACTACATTTTTTTAGATTCATGCTTAAGACAAGAAAAAATAATCATTTCCAGTGGGTTAAGAAAAATCTAAGATATGTTCTTTAAGTCTTAATATATTGTGCAGTTTTGCTTCACATATAAAATGATCTTGTTTTAATGATTCTTTCATATTTTAATGGAAAAAAGATGGGCTCTTTTTTTCCCCAAGTGTTAGAATTTGAACAGTGTTATTTATACAACCAAACACCATAAAGAATCAATAGCTTTTGAAATCAAACTAAATGGGAAAATGTATGGATGTTTTTCTGTCTGTTTTGCAGTGATCTCTTATGACCCTAAAAGGCCAGTATGCTGCAAAGAGGATACGCTCACATTAGAAAATCCAACGATCAAAATCACAAAATGTTACATCTTTCCAGCAATAGGCAAATGTGTTGCGGCCGTAGCGTAAGTCAGTCCAGCAACATTCAAAGGAATCTCTTTTTGTCAAAGAGCATTTTATTGTGCCAATATCTGCAGTCTAAATGCATTTCTCCATTTCATCTTTACAGGTTCACTGCTGAAAATAAATTGTACTGCATCGATCCTAAAGCTAAATGGCTCAGTAGAAGGATGAAGCGTCTAGAAAAGGTTTGAATTTACAGATTACATTTTTTTAAACCTGTGGAATGCGTAAGGAGTAATACAGAACAACTGAACTGAATATGACAACCTCTTCTCGCAAGGTTTATATCAACACAATGTACTGTATACTGGAATATGTATCATGTAAAGGGACACTTCCTAACCTGTTTTTCTTCTGGTCTAATTCAACAGATGGGTGTCAAATGTGAAGATTATACTAAATCTTAAACGACACACATGGGGATTTGAACTTGGTCTTCACCAGCCACACTTTTCATTCGTGTCAGTCAGTCAAGCTACACTTTAATACACTCTCTTCTAAGCTGGGAAAAACATGTTGAACATATTTCACAAAGGAAACAATCTGTGGTTTGCTTTCACACTTAGCTGCTGTGCAGTCTAAGTCTGGTTATTCCTTTATCTTTTTATTTATTTTTGAAATATAAATGTCTTAGTTTTATTTATAATGCTTAATTTATAAACCTGTATTTTCTTTTTAGAATTTAATATATTACACAATTGCAAGGAGTACTGCTTTTTGTTTGTTCAATGTCTTATTTATTTTTTAACAAAGAAACATTTATTTTCCTAATATGGATATATTATATTATTTCTATTTTCTTCTCTAAATTATTACAGATATATCAGTTAAATGTCTTGAAGTGCTTACAAAAGTTTATTGGATGCATTATGAATGTAAACTTTAATAAAAATATTGTGGAATCATATTTAATACAAGATCGCTCATGTCATTTTATTTCTGGAATTCTGCTGATCTTTACGTTTGAACAAAGGCCTGAGGCCAACAACAATGAGAAGTTGTTAGGGACATCTTACAAATTGATTTGAAACCATCAGACCATAGGGAGGGACTTTGTGTGTAATCTGGGTGTAGTGTGTGTTTCTGAAGTAGGCAGAGATTTAACCCAGAGGTCACAGTAATGGAGATGAACGAACACACACACACACACACACACACACGCACGCACACTAAAACCCTATGACTGTCAGATGAAACAGCAGAGTCATACGTTCCATTTCTCTACAACACTCTAATGATGGGAACTGTGCATCATCTTCCACCAGACGAATGACAGTCAAACGCGTCTAAGAATGCTCATTTATTTAGTCAGTACCTGAGAACAAACACATTCTCAGATTATGAAGCACGTTTATTTATGACCTCAGAACACGATCATGAAAGCATCGCAGCAAACGTGAAACATCACGACGTACTGTGATTAAATAATGACAGAATTTTCATTGTGGGTGAAATATCACTGACCACTTTTTGTTCTGTGTATCAGCTAATTGTATTACATAGTTTAATATTTTCATTAATATAATATATTTAATATATTAATTTAGTTTTTATATATTTATTTTTGAAAATGGCCTTTCAGTGGTGAATGTGTTAAACTTTGTTATCAAAGGATGACAGTGTCTTGCATTTCAGAAATATTTGACAGTTATGGAGAATATTGTGAAATGGAAAACTTGACCCATGCCATCGCACCGACTAGCAAAACTCCCCAACAAACCTCTTAGTTGAAGTAACAGTATGACGTCAGCTCTTTCCTATTTTGCTTCATTTAAATGGACAAATGGTCAATGTTACAAGATAAAAATATATTTGAATCACTAAATCAAAAAACACTATTGACACACTGTCCTATTGGAATATTAAAAATAACTAGCTTTTTTCAGCATACATTGAATTTGTATTAATTAAATGACTGACAGCAAGGTTTGAAATTAAATATCATCTGAGAAGTTCATCAAATGGAGATCTACTTTTACACATATTAATTTAGCAGAGGACATTTGCACCTACCACGACAAGGAAAGCCAGATATGATGATGAAATAGAACAATGATGAAATCTACAAAAATAAACGGACAGGATGTGTAGCCCATGCAGTTTAAGTTCCGCTTTATTGACTATTTAAGGTGAACTAGTGAGAGTCTTGAATATATTCTCTCAGACACAAGCAGTGAAAGTTGAAGATCGACTGAGACAATGGAGACACAAAGGATCCTCATGAGGAGTTTGGCTGTTGTGGTTTTTGCATCTGTGATCTGGACTATAACAGGTAAAGTGCTTGAAACTGTTTGTATATTATTATATCTGATGGAACGGTGCAGAATATTGAGGTTTACCTTGTTCTTCAATCTCAGCAGGTGATAATCAGAAGCTGATCAACTGCTGTAAAGTCGTCTCCAGTGCAAAGTTGACTGATCCTATCATCGGTTTCAGGAGGCTAAACCACAGTCCTCCATGTCTGAAGGCCGTCGTGTAAGAATCCCAGTTCTTCTCTAAAGAAAACATGTCATGATTAGAGATCAACAGCATCTGATGCTAGATTTCTGTTTTAACTTTTTCATTTTCTTTAGCAGCTTTAAGACTGAACGAGGAGAGTTCTGTCTTGATTGGAGGCAACAATGGGTGCAGGAGGAAGCTAAGAAGCTTTTGTAAGTTAAACCCAACAAGTGTGGTGAAACATACCTGACTTTGTAACAACATAATCTTATAAAGTGTTGCATATTTAGCATAGTATTCTTGTTTTCACATTGTTTTTTTGTTTTTGTTTTGTTTTACAGCAGAGCTCAAAGAAACAAAGCCTGACTTCCACGCCACCACCAGCATCATCTATCAGTAAACTCACTCCTGTGTGAGGATCTTCCCAATCAACTAACAGAGCATGAATCATGAATGTCTAAAAGCAAACTCATAATGAGAACACATCTACAAGTAATTACTTGTTTTAAAAACATTTCTAAAATTTAAGAGATTTTGCTGTTGTATTTTGAAAATATTTAAAGTGCCGGTTAGTAAATTAGGTGTAGCCTGTTTAAATTGAATATTTAAAATGTATGTTGTCGAATACATGATGTAGTTTGACAGTGACAGTTCTTAATTTATTCAGACACTGAATTATAGTGAAACTGTTTTAGAACAAATGTGTTTAAATAAATTATTAGCTTATATATTATATTTCACATTGAAATATATTTTGCTCAATGTACTGGTGATGAACTGTGTTAAGAAGGATGACGCAAGTCTGAGTGAAATTAAGACTGATTTGTATGAAAACAAACCCGGAAATGTTTGTGTTGATTATGCAAATGAACGAGTGCAATCTGAAGCTACAAATAAACTATGATCAGCAACAACTGGTTTTGCTTGTGGTTGATGTTTCTGAATGTGTGCAAGAGGTCTCTGTCAGAAACGATGACACCTTTTCTCTTTAGCATCTTTATTCTTACATTAGCAGTTGGTTGATGACTATGCATGTCCTTCCTTGTGCTACTTATGTAAATTTCATCCATAATTAAATGCTAATTTGCATGAATAAGTTGGTACTCTTATTATTGGTATTTTATGAAATTGAGTGCTGGCAATGAAAAAGTCATTTTCGATTTTTTTTCCACATACTCATATAATAAGTCATTAACATCTTCACAGCTTAATTAATGAAGGAAGGAAGTAAATAAGTAAGTAAACAAACACTAAGCAGTAATAATGGAACAACAGTTTTAAAAAGTGATTTTTCACTGTTATTCTATATTTTATTTTATATTTTATAACTAAATTTTCTTGGGTTTAAATACAATATTTTTGAACGTCTCCAGCACGTTTCCTAATAACCAAAGAATCAAACACATAGTTCACCCCTCACACACATTATCACATCCGTCAAAAACTTAGGCTGGCTGTCGGTTTGAATATTAGAACTAAAACATCTACATAACACACTCATGGGCATCGATCACTTCACTGAATACTTGCCAGCATTACCTTATCTATCTATAATCTATCCGTTTTAAAATCCACATCTTTTGATATCTTATAATATTGAAAACATTACAATAGTTGGACGTTTCTTTAACGTCAGGTGCTTTTATGTCCAAGGGGTTGATTTTTATTCAAACTAATAGATTTTTTATTTATTTTTTCTGTTATACGTCACATTCAAACTGTAAATGTTTGATATTAAACAATACATAACGTGAGATGTGGTGGAAATGAACGTGTGGTTGAAATGTTTTTGAGGAAAAAAATAGTTGAAGAAACATCCAGTTAAAGATGGCAAATATAAAAGTACTGTGTTGTGTGTTTTCACCTGCAGAATCATAACCCATAAACTAAACTCATTAAAGGAGCTACGTGTATTTGTGGTCATTTTTTTCTAAGAGGGGATATTGGTTTCTCATAAATTATGCTGACGGGTAAAACTCACTGTATTGTGGGTGAGAGGTGTGAATGCTTGAGAGTTGATGATCACTCGATGCAATGGTTTCAAAAGGGTGGTGTTAAGTTTGTGACGCATTATTCCTTCTGACTGCTGTTGTACATCTCTTAAAAGACCTCCTCATAATAACAAACATACATAATCAACACCAACTAACTGACCAACACCTGTGATCTGGACACCGAGAGCTATGGCCTGGACTTCTAGATTCATCACCGTCACTGTTCTGGTCATCCTCATTGGATGCTTCACTGGTGCACTGGGCAACTGTAAGTAACTAAACATGCAGCACACAGTCAATGATACTGTTTCTGCTGACTATGAGAAACCTTTGGAAGAACCCTTAATTTGCAGGACATCATAATGCTGTGATCATGATTTCGACTGGTTTGTCACATGGGGTCTGCAGGATACTCTTACTGGTTAGAGTTGCAAAGGAAGTCAATATCCTGTCTTGAACAATACCATATAAAAGGATATGAGTCTAGATAGCACCTTCAAAACAGAATCTACGTCTTCCTCTTCTGGTTTTGTGAATATTTTGAGCAAACATCATGCATCTCTGCTGGAAATTAGCTCTGATGATGATGGTTCTTGTGTGTGTTACTGCACAGCAAGTCAACTGTAAGTTTTGGGATTTTTTTTATCATTGAATTTGTATTTTTATAAGAGCCTTTGGTACTGATTATTATGGATCTGCTGATTATAATGAACTTGTTTTATATTTACACTCAGATTTTGCATTTATGATCCATTTAATTCACACCAACCTGCTTTCATAATCCAAAGGCATAGTCCACCCAAAGATGAAAATTCTGTCATCATTTACTCATCCTCATGTTGTTGACTTTCTTCCTTCTGTGGAAGACAAAAGAAGATATTTTAAAGAGAGTTAGAAGCTAAACAGTTTCTATTTAAAAATACAATAGAAGTCAATGGGAAATTTGTCAAAATATTGTTTTGTTCAGCAGAAGAAAAAAAATGCACACATGTTTGGAACATCAGGGTGAGTAAATTATGACAGAATTTTCATTTTTGGGTGGACTATCTCTTTAATGATGGTGAATCCATTACTATAGATTGTGTTTAGCTATAGCACAGTTTTGTTTTCTTTGATGGAGCCCTTATCAAGATCAAGATCGTCTTGTTTTCACACATACTGTATACAGTACGCACAGTACAAGTGCTTTGGAGATTTCAATCTCTGTCTCTCTTTCAGATCGTCGGCCCACTAGAGTTGGAGTGACTTGCTGTAAGGAAGTGTCGAAGGGAAGAATCCCTCCTGAAGTTAAACTGATTGGATACAGGCATCAGAATGCTCTGAGTCCGTGTGTGGATGCTATAGTGTAAGCTCTCTACACACATTTCACAGTTTTATATGCCTGATATTGTGTTCATTTCAGTGGTACTGTATATCTGTCCTGCAGATTCTACACAGAGAAAGACAAGTACTGCTCTGATCCAACAGCGCGCTGGATTCAATTCAGACTGAAAGGTACAGCCCTAAATTAATATGACATCTTAAAGGGTTAGTTCACCCAAAAATGAAAATTCTGTCAGTAATTACTCACCCTCATGTTGTTCCAACCACGTAAGACCTTCGTTCATCTTCGGAACATAAATTAAGATATTTTTGATGAAATCTGAGTGCTGGATCACTTCTCCACAGGCTGCTAGGTGACCGAAACTTGCTGGCCCAGAGAAGTTATTAAAGAGATTGTTAATATAGTCCAAGTGACTACAGTGGCTTAATCTTAAGTATATCAAGCGACGAGAATACTTTTTGTGCGCAAAAACAAACAAAAATAACGACTTTATTCCACTATTCATTTCCTTCTCTCTGGGCCTCGTAGTGTTTTTGCGCTGCGCGTCTGTGTTGCACGTCAACACGCATCACACACATGACCAGCGTCGGCCAATAGTGAGCCTACGTGGTGACGTGTAACACAGACGCGCAGCGCAAAAACACTACGTGAACCAACTAGAGGCCCAGAGAGAAGGAAATGAATAGTGGAATAAAGTCGTTATTTTTGTTTGTTTTTGCGCACAAAAAGTATTTTCGGCGCTTGATATACTTAAGATTGAGCCACTGTAGTCACTTGGACTATATTAACGATCTCTTTAATAACTTTTCTGGGCCAGCAAGTTTCGGTCACCTAGCAGCCTATGGAGAAGTGATCCAGCACTCAGATTTCATCAAAAATATCTTTATTTGTGTTCCGAAGATGAACGAAGGTCTTACGCGGTTGGAACAACATGAGGGTGAGTAATTACTGACAGAATTTTCATTTTTGGGTGAACTAACCCTTTAATATGATGCTTATATATTGAAAAAAAACACTTATAATGTGATCATCTTTCCTCTAGGTCTGAAGGAGATTGAGGACTGAGCGAATGGAGGCCTAAAGATGCCGCAAATTTATCTATATCAATCCATCTATATATATAAAAAAAGAGAAAATACATTTTGTAAGTTTATTTAATCAAAAAAGCACCATTAGATACCCTTTTAGCTTATGTGAATGTTAAAAGATGTTTCACTTAATTGCTTTGTTTGATCTGCTTTAAAATTAAAATGCACTTTTGAAAATAAACATTTTAACTGCTTATTCTTTCACACAAACATCCAGCCTTTTCTCTGTAACAGTTTGGACTGTATTTAATTATATTTAAGCTGAATCATTAAATAAATAATTCACCCAAATAGGAAAATTCTGTCATTCTTTACTCATCCTCGTGTCATTACAAATCAGAATTACTTTCTCTCTTCTCTGGAGTAATGATACCGTAGTTTTTTTTTGTTTAAGTCCTTTTTGAGTTCGAAAGTTCCAGTTGAAGTCTCCATTGACTGTAATTGAATGGGGAAAAAACAGATCAGTCTACTGATAGTTTGCCAATTATAAGAGAATTTTCGTTTTTGGGTGAAATATTTCTCTACATACTACATATATTTTGTGTTTCAGTAATAGAATGTGCGCCATCTAGTGGAGAACAGCATTAAAGCACAGAGAAGGCCATGCAATTAATCAGCCGAATTGGGTGTAGTACCCCAATGGGAATACCCCCTTGGTGCAACACAAATTAATTGGTTTATTTTACAGCAATCTTATTGGCCTAGACGATTCAAGCCTGAGCATGCGCATTCCTTTATGTACTATTTTGTGAATGATTTTGCTGTATTAAAGGTGCCTTTAAGCGATGTCACACGTTTTTCAGGCCAAAAAATGTTTTGTCACATACAGCAAACATCTCCTAACCATCCTTTAGCTGCCTGTCCCCTGAACACAATGTCAAAAAAACACGGTCTCTGTAGACACCCCAGGCTCCAAAACGGCAAGAAAAACAAACTGGGCTCACCCACACCACGAAACATAACAAACTGCTCTAGCCAATAACCGACAAGAAGGATTTGGGGGGTTAGTGCGTGGATGAGGAGGGTCTAGCTAGCCTCCGTTTTGTTTGACAATACTTTAAACGTCAACAAGAAGTGACATAACCCAACATCACTTAGAGCACCTTTAAAGAACTATTAAATGCAAACTCTAACAGTAGCGCGTCATTCACTTGGCTTCTTCATATTTCCATCAGGATCGGTGGATCAGCTCAAACTCGGAATTTTACGCAAATTATGATAATTCACTGTATTAAAGAAAGACATCGGACAAACCCGAAGGCAAGCAGCTGATTTTAAATTTTAAAGCACGACCGTTTTTTGTTGTTGATTTTTTTTTACGAGATTTGTTCTCCAATGCTTGCATTTTTTGGCACAAAGTGCAAATAAAATGTTTAAAGGCACAATATGTAACTTTTTTGCTTTAAAAATAGCAAAAATCACTATATCTATGTTATATATTTTTTTTAGTTGTGTACTTACATTATCCCGACTGTTTCCAACAACTTTCAAACCAGGAGAAATTTGTAATTTAATTCAAAGACACGTCCCGTTTCTTTATTTCCGTTTTGTCACCGTCAATGGCGTCATATCCACGTTGTCCCTGGTTTCCGCTCGTACTGCCATAGCAACCAGAGCGAGCCCTCTGATAGTAACCAAGGCGACAGACGTGGACAACTGTGTAGTTCGCAATGTCTATTTGCACGCTGTTGTTTCGTTCAAACATTATGGACCATGGCAAGCAGACTTTGGATAAAAAAGGAGAACTAAAACAAGAATCAATATCAGCGCGGTGTTTTTGAGATGCCCAGAGCTCCCATAGACACAGTAAATAAACGAGAGCTCCATGTCCGAGACTTCGACCGCTCCTACTTGTACTTTATTAAACAGGTGAGCACATTTACATATTACTAATCAATGTTATATAGTTCAACAATGATAAAATGTTAGAATATGATCTGTATGTTATTCTAATGTTGATCTAGCTTACTGCTAGTCTCATACAGACAAACTAACACATAAATTTCAACACATTCAAATGCAGTTTAGTGTGATAGCAGGGACGGACTGACAATCTGTGCATTCTGGAAAAGTCCAGAACGGCCGTCCAACCGAGGGCCGTCGGCACAAAAAAAAAAGTCTAATAAAGCAATATGAACAGCCAACTAGGGCACTAATACCATCACTTATACTACGTGTAAAAAACAACAACTGAGGAAGAAGAGTCGGTCTACAGCCACCGACAGAAAGTTAGTTTTATAAGGCTGCACTTTTAAATTTGCTTACATTATATTTGAATAGTTAAGTTAAGGTATAGCAGTGGTCTCCAACGTGGTGCATATGAGTTGCCCACTAAACACACTCTATAAATAGCCCCAACTTGCTGTCGGGGTTCCAGACTTCGAATAAATGGTAGCCTATCATTTTGCGACCTTTTCAACTAAACGTTTCGTTGAACTTTTGCCTTTACAAAATTACCCAACTCTCTTTGATTATACTCTGTCATTTGCGTTGCGTATGAGAAACATCAAATGGCAAACACTCAAAAAGCAGAACAAAACTTGTTTGATCTGATCAGCGCATTATCAGCTCGGCCCAAAAACAGCGATCGCGGCCAAAGCAGATCTCGATCACGCGAACATTATTACACAGAGCTGCGCGATCCACTGAGAAGCATTTAAATTCAGTGCAGAATTATCTTATCTCTATTATAAACCCACAAATGACTATGTGATTTAAGCTTGTAAAAAGCCAGATGAAACAGCGCTGATTCTCAACATATTGACGCAAAAAACAGGCGAAACATTGTTCCGAAAACAAACCAGTTAGAAGACATTTCACACCACAATGAATTAACTTTAGTAAAACAATGCTGTTATATTAATATAGTCATGTATAAATGTATTAAATGTAATGCAGTAATGTTTTGTTTAGAAGTTATGGCAGTTTATTTATTTATTTATTCATTTATATTTATACTTTGATAACACATACAATAGGTTTATAGAAAATCAACAAAAAAATCAATAAATATTTTCATAATTTTCCAGGAATTTTTTTTTTAAACACTTGTAAGTCTGAACCAGAATATCAAGATATTTTATTATTTCTCATATGATGGTGAAAAGTAAAAAAGCTTCACCATGTTATATGTATAATAAATATTTGAGTATAACAAATAAAAATCCCTTCTAGATTATTTTATCCCTTGAGGTAGCCCTCGCACACAAAAAGGTTGGAGACCCCTGGTATATAGTAACTAGGCTATATGTTTTATAATTACAAGTTTGTGTAATTTGGGGTTTCTGTAGCCTGCAGTGACATTTCATTATTTGTATTTTATGGCATTGTACATTTTTTGTCTTTATTTGAAGGCTGAGGCTTCATTAATAAACACAACCCCAATTATCATCATTGGTTTTGAGATGTTACTTGCTGTCTGATAGGCTACAGTATTGTGGCATATAGTATCAGGACATCCTCGCTAGTGTCTGTCGCACAGGGGCGAATGGCCGGATGATGGGCCTATTTGGGAGAAAGTCCAGGGCTGTTTTTTAGCCCCAGTCCGTCCCTGTGTGATAGTGTAATGTTAGACCAAGTGAAACAGCGCTGCGTTACCTCACAAGTTTAATTTGTCTAATAAACTGGCCTGTAAGTAGTAATTCTGCATTTGCGTGTAGTTCGGTAGAACGAAATGTCCATATTCCTTTTATATCCGCGGGACTCGCGTCGCGTGTGGAGCTGATAGCTGTCTCTTAGCAATCCCGACCTGCTTTATATCACAGTCATGATAAAAACATCGATGTATTCACTCATCCATAAATATTATTAGATCGGTCGGCTTGACGTTGACAACAAGATCCATAATTCTTAGCAAATGTTGCGTCATCAAACTACGCCTTTGTTATTGTAAGAGGTTAGCGACCCCTAGCGGCGAAAAAAATTACATACTGTATGTTTAATGGCAAACTCATTTTCCTTGTTGTTTACCTGTTAATGAAATATGAGGGCCAGCCAGGGCCTATATTAGTTCTGTATAGGTCTATGTTATAGTTTTTAAAGGTTCCTGTTTTCTAATAGGCTGTCAGCCAGTTAACATATAGGCCTGCTACGACTATCTGTGACTGTGACATCAGGTATTAAAAATCTAATTATTTATTGATTCTCCCCCGCATTGTGTGTTCATGTTATAATCTGCGTCTACGGGATAAACATAGTTTCACATATTAACACTCGTATATAGCTGTAGCCTAACTATTAAAAAAATCACTGCTGTAAATCTGTGCAATATAACAGTAGCCTACTTCAAAAAAATACCCAGCAGAGAATATGAATATTTATTACTTAAATACGCTCTTGAGCACATAAATAATAATATTTGCTATAGATCGACATATGTTTTAGTATATATTTTTCCCCCTACTTTCAGCACTGCGGGGTTTTTAATTCCCATTGTACGCAAAAAAAAAAAAAAAAAAAAAAACAATGGCCAGGGCTTGTATTGTTTGGTAGCCTAATATTGTCTTATTGAAAACACACTTTCGGAACTGTGTCACAAATTATCATCATTTGTGTAAAATCCCGAGATGTTTTTATTCACTGATCCTAATGGAAAAATGAAGAAGCATAGATTAATGATGTAAAATTACAGAGCCCAGCTGCATGACATTCAGAAAATATTGTCTACTATCAGCCTAACAGGCTATCTCTCCTTGCAATGCTAGTAATTTAATGCAGTCATGCTCATTGCTCACTTAAAAAGTGGCACTGACTTATCTGATGGGTAAATTAATAAATATAATATAGCTAAATCTCAAACATTGTATCATTTATATCAGCAACATATTTCTTTATATCTTCCAGCCCTGAACTGCTCAATATTAAAGCTTATATTGGCCTATATGACTTTTTGTAAAGCTGCTTTTAAACGATGTGAATTGAGCGCTATACAAATAATTTTGACACTTGATATAGACCTAGGTATAGGCTATATAGCCTATATATCATGGCCACGAATGAAGAATTCGTTCCCCAGATTTAGCAGCACGTAGGCTATATTACACGGCGGTCTGCCTGCATGAAGGCATTGTTTGTTTTACAGTAACTTCATCTAACTTATTAAGTCGTATTAACTGTTTAACTCGTAATTAAGTTAATCAAAACATTATCCAATTGATTATTGAAATCGTCATGGTTATCACTTAATATTTCTGTAGTATGGCCAAACAGCGTAGTAGATCATTCATAAACTCGTACATAAAGAAATGCACATGCTCATGCCTCAAGTGTCCACACCAATAAGATTGCTGAATTATAAACCAATGAACGACACGTGTAGCCCCTCCTTAATGTGTCGCCCCGCCCCAATCGTCCAGACTGCACTCTGGGGATACTCGATTGGGTTGACAAAGTAAACCGGTGATTACTTGGCCAGCAATTAAACAAATGAAAGATGTTATGGAATTCATAAAACAAAAACAGAAACGAACATGAAGCAAATAACAACTTTGCATTCGTACGGTACACACATCCCCAAACAAGACATTCAAAAATTGGGAAGTTATATTATATTAATGTAACTATGGGCTTAGGTATCTTTAAAAGACTTATTAAATGACACAGTTCCTCAAAATTACCTTTAAAAAAAGTAGCCTATACTCTGGCAGTTCCATGTGACATGGTAGCCTACTTTAATAGCCCATACCATGGTTCTGAATGTCATTAAAAACATAATAACACGGTACTTGTTTTAGTATTTTCTATCAGTGTTTTGGTACTCTTTGTGGTGAGAAAATGTATTTACCTCGTTCACAAGACGCTGCACAAGCAGGTGTTGAACCTAATAGAAATACAGTTTTCATCGCTGACAAAAGGTTGTTTCAGTTTACTTTATTAGGAGATCTTTTTTGTTGGCGGTTTTGAGTTACGGTTTTACAGAGTGACACGTCGCTCCAAACGATTCAGTGCCTGAGCGAGTTGCACAAAGGAAGCATGTTGTGGTGTGATTTCACACTAGCCGAAGACACTTGTTATAAGTTTTACTTTACTTTTGTAATACTGATGTCCTTTAGTTGCATATAGTGTTTAATTAATATTGTTGTTGTTTTTTTATTGCATAATGTAATAATATAATACATGTTCACAGAGTTGATCTGTTTTGATACAGTTACTTAAAGGGGTGGTATAATGCCCTTTTCACAAGATGTAAAATAAATATCTGATGTCCCCAGAGTGTGTGTGTGAAGTTTTAGCTCAAAATACCCCACAGATATTTTTATATAGCATGTTAAAGTTGTCACTTTTTGAGGGTTAGAAAAACGCACCGTTTTGTGTCTGGCATTTTAAATGAATGGTTTCAAGAGCTCGTGTGTTAGCAGCTCCGATTACCTCACGCAGACACACACTAAAATGACAGAAACTGTTCTGCCTTGAATTCATGTTGCTGATGTGGAGTTAACTATCTTCAGTTAGCATATTCTGTCATGCTAATCTATAAATCGCTCATATAGGAACTGTTGTGAGATGCACACAGAGTGACTTTCTATTTCTTGTGTAAAGACGGATGCTACAGTTTGAGCTGACTCACAAATGTACTGGACTACAACTCTTCCTCTTCTCAACATGGACTGCGTGTTCCCAGGGTGCCGGGTTTATGTAAATTTTAGGGTTGGTGTATCACCCTGGAGGAATGTTGTGTAGTCTCTACCAGCCGTTTGTTGTAGTATTCCTTAAAAAACGATTTCTTTAAAAGCAAATATCTCCCTTTGCTTTGAACTTTGAGTGTTGTAACTTTGCAGATGTTGTTTATTCTCAAAAAGCAACATTACACACTAACTAGAGTTAGAAAAGTGAAATCATACTCAACCACCCCTTTAATTCTAAATGTTTTCCTCTGATTAGCTCATTCTTGCAAAAGAACAGTGACACAGCATCATCAGACTAGGGTGACTTGATGTCCCATTATTCAGTCCTGTATTTTACACTCCTTTCACATGTCCTGATTTGAGGCTTGACAAATGACAAATTTCAGAGAAACCCTATGACGATACTCTTAAATCATTCCTGTCATCCATGATTTGTCATATCAAATAATTAGAACATATAGCTAATCTTGCTGTGAAGCAACAACTGATATCTGTAAATGTTTATCCTAATAAAAAATAATTTTGTGCATGTCATGCTGCAGAATGATTAACTATGGCGTAAGTTATTCCATTCGCTTTATTCATAGGAAGCATGAAGAAAGACAATACTTCCCTTTTTTCTGATGACATAAAAAGCAAGAGCGGCTCAAGAGCAGTATAAACCATTAGTGGAATTTCACAGCACACAAGATCCCTCAGAAATCATGCACCTGTACTCAGCATCTCAACAACTGATGGTTATGATTTGTTTGGTTGTGTTCCTGTGTGCGTTTACATCAGGAGGTGAGTATCCTTCTCCTATTCTCCTACATTCTCCACGCAAAAAGTTTAATTTAAAAAAAAAGTTTTGTATTTCTTATCAGATTGGAAAAAATGTTTATTATGTTTTTAGGCATAAATCTCACAAAAAATTTTTAGATTCATGCTTAAGACAAGAAAAAAAAATCATTTCCAGTGGGTTAAGAAAAATCTAAGATATGTTCTTTAAGTCTTAATATATTGTGCAGTTTTGCTTCACATATAAAATTATCTTGTTTTAATGATTCTTTCATATTTTAATGGAAAAAAGATGGGCTATTTTTTTCCCCAAGTGTTAGAATTTGAACAGTGTTATTTATACAACCAAACACCATAAAGAATCAATAGCTTTTGAAATCAAACTAAATGGGAAAATGTATGGATGTTTTTCTGTCTGTTTTGCAGTGATCTCTTATGACCCTAAAAGGCCAGTATGCTGCAAAGAGGATACGCTCACATTAGAAAATCCAACGATCAAAATCACAAAATGTTACATCTTTCCAGCAAAAGGCAAATGTGCTGCGGCCGTAGCGTAAGTCAGTCCAGCAACATTCAAAGGAATCTCTTTTTGTCAAAGAGCATTTTATTGTGCCAATATCTGCAGTCTAAATGCATTTCTCCATTTCATCTTTACAGGTTCACTGCTGAAAATAAATTGTACTGCATCGATCCTAAAGCTAAATGGCTCAGTAGAAGGATGAAGCATCTAGAAAAGGTTAGAATTTACAGAGTACTTTTTTTTTTTTTTAAACCTGTGGAATGCGTAAGGAGTAATACAGAACAACTGAACTGAATATGAAAACGTCTTCTCGCAAGGTTTATATCAACACAATGTACTGTATACTGTCATATGTATCATGTAAAGGGACACTTCCTAACCTGTTTTTCTTCTGGTCTAATTCAACAGATGGGTGTAAAATGTGAAGATTATACTAAATCTTAAACGACACACATGGGGATTTGAACTTGGTCTTCACCAGCCACACTTTTCATTCGTGTCAGTCAGTCAAGCTACACTTTAATACACTCTCTTCTACGCTGGGAAAAACATGTTGAACATATTTCACAAAGGAAACAATCTGTGGTTTGCTTTCACACTTAGCTGCTGTGCAGTCTAAGTCTGGTTATTCCTTTATCTTTTTATTTATTTTTGAAATATAAATGTCTTAGTTTTATTTATAATGCTTAATTTATAAACATTTATTTTATTTTTAGAATTTAATATATTACACAATTGTAAGGAGTACTGCTTTTTGTTTGTTCAATGTTTTATTTATTTTTTAACAAAGTAACATATTTATTTTCCTAATATTATTTCTCTTTTCTTCTCTAAATTATTACAAATATATCAGTTAAATGTCTTGAAGTGCTTACAAAAGTTTATTGGATGCATTATGAATGTAAACTTTAATAAAAATATTGTGGAATCATATTTAATACAAGATCGCTCATGTCATTTTATTTCTGGAATTCTGCTGATCTTTACGTTTGAACAAAGGCCTGAGGCCAACAACAATGAGAAGTTGTTAGGGACATCTTACAAAGTGATTTGAAACCATCAGACCATAGGGAGGGACTTTGTGTGTAATCTGGGTGTAGTGTGTGTTTCTGAAGTAGGCAGAGATTTAACCCAGAGGTCACAGTAATGGAGATGAACGAACACACACACACACACACGCACACTAAAACCCTATGACTGTCAGATGAAACAGTAGAGTCATATGTTCCATTTCTCTACAACATTCTAATGATGGGAACTGTGCATCATCTTCCACCAGACGAATGACAGTCAAACGCGTCTAAGAATGCTCATTTATTTAGTCAGTACCTGCAGAACAAACACATTCTCAGATTATGAAGCACGTTTATTTATGACCTCAGAACACGATCATGAAAGCATCGCGTGAAACATCACGACGTACTGTGATTAAATAATGACAGAATTTTCATTGTGGGTGAACTATCACTGACCACTTTTTGTTCTGTGTATGAGCTAATTGTATTATACACTGTAAAAAATATTTTTGCAATTTAGTTATTTCAACTTATTTTTGTGAGTAGAGATAACTAGATTGTCCAGACAACAAGATATTTTAAGTTTTCTTGTCCTCAACTAGACTGAAAGTTGAATGAACAACTTAAATTATTTTAACTCAAAAATGTATGTTTAAACAACTGCACTAGATTTTCTGTTGAATTAACAAGTATAATTGTTAATTTAACTTATAAATGTAAGTTGAAACAACTGCACTAAATTTTCTGCTGGTTTTACTTCAATTATACTCTAATGCTTTAATAGAAGTAAATTTACTTTGTAAACTAAACTTAGTAAACTAAACTTAATTTATCTATATATATCTTGCTGTCTGGTAGACTGCATTAAAACCTAAACTTCAATTTTATTTTAGTGCGTACATTAAAAACATTACTGTTATTTACAATTATGAGCACAGATGAATTAAATTACACTAAAAATTTGTCAAGCTGTTTCAGTTTTTATTCATAGATTCAATCCATCATGGGCGGATTTGAGCGATTCATGAAAATGAACCTCTCAAGATGATTCGGTGAATAATTTTTTTGTCTCTGAGAATTTTCGAGAGAAGCCCACGGAAAACGGATGATTTTCCATGTTGGACCTTACGTGTCTTCAGAAGGAGTGATACAGAGTAAGTGTGACATTTTATATTGTGAAAGTGGATGCAAGTTTTTAGTTCGTTTTAGAATTATATTATCCATTTCGAGTCAGAGTGTTTTTGCACATTGAAGATTCTCTGATTTTTTTACTTCCTTGTGTTCAAGCTTCAGTCAAGTTGATTAAAAGCTGCTCGTTCACCAACCGGACCAAACCGGATTTTTTTTTTTTACCTCAGTTTCATCTCAGTTGCAGACCGCTAGATATAGGTACGTTTTCACCACAATCTTTGAATTAAAAAAAAGTAACGTTAACTGTCAAATTGAATCGATATGGGTGATGTAAATAGCAAGTAATACGTCTGTGGTTTGAAATGTCACGGTTTTCATTATTACTATTCAGTGTTTGGATTTTGATGAACGAAAGTCTTACGGGGTTGGAACAACACCTTTAATGGTTTTCAGTTTCTTTTTGAAAGAAATGTTGTGAAAAAGATGTTTCATTTGTTGGTATATTGTGGGAGTGGCATTTTAGAGTGTTTAGTTTAATTGATGAATTTGTTGAAGCTTGAGAGTATAAATAATTGGCAACTTAGTTGATATTAAAATGGCATTTAAGCCAATTCATAGGTCTTTAATGTGTTTAACAATGTTTAAACGGTTTCTTTTGGAACAAAGGATGTTTCTATATTGAATGCTGTGGGTTGATCTTGTTTAATGTTATGTAACAGATTAATCCACAAGACATGCATTGAGACAGGTGTAAAACACCTTTCCATGAGGTTGTTTTCTGCAATTTCATTGCAGTTCATTGCAAAAAAAAAAAAATTGTATTGTATATAACACCTGATGTACTCGTTACATCATAAGAAGAATGGCATCTACGCTAATGTAAGTCTTTCTGTTTATTCCAAGGTTTACTGAAGTCAGCCGGATCCGGGCCGTATCCAGATCAGGTAGTGGACCTGCGCCTGGACCCATCCACAACGCATCCCTGAAGTGCCAGTCTCATCAGCCCTGTGAAGGCCTCATCATCAACACGACAGCCGTGTTGACTCCGACTTCCAATCAGATGGAACTGGATAAATATTCTGAATGTTCTGATCCAATCTGAGTTCTGATCTGTAATGCTGCCTGGATCATAATCATACACTGTTCGCTCGTTGGCCAGAGGAGAACTGAGTCTGAGCCTGGGTTCTCCCATGGTTTTTTTCTCCACTCTGTCATCTGATGGTGTTTTGGTTCCTTGCCACTGTTGCCTTGGCTTTTGGCTTGCTGAGTTGGGGACATTTAATATTCAACAATATTATTGATCTGCCTTACTTAAGGTGGAAGATGACGCAATTTTCTTCTAGAAACAAACTTTGTTGTATTATTTTCATGTTATCACTGTGAAGTTGCTTTGATACAATCTGTATTGTAAAAAGTGCTATATAAATAAAGGTGACTTAACTATTGTAAATTGTATCAGTGATCGTTAATTTTCCATAATTTTTTTTTTAAATCAAATGTATTTTACAAATTAATGTTCTAGTAGTAATTAATTATTTGGTACTGCTGCAGGTTTCAAAACACCACTTTAGTTTGCTGAACTTATTGGATGTAGTTTAGAAAACTTAACTTTAGTTGGCTGAACATAAATTCGAAGTTTACTTAACTAAATTAAATCAGTTCATTGTACTTTATAACTTGTCAGGTACACTTTTCCAAATAAGTTAGTTTAACTAAAAAAAAAACATGCAAAAAGATCACAAAAAATAATGAGTTAAGTCAACAAAAGATTTTTTTACAGTGTATAGTTTAATATTTGTATTAATATAATATATTTAATTATTTATTTTTGAAAATGGCCTTTCAGTGGTGAATGTGTTAAACTTTGTTATCAAAGGATGACAGTGTCTTGCATTTCAGAAATATTTGACAGTTATGGAGAATATTGTGAAATGGAAAACTTGACCCATCGCACCGACTAGCAAAACTCCCCAACAAACCTCTTAGTTGAAGTAACAGTATGACGTCAGCTCTTTCCTATTTTGCTTAATTTAAATGGACAAATGGTCAATGTTACAAGATAAAATTTATTTGAATCACTAAATAAAAAAACACTATTGACACACTTTCCTATTTGAATATTAAAAATAACTAGCTTTTTTCAGCATACATTGAATTTGTATTAAAGGTGGGGTATGTGATTCTCTTTTTTGTCCATTTTTTCAGAATCACTTGAAATCCTATTCCTAACCCACTTACAGTTAGAAGCACTGAAATGAAAATTAAGCAATTTAATCATCTGTGGAACGGGTAGGACTCGAAAAACTCCAGCCAATCATTTCCAAGACCACCTAGAATCATTGGACAGTAAGTTCGTCAATCAAACGGGCGTACCATCCCCCCCTCCATCCATCCCCCTCGCGTGCGAAAACGCGAAAGCCAGATATGGTGAAGGTGATGAAACAGAACAATGATGAAATCATCTACAAAAATAAACGGACAGGATATTCACCATGCAGTTTAAGTTCCGTTTTATTGACTATTTAAGGTGAACTAGTGAGAGTCTTGAATATATTCTCTCAGACACAAGCAGTGAAAGTTTAAGATCGACTGACACAATGGAGACACAAAGGATCCTCATGAGGAGTTTGGCTGTTGTGGTTTTTGCATCTGTGATCTGGACTATAACAGGTAAAGTGCTTGAAACTGCTTGTATATTATTATATCTGATGGAACGGTGCAGAATATTGAGGTGTACCTTGTTCTTCAGTCTCAGCAGGTGGTAATCAGAAGCTGATCAACTGCTGTAGAGTCGTCTCCAGACTAACTCGAGAACAGTTTACTGATCCTATCATCAGTGTCAGGCTGCAAAAACAAAGTCTTCCATGTGTGAAGGCCGTCGTGTAAGAATCCCAGTTCTTTTCCAAAGAAAACATGTCATGATTAGAGATCAACAGCATCTGATGCTAGATTTCTGTTTTAAACTTTTTCATTCTCTTTAACAGCTTTAAGACTAAACGAGGAGAGTTCTGTCTTGATTGGACACTACCATGGGTGAGGGAGGAAGCTAGGAAGCTTTTGTAAGTTAAATCCAACAAGTGTGGTGAAACATACCTGAATTTGTAACAACATAATCTTATAAAGTGTTGTATATTTAGCATAGTATTCTTGTATTCACTTTGTTTTTGTTTTGTTTTTTAAAGAAGAGCTCAAAACAAAAGCCTGACTTCCACGCCACCACCAGCATAATCTATCAGTAAACTCACTCCTGTGGGAGGATCTTCCCAATCAACTAACAGATCATGAATCATGAATGTCTAAAAGCAAACTCATAATGAGAACACAACTTGAAGTAGTTACTTGTTTTAAAAACATTTCTAAAGTTTAAGAGATTTTGCTGTTGTATTTTGAAAATATTTAACGTGACGGTTAGTAAATTAGGTGTATTCAAATTGAATTTTTAAAATGTATGTGGTCGAATTCTTAATTTATTAAATTTATTCATACACTGAATAATAGTGAAACTGTTTTAGAACAAATGTGTTTAAATAAATTATTAGCTTATATATTATATTTCACATTGAAATATATTTCGCTCAATGTACTGGTGATGAACTGTGTTAAGAAGGATGACGCGAGTCTGAGTGAAATTAAGACTGATTTGTATGAGAGCAAACCTGGAAATTTTTGTGTTGATTATGCAAATGAACGAGTGCAATCTGAAACTACAAATAAACTATGATCAGCAACAACTGGTTTTGCTTGTGGTTGATGTTTCTGAATGTGTGCAAGAGGTCTCTGTCAGAAACGATGACACATTTTCTCTTTAGCATCTTTATTCTTACATTAGCAGTTGGTTGATGACTATGTATGTCCTTCCTTGTGCTACTTATGTAAATGTCATCCATAATCAAATGCTAATTTGTATAAATAAGTTGAAATGTATGAAATGAGCGTGTGGTTGAAATGTTTATGAGGAGAAAAATGGTTGAAGACACACCTAGTTATAGATGACAAATATAAAATTACTTCTTGACAAACCATCAATAAATAAATGTCAACAAATCCATTGAGGTAAAGGACATCAAGTGGAGATCAACACATCAGCTTCAAGTTTGCAGAAACATAACCCATAAACTAAACTCATTAAAGGAGCTACGTGTATTTGTGGTCTGTAATTGCATTTTTTTTCTAAGAGGGGATATTGGTTTCTCATAAATTATGCTGACGGTTAAAACTGATGTATTGTGGGTGAGAGGTGTGAATGCTTGAGAGTTGATGATCACTTGATGCAATGGTTTCAAAAGGGTGGTGTTAAGTTTGTGACGCATTATTCCTTCTGACTGCTGTTGTACATCTCTTAAAAGACCTCCTCATAATAACAAACATACATAATCAACACCAACTAACTGACCAACACCTGTGATCTGGACACCGAGAGCTATGGCCTGGACTTCTAGATTCATCACCGTCACTGTTCTGGTCATCCTCATTGGATGCTTCACTGGTGCACTGGGCAACTGTAAGTAACTAAACATGCAGCACACAGTCAATGATACTGTTTCTGCTGACTATGAGAAACCTTTGGAAGAACCCTTAATTTGCAGGACATCATAATGCTGTGATCATGAATTCGACTGGTTTGTCACATTCGGTCTGCAGGATACTCTTACTGGTTAGAGATGCAAAGGAAGTCAATATCCTGTCTTGAACAATACCATATAAAAGGATTTGAGTCTAGATAGCACCTTCAAAACAGAATCTGCGTCTTCCTCTTCTAGTTTTGTGAATATTTTGAGCAAACATCATGCATCTCTGCTGGAAATTAGCTCTGATGATGATGGCTCTTGTGTGTGTTACTGAGCAGCACGTCAACTGTAAGTTTGGGGATTTTTTTTATCATTGGATTTGTATTTTTATAAGAGCCTTTGGTACTGATTATTATGGATCTGCTGATTTTAATGAACTTTTTTTATATTTGCACTCAGATTTTGCATTTATGATCCATTTAATTCACACCAACCTGGTTTCATAATCCAAAGGCATAGTCCACCCAAAGATGAAAATTCTGTCATCATTTACTCATCCTCATGTTGTTGACTTTCTTTCTTCTGTGGAAGACAAAAGAAGATATTTTAAAGAGAGTTAGAAGCTAAACAGTTTCTGTTTAAAAATACAATAGAAGTCAATGGGACATTTTTCAAAATATTGTTTTGTTCAGCAGAAGAAAAAAAATGCACACGTTTGGAACATCAGGGTGAGTAAATTATGACAGAATTTTCATTTTTGGGTGGACTAATGATGGTGAATCCATTACTATAGATTGTGTTTAGCTATAGCACAGTTTTGTTTTCTTTGATGGAGCCCTTATCAAGATCAAGATCGTCTTGTTTTCACACATACTGTATACAGTACGCACAGTACAAGTGCTTTGGAGATTTCAATCTCTGTCTCTCTTTCAGATCGTCGGCCCACTAGAGTTGGAGTGACTTGCTGTAAGGAAGTGTCGAAGGGAAGAATCCCTCCTGAAGTTAAACTGATTGGATACAGGCATCAGAATGCTCTGAGTCCGTGTGTGGATGCTATAATGTAAGCTCTCTACACACATTTCACAGTTTTATATGCCTGATATTGTGTTCATTTCAGTGGTACTGTATATCTGTCCTGCAGATTCTACACAGAGAAAGACAAGTACTGCTCTGATCCAACAGCGCGCTGGATTCAATTCAGACTGAAAGGTATGGCCCTAAATTAATATGACATCTTAATATGATGCTTATGTATTAATAAAAAAAAACACTTATAATGTGATCATCTTTCCTCTAGGTCTGAAGGAGATTGAGAACTGAGCCAATGGAGGCCTAAAGATGCCGCAAATTTATCTATATCAATCCATCTATATATATATAAAAAAGAGAATATATATTATGTAAGTTTATTTAATCAAACAAGCACCATTAGATACCCTTTTAGCTTATGTGAATGTTAAAAGATGTTTCACTTAATTACTTTGTTTTATCTGCTTTAAAATTAAAATGCACTTTTGACAAAAAAAATTAAACTGCTTATTCTTTCACACAAACATCCAGCCTTTTCTCTGTATTTAATTATATTTAAGCTGAATCATTAAATAAATACTTCACCAAAATAGGAACATTCTGTCATTCTTTACTCATCCTCGTGTCATTACAAATCAGAATTACTTTCTCTCTTCTGTGGAGTAATGATACTTTTTCTTTTGAGTCCTTTTTGAGTTTGAAAGTTGAAGTCTCCATTGACTGTAATTGAATGGGGGAAAAACAGGTCAGCATACTGATAGTTTGCCAATTATAAGATAATTTTCGTTTTTGCGTGAAATATTTCTCTACATAGCCTACTGCATATTGTGTTTCAGTAATAGAATGTGCGCCATCTAGTGGAGAACAGCATTAATGCACAGAGAAGGCCATGTAATTAATCAACCGGTGATTACTTGGACAGCAACTAAACAAATGAAAGATGTTATGTAATTCATAAAACAAAAACAGAAACGAACATGAAGCAAATAACAACTTTGTATACGTAGCCTACTGTACGGTAGGCTACACACATCCCCAAACAAGACATTAAAAAACTGCGAAGTTATATTATATGAATGTAACTATGGGCTTAGTTATCCTTAAAAGACTTATTAATCACACAGTTCCTCAAAATTACTTTAAAAAAAGTAGCCTATACTCTGGCAGTTCCATGTGACATGGTAGCCTACTTTAATAGGCCTATACCATGTTTCTGAATGTCATTAAAAACGTAATAACACGGTACTTGTTTTAGTATTTTCTTGTGTTTTGGTACTCTTTGTGGTGAGAAAATGTATTATTTACCTCGTTCACAAGACGCTGCACAAGCAGGTGTTGAACCTAATAGAAATACAGTTTTCATCGCTGACAAACGCGATATGGCGATTCTAAAGGTTGTTTCAGTTGACTTTATCTGGAGATCTTTTTTGTTGTCGGTTTTGAGTTACGGTTTTACAGAGTGACACGTCGCTCCAAACGATCAGTGCCTGAGCGAGTTGCCAGAATGATTCAGACTCATGAACCGGTTCAATAGGGGACCGTTGTGCTAACCCGTTACACCAATTTAAAGAACCGACTCACAAGAGTAATTCATTTACGAATCGGGCATGGCCAGTTCTGATTAGTTGTGATATCTTGTTACGTGCTCCGAGGATATATCTAAACATTAAAAAAAAGGAGACAGGACATGATTGCTGAAATATTGTGAGGGGAAAATGATTATTTCCTTGGCAAACGGCAGTCTTTCTGGATAGACAAGGATTTAGCAGTCAAGTTTTACTAGACTTGGTTTAGGCTCTGATCATCCAATTCAATTCAGACTGAAAGGTGTGACCCTATATTAATATGACATCGTAATATGATGCTTATGTATTGATAAAAACACTTATAACGTGATCATCTTTCCTCCAGGTCTTAAGGAGATTGAGGACTGAGCCAATGGAGGTCTAAAGATGCTATAGATATATCAATCCATCTATCTATAAAAAAGAGAAAATATAAATAAATAAAAAAATAAAATAAAATAAACTGTGCTTATTCTTTCACACAAACATCCAGCCCTTTCTCTGTAACAGTTTGGACTGTATTTAATTATATTTAAGCTGAATCATTAAATAAATAGTTCACCCAAACAGGAAAATTCTGTCATTATTTATTTACTATCCTCGTGTCATTACCAGTCAGAATTACTTTCTCTCTTCTGTGGGCTAATGATACTTTTTCTTTCGAGTCCTTTTTGAGTTAGTAATATTTCTCTACATACTACATATATATTGTGTTTCAGTAATATAATGTGCGCCATCTAGTGGAGAAGACCAATCCATGCACAGAGAAGGTCACGCAATTTATCAGCCGAATTGGGTTGACATTGACAAAGTACCAGTGTTTATTTGGCTAGCAACTAAACAAATGAAAGATGTTATGGAATTCATGAAACAAAAACAGAAATGAACATGAAGCAAATAACAACTTTGTATATGTACGGTAGCCTATAGGCTACATCTCCAAACAAGACATTCAAAAACTGGGAAGTTTTGTTATATTAAAGGTGCTCTAAGCTATGCTGGGTGACGTCACTTCTTGTTGACATTCGAAGTATTGTCAGACAAAACGGAGGCAAGCTCGACCCTCCCATCCCGTCTCCTCCCCCTCCCTCCCGTGGATTTAGAAAAACCAAACTGGATTTACCCACCTGTCCAGCAAAAACAGAGCCACCTGAATATCGAATTGGAAGCCCTTCTGCCGGTGGAGTTCTTGCCACCTTTTGAGCGCTTTTCCGATGTAAATTCGGGACTTCACGTTCCTTCTCCTTTTCCCTATTCTTTGTTATTTGTTCATCGGAACGTTGTCTCTTTAGTCGTGTGTCGGCCATATCAAAATTCAAGAGAATATCAAATTTTAACGTTAGTCGTTGTCTAGGACATCTCTCCTCTAGCTAACTTCCCTCTTCATGCTTCTCTCTCATGCTTCTCATAAAATATATAAGCATTCAAAACTTACAGTCTCTCACTTCTGCCAGTATGGATCAATGATTTTGATGACATCACTCTGCACTTCAGATTTTCTGTCCAATCAAATCCTTTCTAGAATCTAAAGTGTCCCACCCCAGTCACTTGTGTAAGGGTCAGACAGGTCAATTTAGCTCAAAGGAAATTATTCATTAATTTATAGGTAGGCTAATTCGAAAGAATCACAGCCGAGCAAATGACTCATCCAGCGTTAATTTGAACGGGCGTAACTATATCAGCTCTGCAGTGAATGTAAATATCCAAACTAGTGAAAACACTATTTAGTAGCAAGGTAACTTAGATCAGCAGTTTAAGACATTAAATTCGTAAGCACATAACACAAGAACAATTATCTTTAAAAAACAAACAAGACTTTATTGATTATTCTAACATATAAAAAAATAATATCTAACACAAACACGCGCACATACATTCATACGAGTTGCAGAAAGAAAGTGAGGAAAGAATGAGTTTTAAGAGTGAGATAATGAAATCCCAAGTTTCTATATGCACTTATAAGACATGACCTGAACGAACTATCAATCATTAATTTAACCCTTCTGTCGTTTCCAGTTCAGCTAAGAGTCTGGAGGCTAATTGCTTGTCTTTGCCTTCCTTTGGGGATTCCTTTTGTCAGTGTAAAAGGGGGTTTCCCCAGTTTGTTGATTGGCTGGCAGTCTCCTCTTGTCTGGATTATCTTGGGCAGCCAATCACGTGGTGTGTTGGCGGATGGATGGAAAGTCTTTTGAAGTTGGAAGCGGGCTTTGCAGTCGAATCGTTTAACCGAAACTTTGCGGCAAAACTTAACTTAGAACCAAGAATCTCAACGGAAAAGAAAAGAAAACTAAGTAAAAGAAAGAAAAGTGAGACGAGTTGTTAGATGGCTTGCATGAAGCTGTTTAACCCATGTTCTTCTGATCTTGATTTGGGTTCTTTTGACTGCTCGTCTTCCTGATTACTCGTCTGTCTGGTTACTCCGTCATGGTTTCTCCATGACTACTCAATGTATCTTCTAATGCATTCTGGAATCTTCTCCTGCATTCTGGAATCTTCTCCTGCTTTGATTTAAACTCAAAGGTTTGTCCAGCCTCCTGGATGAGTTCTGACCAATTAGGCATTGTCTTTGAGATTTTCTTCACCTCTCATCGTAAATCATGCCTATCTGTGATCTCTTTACTCTCCAGCTCTAGCAGAGAGTACAGGGTACAGTTTTGACATGATTCCTAAGAATACGAAACATTTTACACAGATTTCAATCAAGCCATCTTCTGAATTAAGAACATACGATCTGGCTGATAGGAAACAAGATCATTTCAAAAATCGAATAGTTATAACAATTACATGACTTATATGTGATCTAAGCATAATAGTAACATATATAGGTCGTAGACATGATATAGAATTATGTAGTTGAACGATGTTTGATTATAAGTCAGTCAGAAATTGTTTTGGGACAAAATTATGTATTTTGATATGTAAAATCTCATTCTCTGTGGTTTTAAGAGATTTCAACCCTGGGGTCGTTCAGAGGTCCTTAAGAAGAAGGAGGTCTGTTTTAAATCCTTTGTCTTAAGATCAAACAACCTCTGCCGTTATCTTGGTGGGTCCCGAGCTATGCCATCGCTGAAGCAATCAGTCTCTTCCAAACTATCAAACGTTGACACGTTCTTCCTTTTGCTGGGCTCATCTCTTTGAAGCTTGCATAGCCATAAAGTTCTTAGCTGAGGGTTTTCGTTGGTTAGCTCAGACCAGCTGGAGCCTGGATTTTATGGTTCTGGATTGGTGATTTGGGGTCTGAGGTGTGAGTTTTGTGTGAAATTATGCTTGAACGAATCATCTTCAAGATTCATTTGTGTTTGGTTCGCCCTCAAATCCTACACTTGTTCACACATTTACTATTCTCTACATGGTGAATGGCACATAGTGCACTATATAGGGTATAGGGAACGATTCAGACAGTGTAAATATGCTTTCCATTAAGTCGAATGAAGTCTGGTTTCATGTGTGACATGAATCGCCGCAGCGCGACACAGTCTGCTCCGGTCCAGAGACACGATAGCACAGAGCGGATCATATGCGCGAGTCAGCGCATAGCTACCACAAAACATATTATCACCCTTTTGAATTCTGCACAGAATGTTATATTTTAAAGCAGAGGTCTTCAATCCTGCTCCTGGAGGGCCACTGTCCTGAAGAGTTTAGTTCCAAACTGCTTCAGCACACCTGCCTTTGTATTTTCGTTATTTTGATGAGCTGATTCAGGTGTGTGTGATTAGGGTTGGAACTAAACACTGTAAGACAGTGGCCCACAGGAGGAGGTTTGAAGACCTCTGTTGGATGAGGGATAAGATTAGGAGAAGAAACAGTCAGAGATTAGGGGGAAACTGCGACTTTACCAAACTCAGCTGCTCTGGCCGAGCTGTGATATAGACTAAACGCTATTGGCTGGCTATTTTTAAAAAGGAGAGGAGCTGTTCGATATGTCTCGCCCTCTCTTCCTGTTTCAGTGGAAATTAAGTCAACACATTGAATAATGCTGCGCATTTCAAGGCACTTCAGTGGGCCTTTAACAAAGTATGGGTGGAATTCACAACTGTTATTTTTTTTAATGTTGATTAAATAAACCGATCCACATAATGAGCTTTTGAACAAACCTCATGCAATGTATTAAAGTCATCTGAGCTGATATAAACCATCTTAGTGGTGTGTCCATCTTTGCATCTGTTGTTCTCTGAAATGATCACCTGTAGCACAGATACAACAGTGCATTTCTCGTATTAGTGGTTCATTGTGGTAAAGCGCTAGTATGTGTGGTTATAAATCACCATCACGACTGACAGCAATGAATGATGAATTATGATACCATATGGGCTGATCACGAAAACATAATATCAGAGCTAAGAGATGAAGACAACAGTGGCTACAGGTGATGACAAGGTTAGATTTTTCAAGTTGCAGTATATGTCCTTACATTGGCTAAACTTGTAGCATATTCTGACACATTTAAAAAAACAATCTAATGTGTATGAGCACAAAAGATGATGCTAGGTGTATAAAGGATGATAATTTAGGAAATATTACTCAGTGGTCGATAAATAACTTCAGCCAGTGTCCAATCATCTCATCCCATTTCACAGTGGAAAGCAAGATAAAAAAGAGAATTTGATACATTTTGATAGTTTGCCTACATGGTAAATACAAACTATCAATAAAAAACTTTTTATTTTTTATTTATTTTGGGTTTATCAGAATAAACAGTGAGATTTTGACCCGAAAACTATTGTAAATCCAGTCCTGGTGCAGATCATTAGTTTTTGAACAACCTTTAAATAAGAACACAATTATAAAGAAACATATTAATGGATATATACATATCCCATTTTTGTTCTGTATATCTAGTTCATTTTATTATATACTTAAATATATTCATTTAGTATTTATTTATTTTCTGAAAATGGCCTTTTCAGTAGTGGATGTGTTTAAATCAGTCAATAAAGGATGAAAGTGTCTTGCATTTCAGAGGAATTTGACAGTTATGGAGAATCTGTGTCTAAGAATATTGTTAAATGGAAAAACTTGACCCATGCCATCCCACTGACTAGCAAAACTCCCCAACAAACCTCTTAGTTGAGGTAACAGTATGACGTCAGCTCTTCCTTCCTAGTTTGCTTCATTTGAATGGACAACTGGTCAATGTTACAAGATAAAATATATTTGAATCTCTAAATAAAAAACACTGTATTGATAAAATGACTTGATCTATTGGAATATTAAAAATGATTACCTTTTTTCAGCATACATTAAATTTATATCAATTAAATGACTGACAGCAAAGTTGGTGATGAAACAGAACAATGATGAAATCATCTACAAAAATAAACGGACAGGATGTGTAGCCCATGCAGTTTAAGTTCCGCTTTATTGACTATTTAAGGTGAACTTGTGAGAGTCTTGAATATATTCTCTCAGACACAAGCAGTGAAAGTTGAAGATCGACTGTGACAATGGAGACACAAAGGATCCTCATGAGGAGTTTGGCTGTTGTGGTTTTTGCATCTGTGATCTGGACTATAACAGGTAAAGTGCTTGAAACTGTTTGTATATTATTATATCTGATGGAATGGTGCAGAATATTGAGGTGTACCTTGTTCTTCAGCCTCAGCAGGTGATCATCAGAAGGTGATCAACTGCTGTACTGTCGTCTCCAAAACAAAGTTGACTGATCCTATCATCAGTTTCAGGCTGGTTTCAAACCAAACTCTTCCATGTGTGAAGGCCGTCGTGTAAGAATCCCAGTTCTTCTCTAAAGAAAACATGTCATGATTAGAGATCAACAGCATCTGATGCTAGATTTCTGTTTTAACTTTTTCATTCTCTTTAACAGCTTTAAGACTGAACGAGGAGAGTTCTGTCTTGATCGGAGACAACAATGGGTGAGGGAGGAAGCTAGGAAGCTTTTGTAAGTTAAATCCAACAAGTGTGGTGAAACATACCTGAATTTGTAACAACATAATCTTATAAAGTGTTGCATGTTTAGTATACAGTAGTATTCTTGTATTCAAATTGTGTTTGTTTTACAGAAGAGCTCAAAGAAACAAAAGCCTGACTTCCACGCCACCACCAGCATCATCTATCAGTAAACTCACTCCTGTGGGAGGATCTTCCCAATCAACTGACAGATCATGAATCATGAATGTCTAAAAGCAAACTCATAATGAGAACACATCTACAAGTAGTTACTTGTTTTAAAAACATTTCTAAAGTTTAAGAGATTTTGCAGATTTTGCAGAGACAGTTCTTAATTTTTTTAAATTATTTAGAAACTGAATTATAGTGAAACTGTTTTAGAACAAATGTGTTTAAATAAATGATTAGCTTATATTTTATATTTCACATTGAAATATATTTCGCTCAATGTACTTGTGATGAACTGTGTTAAGAAGGATGACGCAAGTCTGAGTGAAATTAAGACTGATTTGTTTGAAAACAAACCTGGAAATTTTTTGTGTTGATTATGCAAATGAACGAGTGCAATCTGAAACTACAAATAAACTATGATCAGCAACAACTGGTTTTGCTTGTGGTTGATGTTTCTGAATGTGTGCAAGAGGTCTCTGTCAGAAACGATGACACCTTTTCTCTTTAGCATCTTTATTCTTACATTAGCAGTTGGTTGATGACTATGTATGTATCATTCCCATACTACTTTTGTAAATTTCATCACTAATCAAATGTTAATTAGCATGAATAAGTTGGTATATCTTCACATATTCATATATGTTCATTTAAAGGAGCCGTATGTAAGATTGTGGCCAAAACTGGTACTGCAATCACTTTCAAATTACTGTAGAGCGGTGTATCCCCTCCCCCTCCCCCCTGACTCGAGGTTGCCCAACCCGTTCTCATCAGTCTGCGTATAAATAACACGACTTTACACTTTCAAATTGCGTGCAATGAATACGCCAAAATCCAATTTTGCGTGCATATGATACGCCAATCCTTCCCATTAACTTCGGTGGAGAGCAGATGCGTCTAAATACCACGCATCACCTTCAACTGCAATGACGTCACCAACGAGGCTCAGTTCGCCTGCACCTGATGCGCGTATCGTAATCGTTACACCTTCAAACAGGTAAGTAAGGGCAGCAATCCTTTTTTTTGTAATGAGATCACGGTGTTAACTGTATTATTTTAATTATTTCAGTGTTTCTGTTACATGGGTCGCGTCAAAATGGCAGCGTAATGCGTTAAAATTAGTTGTTAGTGGAACCGTGGGCTGCTCCGTTAGCACAGCTGGTATCCTACCATTGACATTAGCCTAAGCTAACTTCTGCTGTATGCATGTTGCAGTTTGAAAGAAATAAAAAAGTGTTTTTAATCATGTTTTGACATGGCTGATGACAGCACTACAAATCAACAGAGTGAATTAGTGTTTGCTAAAGTTTTTAGCTAAAGTGGCATGGTTAGCCTAAGCCTACGGAACCCCCTAGGGGTCAATATTAATAATGTGGACTAATTAGTGCGCATGGAATAATTCAGGCACGCGCAGACATTACTAGTTGCTTTGCAGATGCATGATTCTGTAGGGTTGGATTAGACTCCTCTCCCCAAGATATTTGATTTCTAATGTCATCATATAAAGTGCATTTTACCTAAATTGCACATTGTTGGTTTGGTTGCTTCTATTTAGGGCTGTGAAATGATTAATCACTGTCCATAATTATTTTGTATATATATAAATACACACACATGCATGTATATATTTAAGAAATATTTGCATATATATATATATATATATATATATATATATATATATATATATATATATATAATTTGTATTATAAATAAATATTTTATATATAAATATTTTTTTCTTAAATATTTACATGCATGTGTGTGTATTTATATATACAAAATAATTCTGCACACTACACACATATATTATGTGAACACAAACTTTTATTTTGGATGTGATTAATCATTTCACAGCCCTACTTCTATTGCTCTCTTCATTTGTAAGTGGCATTAGATAAAAGCATCACATGATTAAATGTAAAGGAAAATTAAGCAAGATTTAGACTAGACCCTTTGTCTGTGAGTGTGGCCTTGGTAAAATAAACAATTGAATACAGAAATATCATTATAGTTACAACCAGGTTGAAATGAAAATCTGCATTCTCCTGCAAATAGTCAGACACCACTATCCTCTACCGGAAAATTAAACTTTTTAACCTTTACCCTCATATCACTGATGTGGTCCAAACTTTCCATTCAATTATAATAGTCAGCAAGTTTGAGTTGCAGGCAGATCTCAGATCTAACTGACACCTTTATTTTTGGTTTAAGTACAATGTCAAGAGGAAATAAGAACAAACTAGAAGCTGTTCTTCAGCTTGGGGATGCATTTGTTGAAGAGATACAGGCAAGTTTCATACTTGTTATACACAAATGTGTAATTAATTAACTCCAGTTAGTTAATGCCTATGTTTCAAATTCACCCATCTACTTTTCATTACATGTGCATAAAGAAACGTAACACAGAGTTACAAACTCAGAAGGCTGAAGTCACAGGACAATCTAAAGTGACCTGGTGGAAGAGGGACTGTGATGGGCAGCGTGTGACCACCAGCAAGCGGAGGAAAAAAGCTTCATCTGCTGGTTAGTGTACATCTTATCTAATTTATGTCAAATACTTCAAATGGAGAGTGATGATGTGTGATTTAGAGTAGGTGCTGGTTTGATAATGCTGTTGTTACTCAATATTCTGTATGCTTGCACATTCATAATGTAAATTATGGTTTGATAGTAGTACATAGATAGTACATAGGTTTGATAGTTTCCATGTTGCAAGTTTGCCAAAGGTTTCAGCTTTTATTTTTGTACATCTGGCAAAGAGTTTGAAAGAATTGTACTCTAATAAGAATTCTAATGGGGTTTATATTATTTTTACTTTCAAACAGTTGGTACCGGTACTTCTGCATGTGCTAGTTCCACCATCACAGCTTCATGTACTAGCTACCAAGATCCTGGTAAGTAGAAAAACTACTTTAAAAAACACTTTTCATAATATGTTATGCTTCAAATGAAAACAAGGAGTTACGTAAAAAGGAAGCCTCGTTATACATGATCTTTTGCTATGTTTAGTAACTCATCTAACGATGTTCCTTTTCTAAATGCTTTTTCCACAGTCCCCTAACATGCCTCAAATATTAGAGTTACCACAATTTGGTGCATCAAGCCCTGTCAACATGACAGAAATAGGAACACTTTAGACAATAGCATCACTGTTTCTCAGAAAAATCACATGGTTGTTGTTTAGTTTCACAATTAAGTGGGCAACACTACTGACAGCCAGCACCTACACAGAATCTTAAGGGTCATGGATTTGATTGCTCATTTCAAACGATCCTTTCACCCTCTGCCTTCTCTGCTATCACTGGACTGTTTTTATTTTTCTCTTTCTCTCTCTGAAGATTTTAATATGCAGAGGCTTGAGGACCTTCTACGGGATTCAGAGAGCATTGATGGGCAAGATTTTGCTCAGCAGCCATCTTTGTCCAGTTGGTGTCAAAGACAGAAAGGGGTCCAACGATGCTGGCAACAGGCGAGGCCACAAAACATTCATAACTTGTTGTCAGCTGAGAACATTGTCCAGATAAAGTGCAACCACTGTCACGTGACAGAAGCCATCATCCGTTGCATGGAATGTTTGCCCTCAGAGTGGTTTTGTGCAGACTGTGATCAACTGGTACATAAACGCCACACTCTGCACAGTAGGCAGACCACCATGTATGGCTTTTATAAATACATTCCCCCAACAGAGTTTGTGAAACTCCATGATGATAAGTACATCATCTGTGAACAAGGTTGGTGTCTCTCTTTCAGTTGATTTGCAGTTTTTCATCAACACACAACATAATTCATTATGTTTTCCAAGTACTTGCTAACAATCCAAACATTCTTTAATGTCATCCTGATTGTCCTTTGCTCTTTCAGATTGTTTGCTGCCAGCAGCCTTTCCTCAAAATATATGCTCCTGTGACACTGGAGATGTTGCAATCTCTGTTGGTAGATCCATCATACTGGTTTCCATAAATGGTAGGATTGGGTAAAAAAATATTGTTTATCTAACATTACTTTAGTTCCTTGTTAGTTATTTGTCTTTCATGTGCTCTCAGGCCGTTATAATCTTCACGTTCCGGTGCTAACATGCAAACATTGCAATAAGCAATGGGCTCCAGAAGTCAGTGACTTTGTAAGGAGTGGTTACTGGCCCGCTACCATGCAAGCACAGACACTTTTCCACCAAGATCTGTTCCATTCCTTTGAAGCTATGAAGACAACAGCTCCAGGAATGTCAGTGAAAGCCTTCACAGCAATGTTGGACCAGAGAACAAAGCGGTTTGGAAGAGTGAGTGAAAATTTGAAGCTGAAAGACAAATGCATTCGTTATTATAACGAGGTTATAAGTTATTATAAGTAGCTGTAAGGCTAGACAGTATGGCAAAAAGGGTGTTCGAGTCCAAACAGGGCGCAAATTCAAATATACCCACATATGAAGTCAAGTTCCACAAGTGGCTGTAATATTTCAGGTTACTGAAATTAACTGAACTGAAGACCATATTAGACAGCATTGCCAATTGCATCCTTTTTTTGGGTTTGAAAAGGTACATTGACAAAACATAAATGGGGTGACCTTATAGTTCATTGTCATTTAAAGTTGTTCTATAAATTGTTTTTCAGACTGGCAAAGTGAATGCAGATGCTTTTCAGAGGAGCTTTCTGCAATTTGTGTACTGCAACTCTGAAGAGGACCAACTTCTGGAAAAGGAGCCATTTGTCTGTCCAGCCTGTAGTCCTGAAATGGTGGCTGTTTCAGTGGATGGCAACAGAAAACTCTACAGGTTCCAGAAAGCAAACCAGTGAGTTTTGTGTACATATTAAAAACAGCCAATGTAGTTAATGTATGTACTTGCTATTAACATTATAATAATAATATAGTTCTCATTTTATTTAAAATTAAGCTGTTGATACTGTAGCTGTTGAATATAATGTCCATGTTAGACTTTGTAACCTTGTTTCTAAAAAAAGTGTCATATAAATACAATTATTATAATTTATTATTATTATGTAAAACTTCTTACTACAGTGGTTATCCAGAATACATTTTGTTGTAGGAGTGAAGAGCCAGGGTTCTTTGATGGAGTGTTTTTATCCCAAGACTCTGAGGTGTCCAGTTTTGTTGAGGAAGTCCGGGGGGCTGTCAAGAGTGTAAGTTTTCAATCAGGCTGAGCAGCGGGTATCTCTGGCTTATTTTATAACTAATTGGAAGTAAAGTTGGAAACACTGTAGTCTTATTAGGTGTTCAGATGAGGGAATCTTTGATCAGGTGTTGAGATGGCAATGGTAGGTTGCTGATGTTAGCGATGAAATCGGACTTTCACAAAGAGTGAAGTTGCAGAGCTGGATGAAAAAATACAACTAGATTCTAATCCAGAGGGCACAGTATATCTATAGTATTGGTTGCCGCACATACAGTATATCTGACACAATTTCTGACAAAGTTAGAGTCTATTGCAATTATCCTCCTGCATGCTAAATGGCAAATAATTTCAATTGGTTTGTTATACTCCAGGGTGTTGCAGATGGAAGATGGGTCAGGCAATCAAAGACAAAATCTAATCAGACTGTAATTGTTGGTGTGTGTGAGTGTGCAGCCCTGCTATTTAACTTTTTACTTTGGTAGACGGCAGGAAGAGCGATGTGTGGGGACTCCCACTGGACAGCAGCAAGAGAGACATCAAAGCAGGCCAACAAGTTGGATGAAGAAGGTGTGGAAATTGCTGTATGCAGGCATGGATTCCTCCTCAAAGGTTGGTATTGGTCTTGATAAATTGCAATGAAAAATATTTGTAGATGAAACATCTGAAGCCTATTCTTCATCATTTCATTTTTCCAAAAGGTCTGAATATGTATAGAGGAGAAATCTTTGCATATCCAATGTTTCTCCAAAAAGAGTTCCAGGCTGCTGCATTTTTGGCCATGGATGTGACCTGCCGTTATGTGCCATACCTTGAGAAGGTGTCAGAGGCCCTGACTCATCTTCAACCTCTTAAGAAAATGAAACATTGCTTGTCCGTGATGCATGCCAAAGCCCACAATACAAAATGCGAGGTGATGCTTTTAACTACTTTTACATTTCAGAGTGATGTATCCAACAATTAACGTAAAGTACCACAATGAATGATGTTGTGACCCAAACAACATCCCAGGAGTGTGTTTTGATTTGTACATGAGCCCCTATGTGCTTTCCTGTACAGCTGGTGACCTTGGGATTTGCATCAATATTGATCACCCTGTTGTCCACCCTGTTTAACAAGTCCACTGCTTCCTGTAGATTATGTGGAATGCAAGGAACCAGGAAGGTGCTGGAACCACTCTTGGCGAAGAAGTAGAGCAAGTGAATAGTTTTCTCTCCCGATGTGCCCTGACGACAAAGTACATGTCCAAGTCAGGTTTGTAAGCTTCTTTGCCCCCTGCTCCCCTGCAAATGTACACATTAACATTTTACAATTTATTGTGATTTTTCTATTGTTCTTTACAGTAAGAACTGATATGCTTACTGTCCATGCTATTGGGTGGAATCAACGTAAAGAGGACGGCCTCCACATTGCCTTGTCTTCCAGATTCAAAAAGGTATGTTCGTGTATCAGGCAGGAACATACTTTTTGGTATTTTATGAAATGACAGTGTGTTGTGTGTTGCTGTTTTGTAGACAGCAGAAAACACATTAGATGCAACAGAGAGCCTGAAGAAGATGCAGGACCAGTTGCATTGCAGTGATGACATGCTAAAGCAGTGGGTTGTTGATGTCAAGCAGTGGGCCAGTAGCGGTAAGGGCAATGTTGTTTTATACATGAACAGTGTTGGAGTAATTTAGTTGTAATGCATGTAGCTGTAGCTTAATGTTCAATTATGATGTGGGGATGGGCACTATTTGCAAGTCATAAGTCTTCAATTAGTATTTTGACTTAAAGAAAGTAAACATCTTAGCAATGAAAACAGAATGATTGGTGCATGTTCATGCAAATCAGACCAAAATGGAACAATATTATTTGAGGTAGGAAATGACAGACCAAGCAAAATGTGCCAGTAAAGCCCAATTTATACTTCTGCGTCGAACTCCCGCCGTAGCAACGTCGTAGGCTGTGTGTAGTGTGCGTACCCTGACGTGCAACTCTACAAAAATGTAACAACACGTCAACTCTACGCGAACGCAAGCGCTGTGATTGGTCTGCTAGGACCGCTCCCTCTGGTTTCACATGCTCCCTCTGCAAGTGTACTTGTGCGTCAACACGGACAACGACGCAGAAGTATATATGAAAACCGACGCGTAGTCTGTAGTGTAGTGGCTCCAGCGTAGGTCCGACACAGAAGTATAAATCAGCCTTAAGGCTCCATGTTTGCAGCATTCATGCATGCTCCACTTGTAATTCTGATATTTTCAAAAGACACTTGTTGGTTCTCATTATTGGTGCAAGTATCTCAGTTTTCTACAGATCTAGTTTCTGTTTCCAATGAGAAGCTATGAACCTAAGGATTTGACTTTTTTTCTTAATCCGCAAGAGCACCACGTGTTACTTCTGTCAGTTCAGAGGATATCAGGGTTTTTTTCATCTTTGAAAGTTTGGCCTATTGGTGGAGCTACAATAAAGGTCATGGGGTCACCAAATTCGATGTGTGGAATGGATAGGGGACATAATCCCCCATCAATGACTTTCATAAAGAAAGACTGTGGACTATGGACTCTCATAAACACACTCTTGAAAAGTGATGATAATAAAGATATCACACAGATTAGATGCCTATGCCTCTTGGCCTATGTTGCTTGGTCCCTAATTCTTGCTGAAACATGCAGTCAGTGTCCAGTACGGTATGAGAAAAACATACGAGATAGACATTTCTGTCCAAATTAAACATTGTCCTAAAGTGTGTTTGTTGCACACTGTCAAACTTAAATGTTTGAAACTTTTCTCTTTCTTCTTAACTTGAATTTAGGAAATGCAGCAGCCAGTTCTGTTGATGCTCGTGGTTTGCAGATCTCCATCGACACACTCTTTGTGAGCATTTGTCAGAAGAAACACTACCTTTATAGACAGAATGGTATGTATTAGTAAATGTAAGTGATGTAGATGCAAGTTATATTGTTTCTGTTCATTAAATGTCATGGCAGCTCTTTTGTAATACCATTGTTTTTTGCTCTTATTACAGATCGCAACAAAAGGCGTCAGAAGATTACTCAGAAGATTGCCCAAGAAAAGAAGCGCTTGCTAGATGAGATCCAGAGATACAACAAACAACCTGATGGTGATCCTGTGGACACACAATCAGTTGTGCATAAACTCTCCAACAAAGCTGCAGAGAGCATGATCTGGCCTT
Source organism: Abramis brama (assembly GCF_963993115.1). NCBI lineage: Eukaryota > Metazoa > Chordata > Actinopteri > Cypriniformes > Leuciscidae > Abramis > Abramis brama. The sequence continues at coordinate 21,090,623 of NC_139986.1, read as the reverse complement.
GGCAGGAACAGAACACAGGTTTTGTATTAATATTTAACTTTGTGTTTATTTAAATGTATCATCATCAAATTAGTTTATTAATGTATAATCTTTTCATTCCTTCAGACGGTATAGACATTCTCACCAAGAAGAAGCTTTTTGACCAACTAATGCTGGTCTCACGACTGACAGAAGAGAAGCAGATCCTTGTGAAGGAGATGATGCAGCACTGTCAGTACCTTAAGGACTCGATTGCAAAGGTCCAGACACTGATAGCCACCATTTCAGATTGCATAAAAACAGGAAGTAAGTGTATTGGCTCAAGAACTAAGGATACATGGACTTCAAAGATTATTTTATCCAATTATTATTTTCCAATTTGACTTTGTATTTAACATTTGTTCTAACATAAGCTCTCTCTGATAAAATGTTTAGTGTGATGGTAATTCCATTACTCTTCATGTGTGAACTTTTAGGCTATCCCAATGGATTCACAGAGGAGGCATCCAAGGGCCTCATCAGTCTACTTAAGAGAAGACTGTATAACCTTAGACTCAAGCAGCAGACTGTAGCATGCACATACAGAGGCATTCTCGAACCAACTCCTAGGCTGGTGGAAGAAGATGAAGGGGAAATGGAGGAAATGGACTGGCAACGTGACCTCAGCTCTGATGATGATGATGATGATGATGATGATGATGATGAGCTGGGGACTCAAGTCACTTGACTTAGGACTCAAGTCACAGTTGTAATCCCTTTTGCTTTGACTTGTACTTTGATGACTTGAAAAGGTTTCTAAAGTCTTGACAAAAGATCCTGTTTTTGTAAGTGAGTTAGATTGAAAGTGACAGTGACTCATCAGTTGTTTGTTTCTGCAGTTATCCGTATTTTGCTACATATGCTCTCAGAGTGTGTGTGTGTGTGTGTGTGTGTGTGTGTGTGTGTGTGTGTGTGTGTGTGTGTGTGTGTGTGTGTGTGTGTGTGTGTGTGTGTGTGTGTGTGTGTGTGTGTGTGTGTGTGTGTGTGTGTGTGTGTGTGTGTGAACTGATAATGTCTGTAAATATTTGCTGATACCTGTATATATACTGTATGTACGGAAACAGAAATACAAATTTGATTTGTCATCAGACTATTGAGTTGACTTTGGCTCATCACACATCAACCCTTACAAAAAGAGAGAGCTGGGAGCTTTCAGATTCAACCTAAACTGCCAACATTTTGAACATTAGAGGTCACAGTCACACCAGGTCACATATTAAGATAGATATATGAAACTTAGGTCTACATACTTTACACTGATAGTTAATGGCAGTGTAATATACTTCAATATTGACTATGTAAAACCATTGTAGTTATTGTCTAAATATATATATATATCAACCATATAATTAACCACATGTTATACATATGATCGGTTAGCAGGGTTGGGTCAGATTGCTTTGAATACAAACAACATGGCAATATAATCAGTTATGCAATTTACCTTTTAGCAACAGCCCAACTTGGAATATCATTTTAAGAAACTCAGTGATCTGAGGCCATGCAAAGTAAATGTCATGACCATATTCATCTGATTATCAACTCATCCCATGGTAAGGAGCAAGCAACATATAAGATGTGGAGACTGTTCATAACAGTGTCATCTTCAGAGATATGTAGGAAACTTTATAAACAGAGATATTGAGGCTACTACATTATATAATCCAGACCATGTAGGAACATTCAGGTGGTTTGGAAGAGCTAAAGCATGCCAGAAGGGGCATATAAAATCCCAATATATGCCCCTGTGTCAGTGGTACCTTCTCACCCATGCCATGAGCACTGATGCACAAATATCCTAACTTTTCTGGAAATGGGGTTTGCAGTTTCTCACTGTGATAGGTGTTGGAAGGGAGAAAATGTAAATAAAAAACTATTTGCCCTTTTCTGTAGAGATCAAAAAGATCTTTAAAAGATCTTTAAACAGAAATAAATGCAGAGGATACAACAGGGCCAACAGTATGTGTAATGAACTCTTGTTTTTAAATACCAATAATATTTTTACAAGTACAAGCAGAGATGACTACCCATCATAGACCATGGTCTTTTAGTGTGCGTTTTTTTTTAACCATCATAGCAGCATTAGCATAAATAGATATTCATATAAGCCGTGTGTGCGTGTACTTTTACAACTATCTTTGTGAGCAAAGTTTGAGGGTCAAGAGCTGGTTTTAGGGATCAGGTTATAATGAGGATTTTATTTGGGCAGGTTTAGGGTCAGGGTTCAGGTCAGACACTTAGTTGTGATGGGTAAGGTTAGGGTAAGGATCTAGAGATTGCATTGTGTCAATGAATGTCCTCACAAATATAGATACAAACGTGTGTGTGTGTGTGTGTGTGTGTGTGTGTGTGTGTGTGTGTGTGTGCGTGCATGCTTGTGTGTGTGTGTGTGTGTGTGTGTGTGTGTGTGTGTAAATCTGTTTACACAGTCAGAAACAAACAAAAAGCTATATTGAGTCTACGTGCTCCCTGAAACTAGACCTGAGATGGCTTGTGTCCGTGAAAAGAGAAAATGAAAACTTTGTTGTATAGCTGAACCAAATACATCGTTGGAAAGGCCGTGACCTGGAGAGTAACATATGTTAGTATGAAGATTCTACATGGCTCCTGCTTTGAAACACAGACCTTTGAAACGTCACCTCGGTGCATGTTTAAAGGCTTATAATTCAGCAACAAAAGGGGCTACAGATATGGGACCAACTGTTATAGAGAGCTCTTGACATGAGTATAGGGGGCAGTTAACCAAAATATGGGGGCAGTTAACCAAATATGGATAAAATATGGGTTAATTAATTTGACCCTATTTAACAATTAGATATTTAAAATCTCATTACATAGATGTGTTTACCATCCCACTAAACCCCCCACTGTACTCCCAACTCACTGTTTACAACCTCCAATTGAAAGAAAAACACTAATGTTTTAAAAACTACAATTCCCTTATATCCACACCATGCAGCTTGATACAAATAGGCACTACAGTTGTAGTTCTTCTGGTCTGCAAAGTAGGGTTGTAAATTAGGGTTGTAAAAAGATATATCTGCTGAATATATTAAATACCTACTACAGTCAAACTAGTAATTACACTGCATCTAGATGATCTATGTTAACAAAAAGTAGATATGTTGGTTTATTTCAGATATTTTAGCCAAAACAGGAACGCGGAAACTCCGCCCACAACATAATTGCACTTCCGTAACCTTATGCTGCCAAAAACTGAAGAAAAAAAGTTTTTTTCCAAGGAGAACTTATTAAAAGCGATAGCCTTAAAATGAACATAACGTATTTTTGAGTTATCAATTTGTTTTTCTGTGGAGAAATGTTGAAGATATCATTAAAAAAGCGGGTGTCTGTGAAGAAAATACTTCCGGGCGGAAGTACGTAATGCAAGCTACTACCATAGCAACGAACTAAAGATACAACCAGAGCATAAGATAATGCATTCACTGAGCGAAGATTATGAAAACAAAATGCAACTGTAAGGTTATTCTTAACACCAAAGCTGGCTATATACCTTGAGTACTACAAGGATTAAAAAGGTTACCCTTACGGAACAAAAATATATTGGAATATACTGCAAAATATTATAATATATTAATATAACTTATATTTCATATAACGTTACATATGCGAAACTAACGTTAGTGCTTAACGTTATATTTGTCAATACACTGCAATATGCATTGACCATGTATGGCTATATATATATATATTGATACATATTAAATATTTATAAATGCAAACAAAAATATCATTACATGTAATTTTCGCAGTTTTATCTATTTTTTTTTTTTTTTACAGTCTATGAGCTTTATCTATTGTGTACATTGCACATATCTGTTCCCATAAATGTGAATGTGTATTATACACACATATATACACCCATTCACGGAATGAGTTACAATCAGTGGTTCCAAAAGACTTCTAGTTCCCAGCATGGTTTGCCTCCATGTTAAAAGACAGTAAATGTTAAAAATAAGTGTTATTTCATATGTTTTGCTCAATATGAATAAAGGGGGATACCAATTTGTGTGTAATGTTCTATTATTTTGGTATTTAAACATTTTTGGGGTTACTATTGTACATGCAGGTGTGCTTGTGCTTTATTAACTAGCTTGAAATATGCGGCCAGAAAAAGGTGAAAATTAAACTTTGTTATAGGACAAAATGAAAGATATTTATACACCCCCTCAAGTACTCCAGTAACAATGTCAATTCCATGTTTTCAGAGAGGGACAAACAACAACAAAACTCGCAACAGAACTTTTATTGTGAAATGCTCATAGGAAATGCCAGACAATGCAAACTAGATTTTCTGGGTGAAAGGTTGTGAAAAAGGCAAACTGCACAATAAAACGATTGGCCTTTTGGATGATGGAAATATTGGATGCGATGAGGTCCTTCCCAACACCCAGCCCTAATGAACAAATAATGAAACAGATTTATAAACAAATACTACTTAATTTACAACATTTATGTAATTAATTCTATGCAATACAACTTTATTGTTGTCCACATGGCCCAGTTTAATGGACACAACATTTGTTTCAGAACATTTGTTTCTTTGCACCATCAATGTGACAACAGTATTTTTAGTAGACCTTCCTTTATGACACAGTCATTCTGATGTTCTCCTGTGGTTCCCAAGATGGGGGCCAGGCCTTTTGGCTGAAAAAATGGCAAAATAAAACGTAAAGAAATTATGCATTCAATTTCTGAAATAGGTTAAATATAAGGATAGCCTCTGACATGGTTTATAAACCATGATAGGCTTTACAAATTTCCCAGACAGAATGGGGTGGAGAAAGCAGAAGAGAATGTATATTTATATCCAAATTATATTATTGTCACTTTGTAATGACATTTTAAACTGTACATGTATGTTGTAGTTGTGTAGCTTAATCTCTCTGTAGGCAAAAACAGATGCCACATGTGGAGAGGTCTTAGTTCATCCGAATTAAGCAGCCCGTCTGACTTTCCAAAAAGAAATGTAACAGTGGTCCAGGCGCTTATTACATAAACTTAAATAACTCTCAATTCATGGTAAATCAGACAGGCTTCTTAATTAGGTTAACTGTCCCTTTAAGGACAACTCACAAGTCAACAAGTAAACAAGAAAGCTGATGTTACCATGAAGGACACGGGAGCCAATGGACCAAGACTTCTTTACAGCCCTTGGGAAGAGGGTAAAAGACAAACCTAAGTCATACTTTTATTTCATAATGAAATATTTCATTTAATTTTTCCTCCCAGCCTCTAAAAATCAATTGCCATATAAATACCAATACATCAAAGTTTTGGTTTAATATTTAGAACGCTCTAACAGCAAATGATTTAACATGTTAACTACTTAGTTTACATGTTATTTAGACTTTTCTGACAAAAGGCAACAATTTCATCACTATTCTCCTGGTGTAGTATAGTATTAATTTATGCACCTACAGTCGTACAGAAT